>NC_087084.1:6616893-6864393 GCF_026151205.1 Bolinopsis microptera | reverse complement strand
CTCTTATAATTAACTATGATAATAAATACATTCGAAAAGTCACCCATACTGATAAATGAATACATAACAAAAAAAGTGAATACCTAGTATTATTTTATTCGGGATATTCTGTGGTGAGATTTAAATCAGATTTGAGATACTCCTTTTAAGGCAAATCCTTTAACAAAAGCTTTAGTTGTGATGAAAATGTTCGCGTCCTTTAATGAGCAAGTAGAGCTATATTTCAGCTCAATACAGTATTTTATCAGAAAACTGATAGATGCCCATTTTTCTCATTTTGCCCATTCACTCCTAAACATTTTGGTCAAATGGGCATGCGCATGCGGGTAAGTTCTACAGAAGAGTTAGCGAGGATCCCGGTGAGGATCCCGGTGTGGTTACACATGTTTGGAACAGCGGCTTGATTTAGCGAGGATCCCGGCTTTACATAATTACTCACGACCTCGTACGACGTACTACTTGGGGTAATTATAAATAACTTGGCTCTGCTTCAATTTTGCGGGTCCTCCTGTTAAGAGCAATGTGCATATTGGAGGAGGAGGAGTTTATATACCACGTGATGCCCTAATTTGGTAACATATTGGAGAAATAATGTTTGGGAAGCCTGCGGTTTCTGCAATTAAATAATAAGATTATTTTACTTTTATTTCAGTTTAAATCATTGCCGCAATCCCTCCTGGAGTTCTCTTTTACCCACTTATTCTACTTACTCTATTGTTTTATACGTTCACTATTCTATGTGCTACTCCCTCCCTTTTGAGGAAGCACCCTCCCCGCTTCAGGGGTTAGTAGTGACAGTGCCCTGTGCCATGGTCAGGTCGGTTTCTCGGAATCTGTTGAGAGTTTCCTGGAATCAACAAGTATCCCATTATGGTTATGTAGCTCTGCAGTAGTCGTGTTGCTGAACAGTGAGTGGGGCACACTGGGGACACTTCGTCTTTACTTCTGTTATATTTCTCGGAAATTGATGTTTGTCTCTCAAGGTTTGTCTAATAGTTAGTCTTAGCGTTTCGACGTTAATAGTGATACACTATTCAGGAACAATTTCCATGAGTACCAAGTTTTCTTTTTGTTCGTAACTAATTTCACCGCAACCTTCTAACGGTAACCAACAGTTCTTCTCAAATCATCACGAGTCTCGTTGTTTCATGCCGATTCCAATAACACCGTGTTTACAAATCAAGAAATTAAAACACGTTGCGAGCAATTAGTGAGCGATTTTGTCTAAGTCGCAAATAATTCTTGTCGATCACAACGTTCCGCAGAATACGCTGGCAGGGAGTGACCATGCTGCCACGTGTATTGCTGTAAATCTACGGAGGCGTTTATAATTTTGGAATATTTAGGGGGTGTATGCGTTTATTGTCTTTCCTCAAAAACTGTCTTTTCTATGCTGATGTTCTGGTTTTTTAGGCTAATGTACTGTTTTGATGCTTTTGAAACAAATTCATGCTTTATGTTCACAATTGGTTGATATTATTTTCGGGATTTTTAGGCGTTAAGGCATTGGTTGGTTTGATCTGTGAGATGATGTGCTGATCAATGTTGAATGTTCTGTTTTATTTAAACTATTTAAACTATCTATAAATAATAACCCTTCATCATGTGTATGTAAAGGGGATATTTTCGGTCCGTTCAGACACTACTTTTATACGGTTTAAAAACAGGGTTGGGTTTAAGGCTCCGGACTTTAAGGCTATGTGTTCGTGATCAGTTAGCATTGTTCGAATTGGTTAGGTTTTATTGGACCCTCGGATATTATAATTGGTCTGTCCTTTTTGTATTGGTTATGCTTCTTTTAGACGGTATTTTTAGACAGTTTGTCTGAGACCTATACCCTCGTTGCGGGCACATTTTTCAGATCGGATGGAATAAATTTTATTTATAGGTTTTATCGAACGCTTGGAGCATTATGAAATCCACTTGAGTTGGGTCGTTATCGCAGGTGAACCTTTAGCAGTAGTCACGCAAAAAGTGTTATCAAACATTTTGTCAAAATCTTCTCTGATATCAATTTTCTTTTCTCTGTTTCCTCTGCAGAATCTCCTGTTCGATATTGTCAACAATTCTCTCAAATTACTTTTCGTCCTTAATTTTTTTGATAAAATTTTTAGATAGGACAATTTTCGGGCCCTACACCCTTCCACGGAAATTCCCAGAAAGGTACCACGTACATACCACAGATAGCATCTAATTCCCAACACCAACTTTTCTATATCAAAGTTATGTTTTTAAGAGGGTGACCATACATTATCTTGGTAAAACTATCATATTTCAAACAACTTGTCGGAAATTTGCAGCTGAAAATAGTTTGTTTGCTTACCATGTATTTTGCCCTTATTTGGGAGTAGTCGGTGCCACACCCCCACATGAAAAGCCGGTCAGAAGGAGCTGTTGAATGTTCACCTCCTCCTATGTTGAATGTTAGCTCCTCCTATGTTGAATGTTGAACGAACAATTCTGTAGCGTTTCCTATGAGACGGAACATCTGCTTATTGTTTATATCTTAGGTAAAGTTAGCTGATAACCATAAACTCGTGACTTGAATTTTTGTCAAATTTGATCATCAGAAATGAAAACTCCGACCACTTAGTCCTTTTCCCCAACACCAGGGTTTTACCGTACCTGACTTAGGAGCACTGATACAGTCTCCTGGTCATACCCCTCTTCTAATTTTAGGACCCGGGAGAGTTTGTTCCCCTGATCCTCATTCCTGCAAGTGTCCTGTCGGTACGGCATTTCCTAAATTCCCACAATTCCTGCAAGACCGGGATTTCACGTACAGGGCCGGTTATCTGATTAGTTGACCTCCATCCTGGGTATTTAATATATAATACGTGATTTGACCGGCTCACAACCAGAACTCTGGTATTCGTGATGAGAACTTAATCTATTTTTGTAATGAAAACTGTTAAAGTTAATATATTCTGTTTGTGGTCTCACGTTATATCACTGAGTTTGATAAACTACCTTAATTCCTAAAAATTTGGGCGACAAAAAATTTGAGCGGGCCTCTCGCCCAAATTTTTTGCAGACCAAATTAATTGCATAAATCTTTTCCGTCTGCTAAATTTTTTGCTAACCAAACTTTTGGCATTTGGCCCGTGGCCCTGAAATCTATAGAAAGATGGCTTTTTCTTCATATCCAAGTGAAATAATATTCGAAATTTTAGTTTTCTAATCTGTCATTCATGGCTTGACCAATTAAAAAGGCTTATATTTTAAATGAATAGAAATAACTGGAATAGCTAACAGCTACTAATAAAACAAATGGCTAGAGGTACGGATAGCTAGAGATTTAAACAAGATCTGCAAATGGATTATCATCCACCGTAAAGTCTGATCTACAAGCATCAGTTATACCTGACTTCTCAAAGCCTTTCCTTATGTCATCTGGCCTCCCTTTTAAATATACTATCTGATTGAGAGACTAAATATCACTATTGTATATCTATCATTTTGTACTGTGCCATCATCACTGTATTTTTTAGTAGTTACTGAGCAGATCGTAAATTTTATAATGTGAAACAACTCAGACTACCACCTACATGCTTAAAATTGAAAGCAAAATGACTGGAATAATAAGGAATAATAATGATCTAAGGCAAATATCTAACTAAAATTTTAGTGGAAAATCGTTCATTTTTCGAAAAATTTGTGCCCAAATTTTCGGTCGCCCAAATGAGTTCAAATTTTCTGCCCAAATTTTTCGGGCTCAAATAAATTGTGCTCAATTTAATGGCACACAAATTTTTGGGAACTAAGGTATTCGGTATTTTCACAGTCCTGTAACGTTATTATCCGATAATTTATTCGATATAGATAGTCTATCCTCAGTAAATTTGTCAGAAACAAATCATTTTCCCGAACTTTTCCCCGCTCTATTACTGATGATCTAGCCTTGTGTCTTGTTCCTGTTGAATGCTAATTTTGCAATATTCTCGAATTAAGGGTAAACTAGATTAAAGGTGCGCACGCTTGCAAGCCACCACGTACGAAGCTATTTTTAAAACTTAATTCCTGGTTAATTTTGACCTGTCTACACTGGCCAATTACCGCTTGATTTGCCAATTCGACCAAGTCGCAAGCATTCCCCAATGGAGATATGATATTTTACTCTATTGTTTTCGGTCTCTCTTTCGATCTGTGTCCTAGGAAGAAACATTCCGTGCGAAGAATTTAAGATAATGAGGTCTGATCGTCATCTTTTTACAGCGTTCGATATCTGCAGTAGTCCCATTACCTTAGTATTGCTCTACAACTACTTCTAGAATATAGGTGCACCCGAAATTATACGTGTCGCCAGAATGTCCATTCCGCGAATACCCTTACACTTACAGTCTTTGCGTTGCAAGTTATTTGCAGCGATTTCCCCCTCATATTTAACCTCTATCTACTCTGCTCTTTAGCTCTTGATACTATCTAGATATGTATCTCCGTGTTAGCTACTCGGGGTAGTACCTGCACTAGTTTTGAATTCCAGCAACTCCTACCCTGTCACTCAACATGTTATTAGAATCCAGGTTTTGTATGTGATATCTAATGCACTCCTACATAGTTTTGTGTGCCCAAAAATCAGCATACCTATCAAGAATTTGATGTTCCTGCCTACTTTCTGGCGCTAAATTTCGAGAATTATTCAATTGTTGGGGCGTTGCCACTCACGTCGAGGCTAATGAGGGCCGTGAAACTTGGTGGTTAGTGCTACGTTTGGTGTAACACGTTAGATCACTATTTTAGGACAGATAGGTCAGGAATTATTTTACCAATGATATGAATCTCCGCCTATTCAGCTCTCAGTAGATTTGTAGGGAGGTATTCAAGCCACCAACCCCCCCCCCCCCCCCCCCCCACCCATACGGCCCCGGCCCCTCCCTTTTCACAAAACTGATCACAAGCCACCAACCACTCCCCCGGCCCCTCCCTTTTCACAAAACTGATCTCAAGTCACCTTGCTCGTGAAACTTGTTTTCGAGATAAATAAGTCCCGTAACCAAACTTTTGAGGGGGTCGCGGACCACCAGTGCAAACCATTGTCCGTGGTGCAGCCGTCCCCATATTTGCCCCCCCCCCCCCCTCCCTTATAAAGCTACCTAAAAACCCGTATGTGATCTGCTCAAGTGCTAACAAGCTACGCAACTAACTGTATGTGAGCTAATATGCCGTAGCCCGTATGTGATCTATTTGAGAGAGCGAGAATGCTGTGTGTTCTACTGCTCAAGTGCTAACAAGCTACGCGAATAACCGTATGTGAGCTAATATGCGGCATATTAAATATGCCGTATGTGATATATTTGAAAGCGAGAATGCTGTGTGTGACTACTCGTTACCCGCCTGTAATTTAGTGTGTAATAGCAATTGTTGAGCGTTTAAACTGTCGTGGGTATATGTTATAATATGCGCACTATATTATTACGTACGTGATTTCATCTAACCATGTGGTGATAGCGGTAGGAGACAGGCCTGACTTTTGTTTAACACGCGTGATTTTAGTTTAACACGCGTGACTTTTGTTTAACACGACGTGTGATTTTACTTTGTGTTTCTTACTAGTGGTGTCTGATTTTATTGCCATGATCGGGGGACGGAAATAATAGTGATGTCATGTTTGTGTTCTGTTATGAGTGCAGAGTGTGAGGTTACGTAGTGTGCCGCACTGTACACTGTACTGACGTTCTGTGTAAGAATATAGAATATACCATTCATTACAGTGTGCTATTTAGTGTTGCACCTGCTAAGTCCTCATTTGTATGTGTACCGGTTTTAGTGCCAATGCTGGTACTTATACTGGTACACGTACGACCGGTACCACTGGTACCCCTCCACCTTCCACGTACGACTGGTAACTACCCGGTGTAGAACTGTATGTACTGGTACCCAAATTAGCACCGGAACCACACCTTGCGTACGTGTATCTGCACACTGTGCTCTCTAATAGTGTTATAACCCGTCATCAGCTCATGGCCGAACGTGTTTGAGTTCGTACGTGTTTTTAGTTCGTACTTGTTTGTAGTTCGTACGTGTTTGTAGTACGTACGTGTTTGTAGTTCGTACGTGTTTGTAGTTCGTACGTGTTTGTAGTTCGTACGTGTTTGTAGTTCGTACGTGTTTGTAGTTCGTACGTGTTTTAAAATCGTACGTGCTTTTAGTTCGTACGTGTCTCTAGCATTGCATGGCTGCTCTCTTTCTTTCTCTCTCTCTCTTGCCAGCCCGACTATATATGGCCTCCCTCCTCGATGCGACTCAGTTCGTTAGCTTTACTTTTGCCATCAGTATAGCAGTATATAATTACACTGTTACCCTGTAGTATATATAAATTATACTGTTACATAGCCCACTATATAATAGAGCCATACAACACTTCCAGACCCTTCAAATGTTTCTAACTTCGTGTAGCTTCCGTATATTTTGTGCGTGACTTAGTGTTAGCAGGTAGCGTTGAAGGCAACGTGGTAGCCGACAGATTGCATCAGGTAGCGTTGGAAACTCGCAAAATCCGTTATTTTCCGCAGAACTATCAACACATCCTCCTAGCTTGAGTCCGTGCGTGATTTTTTCCGCGGAACCATCGTCAGTTTGTAAAATTCAAATACTTCAAACAAGTCTAAGACTTTCCCATAGGAGGACTCTGTTACTTTTCTTGGTGAGGCTTGTATTTTGTTTCCATTTTTTTTTCTTGGTTTATGTGACAAGTCCCTAATTAAATGTTGTATCGGAAAATGATCCTACTCATTTTTTACTTTAAATAAGGCCTCTATTCAATGATTGATCTAATTATAATCTACACTTACACCTAACTCTTGCTATTGAGTTCCTGGAGAAAGAGCAGCCAATTGAATTATCTCAATAATTGCAGGGCTCGTACATTAAACCCTCTCTCTCTCTCTCTCTCTCTCTTAGCCACTATCTTTTACATTCGTTTTACATTCTTTCTCTCTCTCTTTCTCTCTCTCACTCTCTCTCTCTCTCTCACTCTCTCTCTCTCTCTCTCTCTCTATCTCTATCTCTATCTCTCTCTCACTATCTCTCTCTCTCTCTCTCTCTCTCTCTCTCTCTCTCTCTCTCTCTCTCTCTCTCTCTCTCTCTCTCTCTCTCACACTCTCTCGCTCGCCCGTACGTGAGTGTCTTGAAATAACAAGTCGTGGCCACGCCATCTGCTTATTGTGGTTGACAGTATGTGTAGTGTGTACTATCCAGTGCAGTATCCTTGTAGTTTCCTTGTTACTTTGTTGCTTTCAAGTTATTTTTATCACTCCCTTTATATTTTGTATGAGGTTTTTTTGTTACGCCTTTTTATTTTGTATGAGGTTGCAATTTTGACAAATTTATTTTGTATTATCTTGCTACGTTGAATGCTGCGGCGTGTATACATTGAGTATTTTTAGTGGTCACGCACATTTAGTATTATATAGTGTTAGCCATTAGCTGATGTATTTAATACATGGCTGGTTTATTATGCATTCACTTTCGTATCGTATTTGCATATATATTGATTCGCGTGTTAAATGTTTATTCAGTTTTGTAATGTGTATAACTTTACTGTTTAACATGAGTCCCGTAAGTTGAAATGGTAAACTAGCTAACATTTCCGTTCTATGAGTATATTAAATGGCGTTGTGTATTGTCAGATACATAATTATATGTATGTGACTATGTCGTTAGCCCGTAATTATCTGACTCCACTGTTAAATGTTTACTTTATCCCACACTTAAAATAGGTTACAATTATACACATTGCAAGTTTACACGTGTTTACCCTCAACTTACCTTAATCAACTCAATTTACCTTATATTAATAGAGCCATATAACAGCTTTCAGATTTCAGAACCTTCAAAATATTTCTTACTTCGTGTTGCTCTCCTTCCGTATCTTTTGTGCGTGACGTTTACACGTGTTTACCACATTCCCTCAACTTACCTTAATCAACTCAACTTACCTTATATTAATTGATGTATGAAATATTATCCGTCGAGGAACAGTTATTTGCTTAGCCTGCTATACTTTGAACATAAAGTTGTGAATTTTAAAATAAAATCTCACTATTGAACAACACACTCCGTCGTCTCAGAATATTTTTGCGCGTCAAATATAATTTCAAGAATTGCTGGACTGAACAAATTGTCATTAAGATCAACTTAGATCTTGCCTTTGTGAAGAACAAACAATCCTAACGTCATAAATTAACAAGAAAGTGTTCCACTATTACAAATCATTATGTCTAACCAACTGATCTCCCACTAGGCAATGTTACAGCACCGATCGATAAAACAAACAAAATGCTGTCAAATACAATAAACATCACAGATACAAGCTGCAACATAGGGTCACCAACAGGACCAGGGTTCGGTACGTACCGCAAGGAGAACGAGAAAAAGAGGTCGAAATGCAACCGGGACAAATTCAAGGAGTACATGGGCGAGCTGAACGAGGCGATGGGCTTCAAGAAACTGAGCATCAACAAATGTCTCTCCACAGCTGTGTCTCTCCTCAAGCTGAGCAAGTTCATTGACAGGTTTCCCAACCAAGTAGAAGGAACTGTGTCTCCCAACATGTTTTATGAGGTTGGAAACTACCTAGGA
This sequence comes from Bolinopsis microptera, assembly GCF_026151205.1. Taxonomy (NCBI): domain Eukaryota; kingdom Metazoa; phylum Ctenophora; class Tentaculata; order Lobata; family Bolinopsidae; genus Bolinopsis; species Bolinopsis microptera. The sequence goes on along the minus strand of NC_087084.1, from coordinate 6,855,813 downwards.
TTAGCATTTGATGAGAACGGAAGAGTACTCCACATCACTCACAAGATGTCAGAACACCCGCTGCCCTTCAACATGTGCCACGTCGGCTCATTCCTCAACCAGATCTGCTTCAACACTGACGAGATCCTCCACAAGGTGTTCAGACAGAACTCTAGCCACATGGAGATGAAACTGAAGTACAGCAAGAAGAACAAACAGCCTACTTCCATGTTCTTCAGAGGCAAGGTCATGTTCAATGCTGCTTCGCAGGTCAAGATGTTCATCGGATACGGATTCATTCAGGACAAGCGGGATTCTATTCGGGATCCCTTCATGTTCAACTCTGGATTCGAGGTCTGGATTGATTCCAACTATGACGTCATCAAGTCTCATAGTTGGCTTGAGCTCCTCCTTGAAGAGAGTGTGAAGCACCAAAGAGCGGGTCGTGTTAACCTCTTCTCCTTGCTTCATCCTGAAGACATGGGTGTCATAGAGACTTGTGAACAGCAAATGAAGACTCAAGGCTTCTTCAAGGTTTCTTGCAGACTGTACGACGGAGAGAATTATCTCTGGGTCACGGCAAGAGGGTATCCTCAAAAGAAGGGTACCCCCGATGCCTATGCTGAAGTATATGTGTGGCCTTTTGCCTATGAGGATTTCAAGACTGGTGACATGTACCTTGTTGATGTCAAGAAGCTGTGGAGTAAGAAACAAAAGCGAGGCAAGGTCTACAAGGCAGCCCGAGCAAAGAGCCCCATGATGATGGCTCCAAGCCCTGAACGCGCCAGCCTCGACTCTAGCTCAGATGACTTTTCTGAAGTTCTTGGAAAACGTTCTCGATCCGATGGCGAGTCCTCGGATGGTTCAGATAGCTGTGGTGACTCACCCAAACGTCTTGCCATCGACTGCTCACAGTCAGTTAGCTCTCCTGAGTCTTATGAACCCATCAGACCCATCGCTAAAAGAGTTTCAGCTTTCCAAGCCTGCAGAGGAGCATTCGTCCCAGTTGCTGGCCACCTTCCCGTTCTAAAACTGAACTACGAACATGAACAGCCGATGAAAAGGAAGTTCGAGCCAGTTGTGATGCACTCAGAGTTCATGAACTATCCTTCCAGTCCCGAGATATCCTCCACTGGATCCAGGACCCCAGATTCGGAGACCCAGGAGCTGCACAGCCCAGTGTTTCCTCCTACCATGACTGTTAAGCAGGATATCCTAGAGAAGAGTGCGTCCCAGTTGAACCTTGGTCGGTTGATGCAAATGAATGCGGTGTTAAAAGAGCTGAAAGACACGAATGTAGGCCTGTTCCACAAGTTTGCGGACGTGTTGGACCCAAGTGGGAAGCCTGAGCAGGAGGGTCTCCTCACCTTCCTGCCACTTATACTGAAGTTGCAAGAAAGAGATCTTATTGAAGGGTAAGTTGTTGGCTTTTTTAAAGTTCTTTTTGTTGTTTGTTTCATAATTGCGTTCCATGATGAAGGTTTAACCATAACATTCCTAATTTATATTCTTCAATTTGTCACTTTTTCTAAAACTTTACACCAATTTCAGTATTTGAAGATATCAGAGGGAAGAAATTAGGTAGCAGAAGAATTCTGAGAACAGAACGCCATTCTAACAGAGTCCAAGTCCTGACCAACACATGCCTTATTTATTAGTGATTAGTTGGTCCAAGTAGACACAAAAATACGTTAGCTAGTCATGGATTAGGAACGTACCACTTTAGGTCGCACATTCAGTCTTCAAGATAGGCTTCTAGCCAAAATAAACCTTGTCCTGCTTGAAATTCATTTTAAATGAAATTGATTCTTGCATTACCCTGACACCAAGCGGACTGAATGTGCTGTTAAACCTCAATAACAAAAGTGATCAGCTTGAATTACCATTCAGCTTCACTATATCAAAATACACACCAACAATGATGTTGTTGTACTTGCTTTCTCTTGAATATATCACTCAGGACTGTGATGTTATCCTGGTGCAGATCACCAATTATTGGCGTTGGTTCAACCAACATGTTATTTTGTTTCTCAGTTTTTGATAGCTTGTTTGTTAGATGTCGCTGGGATTTGCACGTGTTGCACGTGTTTTCCCTCCCAATACAAGCCCCTGAAAGCTACAAAACAGCCTTGCAGACTTTAAAGTCTTGAAAGGCTTTAAAGTCCATACTAGGATTCTTAATAACACACCTGTGCTCTTCAACTTTAAATGTTGAAATTGTGGCTGAATAACCATCTAGCACGCGATGCCCATATAAGGGAACACGTGATGCCCATATAAGGGAACACGTGATGCCCATATAAGGGAACACGTGATGCCCATATAAGGGAACACGTGATTCCCATAATATAAGGGAACACGTGATGCCCATATAAGGGAACCTAGCTATATCCGGGGCTTGTGCTATTATTGGAGCTTAACAGGCAGTATTCTCTGACCCCTTTACCTGTAGTACGGAACGAATGTTCAAGTTAACATTTTGCTATATTATCAAACAGAATATCTTTTCTAGTGTAAAAGATCTATATTGAGTTGTAATACATTGTATACCAAGGGCCGTGTCATCGGCGATTTTTTGGAGTGAGTTTTCTGAAATCTTTGGGCTTGTCAGTTATGTGTTATATTAGTGGCATGCCCTTGGGAATTCCCCCTAAAAAGATTCCAAAAAGTGACTTTGTCATGCGACAAAGCTTCAGGGTAATTGGATAGTATTAGTTGCACTGGGTTTTAAATTAAATTTGTTTACGTTCCATTTTTGTGGCCTGTAATATTTCTTAAATAATTTTTACAGTAAACTTACAAGCTCTTAGCCGCCAAGTCGTAAAAAACGGGGTATTTTTTTCTAAAATAGATTTATTAAGTTTATTACATGTGATCACACACAGATTTTAATCACAATGTTATATATGCAATGTTATGAAGGTTTTTTCGTGACATCGTGGGTGCTTAAACTGACCGAGCACACCGCAAATATTTAGTTGCATAATTATCCCAATTAGTTGCATAATTACCCCATGTTTAATGTGGAACATATGAGTTTGAGCGCCCACCCAGTTTTCAAATTTATAATTTAGCTGTTTGAGCTGTAAGATGCTCTGATGCCAACAGTTGAAATATCAACTGTTGATATTTCAACCAACAGTTGAAATATCTACCTACTCTGCTGGCCTCGTCCGCCAGCAAGAACTGTTTTAATTAATTTACTGTAAGGTAAATGTTTACTTTTCAAGTCAGGAGATTTTAAATAATTTGCCAGTTGTGCAAATGAGCAGTATCCCCTGACTTACCTTGATATGTTTCTTAGCTTTTACGTCTGCATCTGATTGTTCGAGAAGTAAATTTAAATTTAATTTTTAAGTTTTCTGCCTGATAAGAAGAATGTTTGTGGGTCCTCACCCTCAAGAATGTGGACCCAGTTATTTGTGAAAGTAAAGACTAGGAAGGTTTCTAGTTGTCCAGTTAAGTATGTTTGTGTTATGAACGATCAGATGCAGATCATTGGGAAATAGGCGCAATCACTAAAACTAACTAAAATTAACTCGCCAGAACTATCGAAACTGGCAAAATCTTACTAAATTTTATGAACTTGTAGCTTTTAAAATTTGATACAAATCTGAGTCAAAAAAGAAAGTGATTGTGCCTATTTAACGTATATTGACCATTTGTTTATCTTTGTCGGCCGGGGCCCTATAATGGGGCCTTGGATTTAGGAATTTGGAAAATATGTGGGTTTTCCTGGGTTATAGGGATCATGTTAATCATGATATTATATGTATTTTGCATGTTTATTATTCGCAGCAGGCTTACAATGATCTTGTGAGAGAAGCTGGGTGAGAATATTGCTCAACAATTTGTTTTGTTAAACATTGATCGTTATTTGATCTCTGTTTTATTCGAGTTGTATGGACAATTGTCTATGGATAGATTCCATGGATATATTTCCATGTCAGGTTGATATCTTGCTATGTTTGAGTGATGTTTTCATGTATAGTAAGGAAACCAGCTAACGTGTTTGCCGTGTGGCGAAATCGTAGATATTTTTTCAAAAAGAGTAGATTTCAAAATTTCCCCACAACCGAGGTTTGATTTTTTAGTTATATGTTTGAGGAAATGCTATATGAGTTTATCGAAGTGCATTCAAATTCCCACTTTTGTTGTAAACAATTTGGGAAATGTTACGTTTTATGGAGGAACAGTTTATTGTATGATGCTTTTCTGCCGTCTTTCTCGACAGTTTTAAGTTGTGTGAAAAGTTTTGTAAATCTTAAAAACGGACTTCACGTGGAGAACTAAAGCCAGAAAATGTTATGATTTTTCGAGTATTGTTCTAACTAGTGTACAAGATACCTGTCAACTTAAAGTTGATTTAAGTCTCCTTGTATATAATTGAGATGTAGTAAATTCTTTGATTCTATAGACAAACATTTATTATGAGGAATGTGTCTGCACTGAATATATTGAAGCTAATCAACTCTTATCAAGCTAATTGAAGCTAATTAACTCTTATCAATCTAATTGAAGCTAATCAACTCTTGAAAGCAAAATGTTTACATCACTTTTCTCTCCGTCGAATAATCAGTCTGAATAATGCAGTTGATCAGATATTCACAAATAAAAGTATATTTTCTAAAACCAGGAAAACAAAATCAAGAATTGTCACGTTTGACGACGATGACATAATATTAGTATCATACCTATAACAGTAGCGCCCACGTGATTATAAGCCCACGTGACTATGACGTCATCATACCTATAAAAGTAGCGCCCACGTGAAACAGGACACCCTGACTGCTGACCACATTTTTAGGGCTAAAAGTTGTGTGATCTAACACGATAATTAGGTAATTACTGTAGGAACGTTCTAGATCTGCCTGATCATCATGGAAACTTATCTTATCTTAAATTCTTTTTAAAAATTAAGTAAACGGTCATCAGTTTGTTCGGGAATGAGCTTTAATTTAGACAACTTTCAAAATGTGATTAAAATTGAATCATGATTGAGTTTGAAAATCGATTGTGTGATTTTCATGAAAGTTAAAATCCGAGAACGATGACATTACCAATAAATCCCCTGTAACAAAAACATAAAACACATAGTCATCATTCTTAAAGTATGTTAAAAATTACAGCTGTAATTAATTCCAGAAACACTCAGTAAGTCACAGATTTTCGTGAAATCGCAAATTGAATTCACATTTCACACGCAAATTGAATTCACATGTACCTTCGCTTGTGGTCAGCAGCAATATTACCGTGAGAGATTACGAGGTATTAATAAATCAAGCTGGGGCTAGATTATGTTAAAACACTATTGTTTAATGTAGCGTTAACGCCTTAACCTGTGCACGCTCGTTTTCAGGAAGGCCTCTTCTTCATGTTAATCTAAATTAAAACTAGGGATTTAAATTATATTATACTATATTGCTTCCCACCTTCTTTTTATCAATAATATGTTTCGAGGACTATTCTCCTAAATCTCTGTCAAGTTAGAATTCCTGGGAAAGATTTATTCTATAAATCTAGAATGTTCTCAATTATATCAGATAGAGTGTGGAGGATGCACTTCTCTCGTTGCCAGTGGTGATGGTTGCTACTATTATGATAGTTATCACGCTGCTTTGTGCCGCGCGCACTGAATTGATGACGTTGATAATGACGTCACTCTGATATGATGACGTCTGAATATACGCCAACCGGTTGAGCTCTAACCTAAAACACTCATAATAGAATATAATAATTTAGAGATGTTCCCTAGTTGAACAGAAAGTCTGTTACCACGTTTGAATTATTCCTAATAACTTATTTAGACTGATTTCTCGAGAATTAAAATAATCGCACCCGTAAAGCTAAAAGGGAGCCGCTAATTGGAAATCTGAAGGTTTTCACGTCCTTTTAGGACAAAACAAAGGAGACGCCTAGTAAAAAGAGCTCAACGGTTGGTTGTATAGGACCGATAGTGTTACACAAATCATGGAAATGTTCTATATTATATGTGCTGAGGTGAGCTTTCCGCTGCACCATATCGCTGGTCCACGAAGTATTCGGATATATTTTACACACGAATCTGTCTGTACGTATGTTGTTAAGACTTGTTGCTATAAAATTGAAAAGTGTTAAAGTGGTCTTGTGAGTTTATCAGCTGATGGGAAATTCAAAAAATAATATAACTCAAATTAGAATTGGATGAAACAACTGATTCAGCCTAAAAACTATAACTTGAATGAGGTGAAAATATCGAAATTGAATCTTGGAGAAAATATAAGTGTACAGGAAGGTCTGCACTTTCTTCAAGAACTTGGCGCACGTCCAATATAAGCTCTCTGTGACCTCTGCGGTAAAACTCCGCAATATTTAGAGTATTTCTTATTTTAGCCTTAGGCCTTAAGTAAGTAATTAGGTAGGATCCATAACTATATTAATATTCAAAAATAGCTGCAAAATTCCAGAAAACGTTACTTCCATCAGCTGAAATTCTCAAGAGTACCCAGATTTCTATGTTCGGGCAGATATTATTAATTATATGTTGGGATAAATCAGGTAATAATATTGTTTTAGGCAATGAAAATGACCCTCTAATAGTTGTTGATTTTATTATTGTTACCATTGTTATACTACTATTGATATTGTTATTTAGCTCTACAAGATTCGAACTAATCGCATATTGTTCTCATTCAAAAATTCAGTAAAACTTTTACTAACTACAAAACAGTTGTGTTTTCCCGACTTGATGCATTTTATTGTTTAACAAAGTTTTAAAAAAGTAAAAAGATATGATTGAAAATACTCCAAAAAATGATAAATCAACAAAAATATGCTTATTTTATTATAGTAAGTTCGTTACTGTTCATGAATGATTAGAAATGATGTACTCGTAGGAATGCAGTAAATTTACTTCCTATAAAATGTACTCTGCTAGATTAAACAACTGTTATATCACCGTTACCATGGTTACGTTACGTTGTATGTCTTGTGAATGTATTGTGTAACTCTAGTCTTCTCAGAAGTTATCGAACTTCACTACGTAGATCAATGGTTCATGATTAGTTTTTTGAATGATGTTTTTGAAAATGTTGATCGGTGAGCCTACGGATCAGTTTACAATGTTCGCTAATAATAACTCCCTTACGGGTCGTTCACATATTACGTAATCAGCCGAGGGCCCGAGGGGGGAGGGTGGTTTCCAAATGATTGCGTTAGTGTAATTTTGACACAATATCTATGTCTAAAAATGATTACGGAGGGGGAGGGGGGTTAAACATTTTCCAAAAAGTAAATCAGGGTTTTACTGTACCTTAGTGTTTATTAGAAAGATGGTTCAATTGTTGTTGTGGAGTACCAATTTGGCGATGGGGACGGTTGGCGGATGAAAATAGAGATGGGTTTTAAAAAAGGTCGCGAAGGAGAGATAGCTTGCAAATCAACTTTGTCCTTTAACAAATGCTGATCCCATTCTGATTTCTCAACAGTGACCATACCAGAAATTTCAGGCTCGGCATCAAAAAGTTGTTCAAAAAGTTGTTCAAACACCCTATCTTTGTGCTCAATGAATTAATTTGTCAATCATTTTCTCAAACAAAAGTGAATTCCTGTAATTGTTTTGAATTTTCCATAAATGCATAATTATTATGGATCGCAATTGCCTGACCTTCTGGAGGGTGTCATTGCAATCCGAAATTTCTTTATGAAATGTTGGATAAATAATAAATATAAGTCATGTATTGGGAAGTTCCAAAAGTCTATGGCTAAAACGGCGATGACATCTCATCTGTTCAGAAACTCCCTTTCTCAATTAAATACCTAAACCTTGCAAATCACATACCTTGCACATTCCACCAATCACGTACCGTCTTGGCCTTGTAAATTAAGGCCCAGGTGATTTTTACAAAGCTATTTAGATATTCAACTATTATCATATCTCAAGTTAATTTTTCGCAAGCCAAAGATATTTGCACGCTGCACAGTAGACGGAATTTGAAGATTCCGGCCTTGGTTACCTGATAAAAATGCCACTTTTCATAAAGTCATAAGTTATGAGTTTATAAGTTAATATTCTACAGAAAATATGTAAATAATGTTACATGTAAAAAATATGTTATGCCTTATGTGAGAATGAATTCCATCGTGATTTCTTAAGAAAATAGGGCTTCTCGTCAGGCCTTCTCGTAAATATACTGACCTAATGAACCTTGTTCGTCATGCTTATAGGAGTAGTTCCGTTGCCATGTTTACATCATGTAAATTCTTTCATATCTTAATTTTCTTTAATTTTATCATTACAATTATTCATATCCATGAATGAAAGAAGCTATGCATATGCCGATATATGACGAATTTTGGGAGCCTATAAATATATGGAAACCACTAAAACTAATAAAATTCTAAGTCTGAAAACACCAACTATTCTGCCATGAATAAAGCCATTTATGGGCAATTCCACGTAGTGTAATTCACACTTTGCACAAAATTTAGCTTTTAATTGCATGCTAATTGTAGGCTAACATTAGCAGCATGATAATATAAAGTCAGAATGAAGTTTAAACGTTTGTGATGATGTGGCAACAAAAGTTTAATGTCTATCTCTTATACTTTTTATGTGAGCAGCATTTTAAAAAGTAGGCGTTATTCACAGGCATAATTTGGTGTTTTAGAAATCTTGCCTTAAAATTGCAATTCGTGCCCCAGTGTAATAGCAGAAGTTACAATAAGGCTTGATCACAATAAAGTACACATTTTTTCAACTTCCTATGTCCTTCCTAACATAAATTTTTGGAATGTGTGTAGTACAGGGACAATATAGGAAGTAAACGTTATTCACATTTGGACGTAGTGTAACTCACACTCTGCCCAGTTGCTCTGTTTGTGCGTTGTATTGATGTTTGCTTGTTCTTGATTTGGTTGCTGCTATTGTAAAATGGTGAAGTAGACTGACTATTACTGATTTTAAATTAAATTGACTACTAATCGGTCCAATTAGATACTGGTAATGGTGTAGATTACACCCTACTGCCATACCACAGTGGTCGGGCGCCCATGCGAGGTAGACATAAGATATAGGCATGACTAAGGGGTATGATATACCACAAAACATGTATTCTAGGGGTATCTTGCCCCAAAATAACGTTTAAAAAGGTTTTTATAGTGATTAAATGGATATTTGACCTCAAATATTAATTTTACCTCATATTTTGTTAAAAATTGCATTTTTTGGCAATTTTTTGCCATTTTTTAGGACAAACTACAAAAATAAGTTGCAAGTTAACTTTGGTAAGCATCTATAAGTTGATCTATCTGTAAGTATAGGACATTTAGAGCAATCCTAGAAAAATGAACAGTGTAATATTGTGGCATGATTTTTTTATGAGCTCTCAAAGGTTCATGATTAGACAGAAATTGGGCGAAATTTATAACTTTTTGAATCCATTTTTAGACCATTTTATCACTTATATCAATTCTAAACTACTTCTTTGTGTTTTTAATGTGAAGAGGTCATCAAGAGCTTTAATTTGATACCTCTATACATGGTTTTTGATAAAAATTAGAATTTTTTGGGGCAAAAACACTGCTCTTTTGAGCAAAATTTAGTTACATGACAAGAAAATAAGGTAATTTTAGCCCCAAATTGCTGATATTTTCTGAAAATAAGCCTTTAAATTACTCAAATAAGTGTTCCCAGACCTAACAATGACTATAAAACACTTTCAAATCAATTTTGATGTCCTAATCCATTTAAAAATCATTATTTTTGCGATTTAAGGTCTAAAAGTGGCACATTTTGCCCTGGCGGAACCCTAATTTCGATTAAATTACCAACACTTTCAGGCAGTTGTTGGAAATAGGTCCCTGGAATTGCCCTGGAAGTATTGAAAGTACAATTTATTTCACAACAAAGCATTTAAACCACTTGTTTTATTAATTTTCCGCTGTGTAAATTACACTACCAAGCTGTGAATTACGCTACCTGTGAATCACACTACCCCTACTTTTTGCACTTCCAGTGTGACAAAACGAATGAAATTTTCTGACCTTTATAGATGACTAAAGTTGCCGTTAGAGAGAGAGTTACGAATCAAACAGACTTATAGTGTAGCCACAGTAAAACATTTTTCACTATTTGGTAGCGTTATTCACACGCGAAGAGGAAAAATTTGATCATAAGACACTCAAAAAGTAAAGAAATTTGGCCCTCAAAATTAGGCTGGCCTTCTATCTGAAGCCCACTAGGTTGATATACAGGATAAAATATCGAATTCTACGATTAATAAAGCTCCCTAAAATCTTTCGGAAAATAACTGGATATTCACACTAAAGATACACTAAATTTAAGCCAACTTTGACGCGCTACAGTTTTTAAACTAGGCTAGATATCAACAAACGGTTTTTTGCCCCTGAAAATATGGTCAAATATCTTAAAGATTTTCTATCTCTCCCAAACCACCTCCAAACTTTATTATTTTGTTACTGGTTACCGTTATCGTGGAATTGTCCTTATATGAAATGCTAAAATTTCGAACTGTTAAAAGACAGCAAGAATGAAGAATGTTGAATAACTTTTAAAAATCTATATGGAAATATTATTGCCAACCTAAGTAACAAACTTAAGTAATGTAAGAAACTTAAGTAAGAAACCTAAGTAAGAAACAAGCAATCGCCAGTTAAAACGAAGCAAAGTATTAACCCAGAACCCTCTCAGTAAAAAAATTATGAAACATCACCAGCGATGATTAGGGAACTACAGTCCAACTAAATTAAAAATTAAGTAGCAAGGTAGTAAGGTTTTAGGCGGGACTAATTTTACTACATATACAGGTTGAGCAGAGAGGGAGGGAGGGAGGGAGGGAGGGAGGGAGGGAGGGAGGGAGGGAGGGAGGGAGAGGTGCTGTGTTGTGCTCAAGGAGATGAGGAGATATCAGAACATGCGCGGTAAGTGAGGGAGGGAGGGAGGGAGGGAGGGAGGGAGGGAGGGAGGGAGGGAGGGAGGGAGGGGTGGAGGGAGGGAGAGGTGCTGTGTTGTGCTCAAGGAGATGAGGAGATATCAGAACATATGCGGTAAGTGAGGGAGGGAGGGAGAGAGGGAGGGAGGGAGGGAGGGAGGGAGGGAGGGAGGGAGGGAGGGAGGGAGGGAGGGAGAGGTGCTGTGTTGTGCTCAAGGAGATGAGGAGATATCAGAACATGCGCGGTAAGTGAGGGAGGGAGGGAGGGAGGGAGGGAGGGAGGGAGGGAGGGAGGGAGGGAGGGAGGGAGGGAGGGAGGGAGGGAGGGGTGGAGGGAGGGAGGGAGAGGTGATGTGTTGTGCTCAAGGAGATGAGGAGATATCAGAACATATGCGGTAAGTGAGGGAGGGAGGGAGAGAGGGAGGGAGGGAGGGAGGGAGGGAGGGAGGGAGGGAGGGAGGGAGGGAGGGAGGGAGGGAGGGAGGGAGGGAGGGAGATAGGGAGAGGTGCTGTGTTGTACTCAAGGAGATGAGGAGATATCAGGGGGAGGGAGGGAGGGAGGGAGGGAGGGAGGGAGGGAGGGAGGGAGGGAGGGAGGGAGGGGTATAGGACACAAGGGCGGAAGACGCGTGGGCGGAGGTCGCGTAGGCGGAAGACTTGAGGGCGGAGGACGCAAGGGCGGAAGTTTCCTAAAAGGTTGGACACGAGGGCGGAGGTCGCGAGGGCGGAGGTCGATCCCATGATTTGGGCGGAAGACTCGTAAAACGATCACATGTCCTAAATGCTCGACTGGTAATACTACAAAACCGGAAACATCACACAACGTACTTCAAATTGTATAAATTATATAAGTTATATTCAATCGAAGCAATTTTCAAACGATCAAGACGCATCTATAAAAAATTATGAAACATCACCAGCGATGATTAGGGAACTACAGTCCAACTAAATTAAAAATTAAGTAGCAAGGTAGTAAGGTTTTAGGCTGGACTAATTTTACTACATATACAGGTTGAGCAGAGAGGGAGGGAGGGAGGGAGGGAGGGAGGGAGGGAGGGAGGGAGGGAGGGAGGGAGGGAGGGAGGGAGGGAGGGAGGGAGGGAGGGAGGGAGGGAGGGAGGGAGGGAGGGAGGGAGAGGTGCTGTGTTGTGCTCAAGGAGATGAGGAGATATCAGAACATGCGCGGTAAGTGAGGGAGGGAGGGAGGGATAGAGGGAGGGAGGGAGGGAGGGAGGGAGGGAGGGAGGGAGAGGTGCTGTGTTGTGCTCAAGGAGATGAGGAGATATCAGAACATGCGCGGTAAGTGAGGGAGGGAGGGAGAGAGGGAGGGAGGGAGGGAGGGAGGGAGGGACGGACGGAGGGACGGAGGGGTATAGGACACAAGGGCGGAAGACGCGTGGGCGGAGGTCGCGTAGGCGGAAGACTTGAGGGCGGAGGACGCAAGGGCGGAAGTTTCCTCAAAGGTTGGACACGAGGGCGGAGGTCGCGAGGGCGGAGGTCGATCCCATGATTTGGGCGGAAGACTCGTAAAACGATCACATGTCCTAAATGCTCGACTGGTAATACTACAAAACCGGAAACATCACACAACGTACTTCAAATTGTATAAATTATATAAGTTATATTCAATCAAAGTTATATTCAATCATTTTAGTGGTACTGATTTCGAATTCTTTGTAACTTTACAAACAAAATACACAGGGTTATACTTATAGAGAACGCTTAACGGTAATATAAATCACAATGTAATCAATCAATTTTGTCAAACCCGAATAGAATAATATCACAATAACATAAACATTTCACATAGCACAACATCATCCTCGTACGAATGGTAGTTCTGAACTATGCTGAAGATTCTTCTATCCTTGTCGCTATTGGCCTTCCTCCTCTTAGGCTGCTGCTCTCCAAGCGAATTCGCTAAGGTCTTCTTGTCTGTCGAGGACTGTTCCATCTGGACTAGGAGATTCTGACGTTGTGACTCAAATTGTTCGTTTCACTGTGCAATCTTTTCGTGTGAAAACTGTTGATCATATCCCAGAAGCCCTTGTGTCATGTGAGTCAAACTATCGAATCGAGTCACGTGATACATAACTTCGACTCACGTCATGAATCACCATGGTCATGATCTCATATAACACAACGGTATTTAGGACATGTGATCGTTTTACGAGTCTTCCGCCCAAATCATGGGATCGACCTCCGCCCTCGCGACCTCCGCCCTCGTGTCCAACCTTTTAGGAAACTCCCGCCCTTGCGTCCTCCGCCCTCAAGTCTTCCGCCTACGCGACCTCCGCCCACGCGTTTTCCGCCCTCCTGACCGGTTCCCGGGAGGGAGGGAGGGAGGGAGGGAGGGAGGGAGGGAGGGAGGGAGAGGTGCTGTGTTGTGCTCAAGGAGATGAGGAGATATCAGAACATGCGCGGTGAGGGAGGGAGGGAGAGAGGGAGGGAGGGAGGGAGGGAGGGAGGGAGAGAGGGAGGGAGGGAGGGAGGGAGGGAGGGAGGGAGGGAGGGGAGAGGGGGAGGGAGGAGGAGAGGGTGGAGAGGTGATTCCTCTCGATCTCGGCAGCTAATAAAAGTTTTGTACCGGAGAAGGCACCGTGTGTGTGTGCACTAGCTTGGTACCGGAGAAGGTACCGTGTGTGTGTGTGTGTGTGTGCACTAGCTTGGTACCGATATTTAATGCACTATTTTAAATGCGGTGCTGCATATCAAATTCTACTAAATATTTTAAAACATGCGTTAATCTCGCCGATCTGATGAATTACATTGACAACGGTATCTAAGATGCTTCACAGCCCTTCACAGACAGGTTTTCTATATGATCTTTTACATTATAAGCGTTCTGTAATCTGTAATCTGTACCACAATCGTTACTTAACCTGACGTAAGATATGGAGCACGCGGAATGTCAATATACGGAAAGATTGCACACTTCTTGCACACAATTGTTCTCCTGATCAAAAATCAATAATTCCCACAGTCAGACAACGAATGAGTTAAAAAGTTCCAACAAAATCTTTATAACATCATTGGTAAAACATTTTCGGACATCTTCAGTACCTAATAAAGATAAGGGTTAATACTCCAATTAAATCAGAAAATGATAATAAAAACTAAAGGATGTTAGGTAAAAAGAAATCAAACTCTTAAAATTGTTCTCCTCATCGAGAAATGCACCAACTACCAAGCATACTAATGAGCTACACTGACTTAACTTGGTTTAAACACATTCTCAGTACACACGCTCACTGAAATGTAACAGTTTTACATGTGCCATTAAATTGTGCCCCAATTCCATGTGCGTCTTCGAAACAAACACAATAAACAAAACTGAAATTTACATCATTAGAACCCTGCATTGTACACTGTTAATTTAGCCTGTTACACTTCCAGCTCTAGTGGACCTGTATATTACTTGAGCTATGTGACAAGTTTGCTTCCTAAACAACAACAAATAACAGCTAACAGTCCTTTTATTACCGGAGCTTCTTGGGGGGGGGGGGGGGCAATCCCTTAATAAATCAAGTTATGAGTACCAAACATACTCAAATTTGGGTATGGACCATTAAAATGTCTACTCCGGAAGATGTTTGACTGGATTTAGAATAACACATTAGCTGTGCATCGTGCACTAGCTGTGCATCGTGCACTTGCTGTGCATCGTGCACTAGCTAGTAGCTGTGCATCGTGCACTAGCTGTGCATCGTGCACTATGTATAAGTTGAACAAAGAAGTGGTTTCTCAATTGGCTTACTTTATCTATTGTATGTTATAATAATTGAAAGAAATTTGTAATTGTGTAAGATATGTCATGTTTATTGGTAAGTTGGTAAGTTTGTATCGTCGTTTATCAGTACGTCAGTTCGTTTATTTAAACGAAATCGTTCGAAAAACCAAGCATTAAACTGCAAGATATTTAATTACGCAAGTTTTAAAAATCAAAGTAAAATTTTACTGCTTCTCATATAATATAAGTCTATATAGTAGCAAATAAATATGTACAGTACTTAATTACTCTATATAATAATACAGTTGATCTCACTTTTAACTAAAACAGTTTTAACTACAACACTTTTAACTAAAACATTTTTAACTAAAACACTTTTAACTAAAACATTCGGCGGTATCCTAGCAGGGCCATGTCGTGGTTTGGGAAAAAGAAGGAGGCCACTCCCACCACCGCTGATGCAATCCAGAAACTTCAAGACACTGAGATGATGTTGCAGAAGAAGTCAGACTTTTTAGAAGCAAAAATAACGCAAGAGATGAAAACTGCAAAAACAGCTGGAATGAAGAATAAGAGGGTCGCACTTAATGCTTTAAAAAGGAAAAAGAGGTTTGTTTGACTTGCTATCAAGTTAAAAGATCATTCTAGCTGTTTTTATCAAATTTTGATGGTTCCAGCTTACGCTATGACAAACTGTTAAAACCTGCATAATTTAATAATATGCAGATAATATACAGAATGCAGATTTACAAAACTTCTGTGCACACAGCATGCTAGGCTGCATTATAATTTACCTTCTACATAGTTTAAATTTAAATAAAATAGTTAAAATTTAAATAAAAACTCTGTATAACCAGGTACGAAGAACAACTAAATAAAATAGATGGAACGTTATGTACAATAGAGTTCCAGCGTGAAGCTTTAGAAAACGCTAACACCAACACTGAAGTACTTAAAAACATGGGCTTCGCTGCCAAGGCATTGGAAGGTGCCCACAAGCAGATTGGAGATATTGACAAGGTTTGTTTTGTGATATTTCTTACTTTGTAGCCACGTTTCCTTCAAATATAGTTTTAAATCATATTATCTCAGCCTGAAATCATTTCTCTTATTTCGCTTCTTAAATTTTATTAAAAAACATTTAATTAATAACAAATAACATTCCTCCAAAACTTCAGGTACACGATTTGATGGACGATATAGCAGAGCAACAAGAGCTAGCTAACGAGATTTCCAGTGCAATCAGCTCTCCCATGGGCTTCGGTATGGAAATGGACGAGGACGAGTTGATGGCAGAGTTGGAGGGAATGGAACAGGAGGATATGGACAGACAGGTTAGGGTTTTTTCCCTTTCTTTAGAGCTCATTTTTCTCTTTAGATGACATCAATTTACAATTTTTCTTAACTGGATTTGACTAAATTACTATAAAAACACTTTTGGGACCGATTGATCCAAGACAGCCTCCCTTACTTCCCTTCTAACCCCCTACCCTCCAGTTACTGGATATTCCAGACAGCGCCGTACCAGACCTGCCCTCAGTACCCAACGCAGTACCCACATCAGCTGCCCAGGAAGAAGAGGACGAGGACATGGCAGCCTTGGCAGCCTGGGCTACTTAACCTGCACGTGCAGAGTACTTCATGTCACGTGCCGCGCAACTTTACAGCACGTGCAACCACTGATCTGCTTTGATGAATGTTTGTAGAATCGTAGGGACAAAGAAACTATTATGGGTTGACAAATGCAGTGTCCAAATTGTCAGATTACCCCACTTGTAGTATTTTTCTTGGCCTTCTCTTCCTCATGACTGCTTCGTGAAGTTGATTGCTATTTGGTGCTCTTCAGTATTGAATAAAATAATGGGAATTATTGATACGTGTTATTGTTTAACTCCTATATATGTTGGGAGAGATTTAGCTTGATTTTCAAATCGTAGATTTCTTTGCTCAGTTTTATGAATGAAATCACGGATGAGAGTTCATATTACATGGTGAGTATGCCTCTTAAATAGTGGGTACTGTCAGCTAGTTCGCAGTGCTAACCCCATATTTACACTGCACGTTTTTGCTGGTAAGATTGACCATTAGTTCTTTAGAGTCCCCTAGAGGCTTCTAGAGTGCATGTTCACCAAAACGAGCCAAGCTATAACCTAATAGTCAAAATATATTCTTTGATTTGATAGTATATATTTTTGATTAACCGTTTAGCATTTATTTTCTTGGTACTTTTTAGAGCAATGTTTCTTATTCAAAATTCACAGCACTAATGCAGCATTTTTTCGCTGAAAATCTTGCCAAGTTTAAAAACTTGATCCAGATTCCAGAATTGCTGGTTTTTTAACCATAAAAACTGGCTACGTGTCTGCGTTTTTAGTTTTTATTTTGGGTGTTTTGGTACATTTGTGAGCGTACTTAACAATCTGAGAAAGTATGTAAGTCTAGTAATGGATGTAAGTGTATATAATTAATATTAAAATTGATAAAGTGTTATTGATGGATCCTCGTATTCACGTAGTTTTGTTTTTATACCCAACTTTGTCTACATTAATGCTTTCTTTCGAGGAAAAAATCCAAAACAGATAGTTATACTTAGTTAGTTATACTTATTACTCATTCTTAAAAGTGGTTACCCAAAAAAAGGAGATGAGTTATACTTAGTTAGTTATACTTATTACTCATTCTTAAAAGTGGTGACCAAAAAAAGATATGAGCGATTGATTAGTACCCCGACGACCACTTAAATACTGATAGAATTAGATATTATTTTTAGAATTTCATAAAAAATCAATTTAATCAATCGATATCATCGAGCTTGAGGAATACAAATCTCTTTTAACTTACACTTAAATAACACATCTAATTTTATCATAGTTAAAACAACAAGTTGGTTTCATAGAAATGTTTGGAAAGAAAAAACACCTTGTAGTTGCCTGGTACAAACTAACCAATCAGAGAGCTGTATTCTAGTCACGTGACACAAACTAACCAATAGAAATGTTCGGGAAGAAGAAACCAGCTCAAGCGACCACGGGAGATGCCATCCAGAGGCTGCGAGCTACAGAGGACATGCTACAGAAGAAATCAGACTTTTTAGAGGCTAAGATAGTTCAAGAGATGAAGACAGCTAAGCAAGCGGGCATGAAGAATAAAAGAGCGGCTCTTAATGCGTTAAAAAGAAAGAAGAGGTTTGTAATTTGTTACACCTACTTTATATTATACTTTTTTATCAAATAGTGTTCGATTTTTCCAACATGAATACAAGCTAAGTTGATCTGAAAGGCCTCTAATTTCTGCTTTTATTTCAATCCACTAAAATTAAAATTAAATCTTGGACATCTAGCTCATAACAACTTGTTATTTCCTATTCGTGCAATATTCCTCATCTTCGGCCCTACTTTTGCCACCCATTTCCTAATGTCACCGGTATTAAACATTCTGTTGCCATGGTTCTGACAGTACTTATAGTTTGTCATTACCATTATCGAATTATTATGGCCTTTACGCTCTCCTGTGTGCACAAAGCCGCGTTGCTTTACCTGTACAAGTTTAAGAAGTCTACTAGTTAGTGTCTGTCTCTGGACCCACAGTGCCTTAACCGTGCCTTAACCGTGCCTTAACCGTACCTAAAGTAACCTTAAAATGTGCCCCAAACGTGCGTTTTGAAAGTGTCCATCGACTGATTACCAACTTGGCCCTTGTGTTTGTCTGACGTTGCTTGCTCAGGTATGAGGAACAGCTGAATAAGATAGACGGTACTCTAGCTACAATAGAGTTCAGAGGGAGGCTCTAGAGAACGCCAGTACTAACACGGAGGTTCTCAAGAACATGGGATTCGCTGCTAAGGCTCTGGAGGGAGCTCACAAACAAGTTGGGGACGTTGATAAGGTAGGCGCCACCTACATCCCCCATTCTCTACATCCCCCTCTCTCTCCTCCCCCCCTTCTCTCTTCCACCCCCCCCCCCCCCCCCCCCCCCCCGCCTTCTCTCCACCACCACCCCCCCCCCCCCCCTTCTCTCCTCCACGCCCCTTCTCTCCCCCTCCACCCCCAATTACTTCTGGAGGAGCGTAACCCTTCAAGGTTCATTTAAGTACCGTATATTTTGATTGTATTTAGAATGAACCGTTTAAACACTAGGTACACGATCTGATGGACGATATAGCAGAGCAACAAGACCTAGCTAACGAGATATCAGGTGCTATCAGCTCTCCCATGGGATTCGGTAACGATGTGGATGAAGACGACTTGTTAGCTGAACTAGAGGGGATGGAGCAGGAAGATATGGATAGACAGGTAAGAGGAGATAATATTAGGGGACAATTTAACAGAATATACAGATTAAAGGACAGGTTAAAGGACAGGTTAGATAACATTAACAGGTTAAAGGACAGGTCAGAGAGAATTTTAGACGACAAGTTAATGGACAGTTAAGTAGACATGTAAGTTTTGAGGACAGGGTAGTAAAAACTGACCAAGTAAGTTTACAAGTTAGAGGACAGATTAGTGTTCAAGTTTAAGAGGACAGGTCAAAGGGTGGGTTAGAAGATACTGCTAGTAAACTTATCATCCTTGCTTTGTTCCGCTTTTATGTCCTTTTTGTTGTTCTTTCAGATCTATTTTTACAATTTGTAACTGACTTGCTTGTTATTAAATAAGATTTATTAAAAACAACTCCGTAATTTTTGTTGCCGTCCTGTTTGAGAGTCCTGTTTTCTTACGTCCCACGCTCTAGAGTCCCACACTCTAGAGTCCCACGCTCTAGAGTCCCGGACCCCACATGCCTTTCTCCCCCAACCTCACATGAGTTATGACGTCACAAAGCCTCATAAACCATAAAATCATAATTGTAATTATATTTTACTTTGAAGAAACGTCAGGGAGATCATCCTAATATGCATATTATATTCTACTATAATCGAGAAACATGACGTTTTCACTCTCCAGCCTTGTGACGCACTCACCCTCCATAATTACACAACACCTTATGCTGAACACATGAGATTATTAACTGTATTATAACCATAACGACCACAACAAATGTACATGTACCTGATTTTAGCTACATCACCTGTTGTAACATGGCCATGGCAGTAGTATCAGGTTGTCGCTCTAGACGTCACAGCTTGCTAACCGTCTGGCGTCTGTAACACAGTACGTGTTTTTGCCGCTTTGTAGTTTCTACGTGTTAATGTGTGATACTTGACTGCTGTATTATTATAATACGGGGCTTGGTCACCACAATAAAAGCGTTATTATACTAATTGCACTTTTGTTAAGCAAGTATTATAGGCCCTATGACAAATCATGTCTGATAGTCGCGTTTTGCAACATTGTAAAGAATCTAGCCCTATATACGTAGTCTGTGCCCTGTTTCCTTAGCATACTGCACGCGTGTCCCGTACATTCCCCGCACGTGTAACATTCCCAACACGTGTAACATTCCCCACACGTGTAACATTTCCCACACGTGTAACATTCCCAACACGTGTAACATATCCAACACGTGTATCATTCCCCACATGCGTGACATTCCCCGCATGTATCCAGTGCCACCACCACTACATACTACTGAAATTCCCCACATGCCGCACATTCCCCACATGCCGCACATTGGGGGGGTCCAACTAAAAAAAAATATGAACGCACCCCTAAAATTTGAAATTCGTATTCGTATTTTTTTGAGTTGGACCCCCCCCCCCCACATTCTCCACATGCCGCACATTCCCCACATGCCGCACATTCCCCACATGCCGCACATTCCCCACATGCCGCACATTCCCCCCATGCCGCACATTCTCCACATGTCACACATTCCACACATGCCGCACATTCTCCACATGCCGCACATTCCCCATGTATGCCGCGCATTCTCCACATGCCGCACATTCCCCACATGCCGCACATTCCCCACATGCCGCACATTCCCCACATGCCGCACATTCTCCACATGCCGCACATTCCCCACATGCCGCACATTCCCCACATGCCGCACATTCTCCACATGCCGCACATTCTCCACATGCCGCACATGTCGCATGTGACATGCGTGATTTTCCCCGCATGTATCCATAGGAAACCAGCAGAAACACATCTCACACAAGCTGCTGCAACGTTGCTTCTTAAAAACGCTTGCTGTGTTGGCTTGTGCTCCTATGTGAACTGTTTTTAAATTGTTCGGCCGCTTTTAAAGTGTTTTTGTAGTTTAGTATAGATTTTATTAACTGTTATATTTGTTGGGGCCACGTTTTGCTGATGCAGACTGGCTGTCTGGCTGGAAATTTTGTTTTTGTCACCCAGATGTCCAGATGAGTAGTTTTCCGGCTCTTAAGTTGTTTTGTAATTTTTTCAGTGACAGTTAGTGTGTTAGATATTCCAAGAAATGTTATTTTTCCCTATTTTTCAGTTGCTGGACATCCTGATTGTCTCATTTCTCCTTTATTTTCAGTTGCTGGACATCCTGATTGTTTAAATTTCCCCTATTCTTCAGTTGTTGGACATCCTGATTGTTTACATTTCTCCTTTATTTTCAGTTGTTGGACATCCCAAATGCGGATGTCATGAACCTGCCCTCAGCCCCTACTGGAGCCCCAACCAGATCAACTGTGGTGGAGGAAGACGACGAGGATATGGCTGCTCTCGCTGCCTGGGCCACCTAGTGTCGTCACGTGTCAGATTGTGACGTCACGTGTCAGAGTGTGACGTCACGTGTCAGAGTGTGACGTCACGTGTCAGATTGTGACGTCACGTGTCAGATTGTGACGTCACGTAGGTAGTGTGACGTCACGTAATAAATGGGTTATTTGGGTGTAGATAATTTCTACAGCGACTTATGTCATTTTGTTATCATATTTGTACTGTTATAAAATGATATTATATAACAGCCTGTCCTTGCTAAGAAAAGCTGATAAATCTTATTTGCTTAAACATGACAAACGTAATTCAAGCGACATTTTAATGATTTTCCTGTAAAATTTTGATACGACTGACTCTGTCAATGATTTTCATGCTTTTCTGGAATATTTTTAAAATGCTAGATATGGAACAATAAAATCAAAATGATTATAATATATAAATTATATTCAACATTCTTATAAATTTATTACTAAATAAGTTTTGTAAATACTCTTATATGATATTTACTATTATATTATATTGGTATATACGGTCAATATACCGGGTACCTCGAATCTCGATATACCGGGTACCTCGATATACCGGGTACCTCGATATACCGGGTACCTCGATATACCGGGTACCTCGATATACCGGGTACCTCGATATACCGGGTACCTCGATATACCGGGTACCTCGATATACCGGGTACCTCGATATACCGGGTACCTCGATATACCGGGTACCTCGATATACCGGGTACCTCGATATACCGGGTACCTCGATATACCGGGTACCTCGATATACCGGGTACCTCGATATACCGAGCCACTTCTTCAGTATAGAGAGGTTTGACTGTATATCTATTATCTAAATTATACAAATTCTGGTATAAGTATATATTCTTTGATACAATGTCTTAAATAAGATTTGATAAAAATGCAGAGAAGTTACGAAATTGGGCACCAATTTCATTTTTTGGCAAACTTTTTCAATGGAATGTTTTATCTCTTAAAAAAAAACATTTGGAATTTTTCGACTTTTGAAGTGCTTATTTTCTCAGCTATAAGCTTGCTTTTGTCACATTCTTGCTTTTGTCACATTCTTAAATTTATTCCTTGAATTTGCAACATTATTTGTTCTATCTTTCTTAACATAGAAATGATTTTTAGTACTAGGAATAATTTAGATGTAATCTTCATATTGTGTAGTGACATATTACATTATAATTAATGTGTATAGACGCTTAAATAATACATTATTCTCGTATTATGATGAAAATTAATGATAAGCATGATTATTTGTCACTAAGTAAGTGTCCTAATGAAAATTAGAGCCAATTACTGACGCATTATTAGTTAACTTATTCCCATGTGAGTATTAATTTTTCCCGAGAGCAACAATTCAATTGTTGAACAAAATAATGTTCAATCCCTTTTTTACCGTGTGTTTTTTCAGAATTCCAGATTTAAAGTTTTGGTTCAATATACAAGATATATACCTCCCTTCCAATTTTAGCTTTGTACTAAAATTTGGTTGAATTAATTTTGATTTGATATTTTAGACACGAACTTTTCAGTGTAATTTCAATTTGTATTTTCTATCGTTACCATGGTTATGTCACTTATTGTTAATTGTAATAGTAACAGTATAACTAAAAGTTTGTGGACGCGTTTTAAACTCAATTGTTGTGGGAACTACTACTGGTTATAGTAGTAGTAGTAGTAATAGTAGTAGTAGTAGTAGTGGAACAGCGCCCTTTTCTTGAGAAATATCCAAAAAGTGGTTGTTAATAATGGCCCTCATCTTCTTCCGTCCCTGTCTCAGCTATTGTGTGGACTATGTAAATCATCTAAAGATCTAATTAGGCGCTAATAAGGCTGTAACTAATTGAATCTAATGATCTAATTAGGCGCTAATAAGGCTGTAACTAATTGAATCTAAAGATCTAATTAGGCGCTAATTAGGCTGTAACTAATTGAATCTAATGATCTAATTAGGCGCTAATAAGGCTGTAACTAATTGAATCTAATGCTCCCTTGAAACTTCACCACTAGGTACTCTGAACTTTATATCGTGGGCTCGGATTTTTAACAATTTTATTATTGTCTTACTTACAGAACTGAAGCTTGGCCAATCTATTTGAGCATCCGCTATTTGCATAGATCCGAGTGTATAAGGGTTTACAACAAGTTTCTGATATTCTTGATTTGTAACAAATACCTCTAAATTAACTCTAAATTAACTCCAATTTAGGGCTCGCTATGGCTTGATGGGTGGGAGCAGCTCGAAGAAGCGCCCTCTGAAAGTTGAACAAAAAGAAGATGTAATTGTACAGGAAAGGATACCTGCTGGTACACGCGAGGCAAGTGATCTTGTCCAGGATGTCCAGGACTTTGTTGAAACCGTCCATATCGATCATAATAAAGCCGAAACTCCTAAGATGATTGAAAATGACCTGGAAAATTCCAACAAGACCCTCTCCTTTGACAAAGAAGATATGATCGACTCAAACAAAATAGTCTCTTCTGAAAACTCCTTCCCAACTCCAGGCTCCTCTCCTGTGAACTTCTCCAAAGAACCCTTCCCCTCCAACAACCTCCCCACGAGGTCCCCCCTCCAGTTTGATCAGAATAACACGGTCTCCTCTCGGAAACCTCCCCACCCTGTTGTGTCAGACGGCTTAATGACCACGTCAAACAGGAACCAGACTAATTTAGGTCAGAGTACACGACACTTTAGTTCAATATATCGTCTGTTGGTAACCTTGGTAACGGGCAGGTCCTTGTTGGTAACCCTGGTAACGGTCAGGTCTCTCAGAAGCAGTTTAGTAAGAGTCAGAACTTCTACAAAAGCCGGGATCAAACCGGTAAGTACTTGAAGTTGAAGTTGACGATGATTTTTGTAGGGCCTAAAAACTGCTGGAAAAAACTGCTGATATTTTTATCATGGTCATCAATCATTATACCATTCGTGGAGTCATACTAATTATTATGATTTAAATAAAGTCAAAACCGCTCGCGCTTTTAGCTTCAAAAATAGCTTCAAAAATATTTCCCTACCATTAAATAAAACCCCTGACTTATCTCGTCTCAGGTTCAGGTCGCTTCAACTCCTACAGTGGTCCGGTAGAGGACCACACCCCTTCACACTTCTCCGGGGTATACAATAGACATGCTAGTGATCCTAACACTAACAAGTCGGGAGGGGATAGAGACGTCGCTTCTCTTCTCCGTCAGTCTCATTTCTTATATTACTTATTTACATACTGCTACTTTCAAAATATTACTTGTGAATTCTCTGCTGAAATCAATTTCCGCCATTTGCAAAAACTTTATTAGCGGTTGAGAGAGGCTTTGTAGCATCTTCTAACTTTCCCGTAGACATAGTCACACTATAACACTCTTCCACTCCTTTTTACAACCAAATCTTTCCAGGCAAGGACAAATTCTCTCTCCTCGGTTCCCAACTCCAACAACAGGAATCCCAAATCTTCTCCCGCTCCCAACAAACAAACGGACAAACAAACGGACTGTCCCGGTCCTCAGCTCCATTTCCTGCTCCTTCATCAACTACATACAAGTTCGACCCCGGCAAGTTCCGGCAAGTTAACGAGAGCACGCCTGTGATCAGCACGGGACGAAATGGTAGTATCAAGAAGACTGGGCTAGCGTCCGGACCGCTTGATGATAGGGATGAGGAACTAATTGCGAGTATTGAGCGGGAATTTGACTTCAGTTATTGAGCATTCGTCAGAAAGTGTTAGCTAATTAGTGACATCAACATTCTGCCCTCAGTATTGTATATATGACAGTAAACAGCAAGTATCATATTATTTCCAGATATTTTAGCATCAGACAGTTTCAGATCATATTCTTGAGAATAGGGTTGTATTGCTAATGAAGAAGGTAATAAACAGTAGAGTAAAGATGGAATTAACCCATCAGGAATTGAAACCGGGAATGTTGTTGTCTTATGCGTGATTTAATTTCACTTTTAATGTCGTCACGTGATAAATCCGATCCCGGACATCCCACAAGATCCCGAACATCCCACAAGATCCCGGACATCCCAAAAGATCCCGGGCATCCCACGAGATTCCGGACATCCCATGAATTCTTGTAGTTGCTCAATTCCTTATTAGCTGATGATCTGTTGATCGCAGAAATATGTATAAATATTAACTAGTTTAGTGCACGAACCTGTAGAATCTATTTATAATTATAATAGGAATTGATTCATATTATTCTAACGTTAAGTGCATAAAATATTATTTGTATACCTGATGTTTTTCATTGACAACATTTGTAAATTGACCCTTAAAGTTTGTATCATTTGTAAATTCACTCATACCATTTGTACAGGGAACGGCAAAGCTTTTTTATTTTGAATTAACAATCATTCATAATATCATAATTCTGTAAATAATAATTATTTAATCACAATGTTAATTGGGGATCGTTTGCATATTCAGGAGCAGCTTAAGGAGAAGGTGGTTTGGAAATGTTTACGTTAGCTACTAGTACTACCAATTTTTTGCAAAAATGATCATTTATTGTTGCCTTTATTGTTGGATAGGAGAAACAAAACACACGATTTAAACTGTTTCCACGTCAGATTCGCTGGTTATATAATTATTTATGCTTATATAGGGGTTTTCTCTCAATACTGATGGTTTCTTAGAAGGGGGTTGTAAAGCCGGGGGTGGGGGTTTCTAAATGGCTAAAATCCTGCTAACGTGATGTGTGAGCGATTCCTAATTATAACTACATCTTTCAAATACCGGATAAACGGGTTATATTCTCACATGACAACATATATAAAATTGTAAGTTCTTTTCGATCAGTGTAAATATATTTATTTGTTGATCTAAAAGTAACTGTAATTATGTAATTATATAATTATGTAATTATGTAACTGATTTACACACTGTTCCGGGTGTTTCACTTGCTGTCTTTAAATGAATCAACTCATCCGTGGCGAATTTTCTGGATATGTAATTATTGATTCTAAAAATAGATTTAATTTTATGTTATTAATAACACGATCTGAGTGAGTGATAAGTTAATTTAATAATGATATATTTATACGAGATAAATATGTTATACATTTAACAAATTTAATAAATATAATAAGTATAAGTGAATAAATTAACATTTCAAATTGTAAATGACGACAAACATCTTTATACTTAACAACGTCATTATCAGGACCTTATTTATGTATCATAATATAGTGATGACGAAAGCATTATATTTAAGAAATTAATTCCAATACGTTCAAAACTACTATATTACAACGCATAAACCAATAATCATCCTCCGACTGCCTTTTCTAGACCCAGAATCGCTATCATAGAAATTCAATAACCGCTTTTATGACTTAGACTGATAAGACCCCCTCAGCTATGTAAATCCCATCTCAACTTCAATGGAGCAGCAACAGCCGGGGCCGTCCGCCGTGCTGGACCCAGATCACGTGACTACTCCAATGAGTCACGTGACAAACGAGAAACAGCTAGCTGCCCACGTGACTGCACAGATTGTGGGGGTGGATTGCCACCCCCACTGCAAGACTGTTTTGGATCTGTACCGGTGTTTGGTTAGTGGGTGTCTGGAACTGCATTTTAGTGTGGTGTATCTCCGTACTGCAGGTTACAGGTTAGTGTCACGTGGTAGTCGTGTCACGTGGTAATGGTAGTCTTATCACGTGGTGGTCGTGTCATCTTGTCACGTGTTATCGAATGGGTTTACAAAAAAGCCAATCAATAATAGCCATTACTAAATTCTCTTCTAGATTAAAAATACATTTTGCCCACTATCTCAGTGATATTTCACCCTGTTTAAAATTAAGTTTGTTTCAGCGACACTGGTGAGAATGTGGTATGTCTAGAAGTTCAAGACAGGCTCACAGCCACCTCCCTCGCATCCCTCAAACTGTTCATCATCGGAGCTAGAATAGTAGGACATCTCAGGATGGGTTAGCTGACATTCATTTTATTTTTAAGTGTAAAATATTTGGTCATATTTCCTTGTTTCACTACATATATATATTATGTGAGCGAAAATTTATTTGCCCCGGTTTACTCATTACATGCCTTTGCTAATAAAATTAAATTAAATTAATTTTCTTAAAATTTAACAAATCTCTCTCCAGATGACGGACTACTGATAACCTGGACACGTGACTTAGCTCAGTCTATTCGGTTTGATGTTCCTATTGGTCCCCGGTCCTTCAGAGATCTGCTATCTGAGATACGTCATGTTCAGGAGGAGGTAATGGCATTTCTAACATTCTTTAGTTGTTAATAACAATTCCCTGTATTTGGTTCCAGTTTGGTTCAATCTAAATCTCATCAGATAATTGGATAATTTCCAAAACGTTGTGTGTGCAAGACTTGTACTTACCTAATGCCAATAAATTATAATACTTATATTGCTGGTATTAATCATTTAAAAAAGTAAAATTCAAGTATTAGCAACGATTGATGATACTTGAATTTACCAACATGTCCCTGAAACCTCCACTTCAGTTGGTATCAAAGACAGTTCTCCACATAAAGTCGCAGGGTGGTATTATAAACCTGCCTATGCTTAGTCGCATGCCGGACAACGTCATCGATAAAATCTTCAGGTTGGTGTACTTACTCCCCATCCCTAGTGAACCATAGAAACCATAGTAACTCCCATTATTAAATTAACAAGATCCCTAGTGACCATAGTTAACTCACTCCCCAACCCTAGTTACCATAGTAATCATAGTAACCATAGTAACCATAGTAACTCTAGTGCACTCACTCCCCAACCCTAGTGAACCCTAGTTAATGCTGATTAAATTATCAAGATCCCATGGTCATTTCCACCAATTTTAACAGATCTGTCCAACGTTAAAAAAGTCGATAATTAAGACGTAGATATTCCCCCTTCTTTCAACTCCAGGCAAATACAGCAGACAGCAATCTAACCATTTCAGTTTCCTGTCTGGTTCAGATCTCCGAGAGATGAGTTTTGTTTGTCGGAGGTTTAAGAATATAGCTTACTCAGATGACTTGTGGAGAAGTGTGTGCAAGAAACACTCCTGGTTCTCTAGACTACAGTAAGGGTAAAGATCACTACTAGTAGTATTAGTAGTAGTATCACTAGTGCAATTTATATCATATCCTTCCTCTTTTTAAATTGTGTTTGTGCGGAGGGGCTCCCAACTTCCTTAACGTTTTAAATTATTCCATTGGCTACTGGGCTACACCCAGCTGATAGCTTTTTACCGTTTGTAAAGTTATTTTACATCTTGAATGATATGTTAATTTTAATAAAGCAAATATCTTAATTTCAGACAGAAAGACCGGTTAAAAGGTGCTTGGCGAGCCTACTATCGACAATACAGAAAGTTCCGGAACAGAAGACACCGGTTGAGAAGGGAGCTGCTTGAAGCTGGAGCCAGAGCACCCACCCAACCTATCATCATGATTAACAGACGGAGAGGGAGGCGGCGAGGTGAGGACCCTCAGCAACCCATCATGGTTATAGATAGGAGGAGACACCGCAGACACGGTGCAGTGGGAGTGGCCCCGAATATTCGTCTAAATAGAGGGCTGAGGAGGGGTGCAGCTATCCCCCCTCCACCTCCTCCTCCTCCTCCTCCTGGTCCTGGTGCTGTAGCTGGTGCTGTAGCTGGTGCTGGAGCTGGAGCTGGAGCTGGAGCTGGAGCTGGAGCTGTAGCTGGAGCTGGAGCTGGAGCTGGAGCTGGAGCTGGAGCTGGAGCTGGAGCTGGTGCTGTAGCTGGAGCTGGAGCTGGAGCTGGAGCTGGAGCTGTAGCTGGAGCTGGAGCTGGAGCTGGAGCTGGAGCTGGAGCTGGAGCTGGAGCTGGTGCTGGAGCTGGAGCTGGAGCTGTAGCTGTAGCTGGAGCTGTAGCTGGAGCTGGAGCTGATCAAGACGGGCAACAGCGTGTTGGCCCTGTTAGGAGGGTATTCGCGAGAATAAATCCCAATCGTCGTCTGCAGATCGCTGTTCGTCGCAGAGCACAACAGCTTGTTCCAAATCCTCAACAACCGGTTCCAAATCCTGAGCAACCTGTTCCAAATCCTCAACAACCGGTTCCAAATCCTGAGCAACCTGTTCCAAATCCTCAACTACCTGCTCTTAACCCAGAACAACCGGCTGTGAACCCTAGAACAGTAGGAACGCCTGCCACTGCTCAAAGACCTGCTGTGGCAATGAACAATATTGGGGCTCCTTCAGCACAGGGTGATGCAGCACCGAGACCTGGCGGAAGAACTGGTCAGCGAAGTTTAGGAGAAGCAATAGGTAGAGGTAGAGCGCTGCTGGAGCAGCAGAGACGTATGATAGCGGAGGACATGGTGAGAAGGCGAGGAACTGGTCGGCAGCAAAACCTTCTTTCTGTGTCCAGGAGATTCGAGCAAACCTTGCAATCGGCTTCAAATCTTTTTGATCTTATCGAATCTGCTCCTGTTGCTGAACCAAATCAGATAGCCAGTGATGAAGGACTAGTTGAACAAAGACTGGTCGAACTGCAGAGACTTTCTCAACAATTTCATCAGCAAGCTCAGAGGCCCCCGGAACCAGCTCTGCCCCAAGTCCCAGCTCCAGTTATCACTCCCCCCGTTCCATTTATCACTCCCCCCGTTCCAGTTACCACTCCCCCCGTTCCAGTTACCACTCCCCCCGCTGATATTCCTGAGCCTGGTCCTGCAGTAAAACCTGTTACTGCACACAACCCGCAACCTCAGAATACGTTACCAGCAGTTGGATACAATCAAGCTGATCCAGTAGTACAACCCAACCCCATGAGAGAGGCTGATTCCCAACCACCAGCTGCTGCACTCCCAGACCAACCCGCCCCTCAAAATAATGCGCCAGCTGAAGATTTACCAGAAGTAGGACCTGGACAGCCCATACCAGTTCTCGCTCCCTTCCCCGACCCACCCAACGAGGAAGATGTTGCTGATGTCGACGATCAGATACAGTTCCAAGTTGATGGACAAAACGTTGTCCCGGGTCAGGATGAGCAACATTTCAGGATCAACCTTAACGCGGAACAAGGGCACCATCTATTTGCGGCCGTTGCTGCAAACCGGGCGGACCCAGCAAACGAGGTGATCCCCGCAATGAGAATGGAAGACGGTAACCTTCACATCAATGCGGGAGGTGTGAACATCGCTATAGAGTTACCGTTCAGGGGGGATAGAGCTGAACCCCCGCCAAGAGTTGGGGCTCAACCCCAACGGGAACGAGTCAGGCTCAGAGGTAGGCTAAGCCACAGAAACGAACAAAGTCCCTTTTTTCAACTCGACCCACGTAATATCCAGATTATGCGCGCTAGGATTGCCATCATAGGCAGCGAATTCGTTAAAAGAATCAAGTGTAATCTTTCCGGGGAGTTCCCCCCGAACCACAACTTCCTGACCCTTGAGTTGGTCTACATCTCGAACATGATCGCTAAGAACATCAGAGAGTCACTGGACATGAGCACTGACGACCCTGTCCCTCCCCCAGCTCCTCCACCCCTCCCTGAGTTTTACCCTTACTTCGACCCGGAGATGCCTGGACAGGAGGTCCTGGAGGGGCGTGTCAACGCAATCGCGGAGATCTTCAACGAAACCCTCCGGAACTCTCTTCGCTCAGATAAAATATTCGTCAACAGGAAAGTGAGAAACTTCCAGCACAACACTCGAGACAACAACGTTCACCCACCCTCTGATAACCTGTCCCTAGCTTCACAATATTTCCACCAGAAAGTTCGAGAACTGGTATCCGGTTCGGCGTTACAACTGGAGAACGTAGTGGTGAGTGGAGGGGAGCAGACTTCAGAGCACCGGTTAACACACCGTGTGCTGTCTGTGGCCCTGGGGAGACCGTATGAGGAAATTAATCGGCGAGTGGTAGGAAACGTTAACACAGAACAGGAACCGAGGAGGACTGCAAGTGTTAATGTTACTTTAAACTCTGCTGAAAATAGTTCAAATATCGACCCCGCTGAAAATAGTTCAAATATTGACCCCGCTGTAAACACCTCAGATATCAACCCGACTGAAAATATATCAGATATGAACCCGACTGAAAATGGATCAGATATGAACCCGACTGAAAACGGATCAGATATTAACCCGACTGAATACATATTAGATGTCGATTGTGTTAAAAACGGATCAGATGTAAAAGTAACCTCTGTTGAAAAGGGGTCAAATACGTTGCCCCACGATGATGGAGAACGGCCTGGGCCTTCACGAGAGTACACAGAGGAGCATGTTACTCCCGGTATCGATGATAATCATGTGATACCAGTTTCATCAGATTCAAAACGGTACCTTTCGTCAGAAACTGACAGCAGAGAATCCAAAGCCGCTAAATTGAGCTAATTTTTTATTTGTTTACAAATTCGTTTCTCAAGACCATTTTATCCAAACGCCACGGATTTTTGCAGTAAGTTTATCCGAACCACTAAATATAGACATTAGGGTATACAACTTCCAAGGGTTAGGGGTAGAGAATTTCTTAAGGGATCCTAACCCTAACCACAAACTAACTAGCCCTAACTTATACTAACCCTAACCCGAACTGAAGCCCTAACCCAAAATTTGTCTACCCTAATGTCTACCATTAATGGTCTAGCTTCTCGGAAACTGCCTAAATATTGTTAATATGCGCCATATTGCATATGCACCAGCGATTTAGTTACATTCATTTATTTACTGATCACTGATAGTGATATAATTTTGTTCAGATCCTTATGACTTACTGTATACTAATAAACACGATGAGATTATCTTAACCACGAATGTACCAACTCTGTCAAATTCTTTTATCTTTATTTAAATTTTTAATCATACAAACCGTTTAAAGTATGCGTTTTAGTGCCTTCAAAATCGTATTTATCAGTTACAACACACGGCAACGTCGCTCCCACTAAATCACACGCCAAGGATTTCAAATTTGTTCACAGATAGGCACTGTAGGAAATTTGTATTACTCAATTTCCGAAACAACCCATATGACATGGCTCTTACTAATTCGCTCGCCCAAAAATTGTCACGAGACTTTGGTTTTTATGGTTTTGCACCCGAACAAAACGGTTTTACATAAATCCTAATCCTGCAACCCTAACTAAAACCCTAACCCGAGCTAGCCCTAAACAATCAAATTCGTGTTTTACTATCCTGTCACGTGACCAAAACAGTTTTTTGCCCATAACTCTCCAAGAAACCATTTTTACCCTACGTCATGGGGGATGATTATATTCGGAATCAGCGTCCAAAAATACATCCAACAGGATTAAAGTCATACTTCCCCGAGGAACAAAGCACAAAGGGCGAAAAAACTGTGTCGGACATCAGTTTCACCTAACCATGTGTAGTGCGGGCGCGCTTGTTTCACGAGCGTACTTAATCACTCTACAGTCGATCTTCGAGAATGTTCTAAAAGGGCACCCGACAGTTGAAAACAACTTCAATCGATGTATTTTCGGACGCTGATTCCGAATCACCCCCCATGACATAGGTTTAAAATGCTCCCCTGACGAGATATAGGCGAAAAACTGTCTCGATCACGTGATATGACCGTATAAGGAAGTTAGTCTAATTTCTCGTTAGGGTTAGGGTTTCAGCATATGCTTTTGTTAAGGATTGGGTTAGGGTTAGGGTTGGGATCAGATAAGAGGGTTAGGGTTTCGAATAGTCGTTTAGGACCAGCTAGAGAACGGCTTGAAAAAGTCACGTGACAGTCGAGTGTAGAGTGATTAATTATCATCCCTTGTTTCACAACTGCAAAAGCTCTGGTATTATATATGAAACATTTGTCATGGAGTTGTAGAGGGAGTTATGTGCCTCGCCGGGCTAAAGTAGTGGATGACCTTGCTGTACGGCAAGTTAAACAAGGATCTGAAACTACTAGGTTCCGTACAGACTCAACTCTGCACCCGTGTCAATATGTTCATTATATGCAAGCCTCTTGATTTATAATCACCGAGTCTAGTAATTGTTTAAGAGAGTTCTCTGGCAGTTACGAAACTCGAGAGACTGTGGGATACTGAAGGGAAAGGAAGCAGTTCTAACGAGCTCTTCTCAAACACAAGGAAATAACTTGTGAACTCGTCTAGTATATATGAAACATTTGTCATGGAGTTGTAGAGGGAGTTATGTGCCTCGCCGGGCTAAAGTAGTGGATGACCTTGCTGTACGGCAAGTTAAACAAGGATCTGAAACTACTAGGTTCCGTACAGACTCAACTCTGCACCCGTGTCAATATGTTCATTATATGCAAGCCTCTTGATTTATTACTATGAGTACAGTCTTTACGGTTATATTAGATCAAGTCATCAGTTGTCCATTGTTAAACTTAATGGACTAGCCCGGCGCGCGCTACTTCGAAGAAATAACACGTGTATCAAATTACTCCATTCGCTATAATATAATAAATATATGTAAAGCTCGAAATTTTTCGTAATAGGTCCCCGAAAAGTGTTAGGGTTTTAGCATATGCTTTTGATTCACGACGTCAATTCTTCCCAGCGAGGCCCAGTGCACAGTAGTGCATTTCGCCGATCTACCGAGGTGGCATGGTGGGAGAAAATTCAAATTAAATAGTGCATCGCACTTTAACGGGTGATACTCGTTAAAGCGGCTCCCCCTGTATTATATCGTAAAAACTCTACAGGGGTTACACTATAGTGAAACTCTACAGGGCCTCGCGCCGAGCTGCGAAAAATTGACATCGTCAATTAGTTTACTGGGCGCCGCTCAGCCTTTCATTTCGCCGAATGTTTATGATTACTTGAAAACTAATTACTTGCAAACCAAAACTAACTCGGATCTTAATCCTTTGACATACGTTATTACGTTGCATGCCGTTTTGCGCGCACGAAGTGCGCGCCGCCGAAGGCGGAAAAAGGGGCATACAATGAAGGAAATCGGACTTTTTGGAGGACGCATATTTTGCGTCCCTATTATCCTATTTGACCAAATATGGGATTACTTGATTGAGATGGCGCGCGCGCGCGCGCGCCACCAAAACAGTTAAATGCACTGTTTGCTGTTTTTAACCAAATCACAAATTTTGTGAATTTACTTGGTATCTTTGTACTTTTTTTATTGTTTAAACGACTTTAGTAAGTTATTGTAACCTTCATTCAAATGAAAATTTATATGTTTTAATATTTTTGTGAACTGAAAATTTTGTTCCAAACTGCTTAATTTTTATAACACGAAGCCGCGCACTTTAGATGTAATCTCTCTGATATTTGTGATACGTAACTGCATGTATCAATTAATTCTTAAAGTATAAACAGCTCAAATATCGTTTTACATTTTACAAGCCTGTCACGTGCGCGCTCCTGACAAAAAATAGTTATTTGCTCATAATTCGTCAGTAAGCGATTTTCATGCTATGTAATAGATCTTATTTGAAATTAGCGTAAAAATATATTGGTTGAGCTTACTTTTACAAACCCACAGCTTACTCATAGAACATGGAAACGTATGAGCGTGTACACAGAACGTTCGAAATATAATCGCGCCTCTAAATTTTAACGGGTGACACTCTTGAAAATTTGTTTAAATTATTAAGACTGTCGACGAGTCCAACTCGGCGTGCGTCTTGCTAGCTAGGTTATAATCCTATAACACTAAATTACATGGGCGACAGCAGCAGTTAGCTGCAGTTTCGTTGCACTTAGGTCCCCCTGTGATCGCGCTATAATTAAAATAATTTAGCATCATCGTGCATCTTACCTGGGGACCCTAGGCTATTATGTTCATAGACATATATTCCGCCGAATAGAGATTCGGTGGAATGACTGGCTGAGCGCCGCCCAGTAACGTGCATCATGTAATGTAACCATGCCATATATAAGAAAATTGGTATAATTTCTCGTTAGGGTTAGTCAGTGGCGTAACGAAAGGCCCTGCTGACCCCGCTGTGCAGGGGGGCGCCGTCTTAGGGGGGCGCCAAATCGTCGTTTGAATGTGGGACAATTTCGAAAACTTAGCTAAAGTACTAGCAAAACTGCGCGTTTTGCTCTAGATACACACTTTTTTAGAGATTTTACCGGCGTATTCTCTAAAATCACCTAATTTGTTCAATTTTAGGGAGGGCACCAAAAGGGGAGGGGGCGCCAACAGGGGGGCGCTTTTTTCGGCAGGGGGGCGCCAACAGGCAACGTTACGCCACTGGGGTTAGTAATTAAGAATAAGCATATGCTTAGGAAGCGCCTTCGGTTTGAAATCTTTAGAACAACGGTGATTTCTCTCCGGGGAGACAGACTACAGAGGGGCAAGAAAGAACTTTGTCAATATAGACAGTTTAGATTTGAACTTGGAGCCGCAAGGCCAAGGGTGATTTTCAAAACTTTGAGTTGTTGAAGGGTTTAGTTTTTCTTTTTATATAGGGTCATTGTGACATTATGTGTATATTGTTTGAATAATTTATTATTTAAGACCACTCTTCTTAAATCATTTTAACCACAAAAAAATAAGCATATGCTCCAGTTATTTTAGGGATTTGGTTAGGGGTCAGTGTAGAGTGTTAGGGGTTCAAATAATCCTTCAGGGCCACCTACAACCTAGAGAACGTGTTCAAAAGTTACGCGACAGTGTAGAGTGATTAATAATTATCCGAACATCACACAGGCCAAAGATATTCAGATGCTGTGGGACCCAATGAGCCCCGAACTATTCAATACTTACATCCATGAACTTTCAGAACGTCTGAACAGTATTCTAGACCTCTCAAGTCCATGGCTGAATAATACTGTCCTGACCCACCTCCTGTGAGCAGATGATCTTGTCCTCCTCGCACTTTCGAAAGGAAGTCTTCAGGTCATGATCGGTGAACGTGAGTCATTCTGCAGAGACTGGGGGCTCTCGGTGAGCACCTAGAAAACCGCTATTATGATCTTCAATAAAAGTGGACGGCAACTCAAAGAGAGTTACAACTTTCAGTACATGGGGGCCACGATCCCATCAGCGAAAACATATTGCTATCTAGGGATCACCTTCTCACTGTCGGGCAGCTTCAAGATATCATTCAATCTTCTGCGACAAAAAGCTCTCCGGGTATACTTTGGACTGAAAAGTGAGGTAGACCTCAACAATATATATCCAAGGTCGCAGTACTCAAACTGCTTGACTCCCTCATCCTGCCAGTTGTGTCTTATGGAATAGAAGTCTGGA
The DNA here is from genome assembly GCF_026151205.1 of Bolinopsis microptera. NCBI lineage: Eukaryota > Metazoa > Ctenophora > Tentaculata > Lobata > Bolinopsidae > Bolinopsis > Bolinopsis microptera. The sequence continues at coordinate 6,819,381 of NC_087084.1, read as the reverse complement.
TCAGTAGTAGCTCAGGAATAAAGGCGTTTTCCAGCACAACTGACAATCCAATGCAATCCCTACTGGCAGGCATTGCAGCTGACCCATTCGAAAGAATGCATCTCACCATACTTAAATGGACCCTTGGAGTTGGCAAAACTACATACAGCCGGGGTGAAGGTGGCCATTCAACTCTCGCCAATATTAGCTACTACCAAGTATATTGAGGTGTAGTAAAGAGATATTGGACTATGTTTATTTGACAACAAACATATTTGATTTTGATATTCTCGTAATATCACGGGAATAGCTTTTCTATAAATTGAGCTGTTTAGTTCACAGAAAAGCAGATATGGGCTGCTTTAAATTGATTTTTTTGGAAAAAGTTTGTTTCAGTTACCATTGAAAACCAGTAGTATTTAGTAACTGCATTGTCAACCTCACAGTCTCATTTTGAAACGTCAACTGGTAAAGTCAAATATGTTGTTGTAATTGTTCAAATCTTTAATTTTACACCAAATTATCGAGGTTTTATAACATTTTAGCAGGGTAAGTTTTTAGGTGGGTATTTAAAATTAGTATGTTGGAATTTAAAGTTTTTGATCTCTACTATTATATTATATTTATTGTTAATAAAATGCTCATTGTAGCCAGTTATTTAAAAATTTTCATCATCATCATCACTCTAAAGTCCAAGTACTCATCCTTCTTCTCTTGTATACTTCTTGAAGAGTTTTTGTCCTCTTTGATAAGCAGGTGGGATGTGAAACCCTCATGTCAAAAAAGGTCAAGTATCAAACCCATTTGATACTTGACCTTTTTTGACATAAGGGTCCAAACTCCTCTAGCAGATACGTCAATCCAAGCTTGGTCACCTTTTATAGTCTTGGGGTTGAGACAGTCACCCTCATTTACCTTCTGTAGCTGGGGTTTAACTTTCACGTCATGCTGATAAGGCCAGGCTAGACATATCAGCAAGGGGAGTTTGGAGAAGACTTTTTTTTGCGTATTTTCAACCCCAAATTGCCTTCATATCAGTCAAAAACAATGTCACAGCTTCACACCATGCACAAGAATGAGAAAAAGAACCAGTACATGAACCAAGTGCTACAATTGGAGAAAGGGTCATTCGTCCGGTGAGCAGTGCAAAGTTCTCTCCGTACAGGTTGAACAGTGTTTTGCTGTTATAAAGAGATGGATTAATGTAGGTTCTTCCTTCAGCTTAATGATAGCAAGACACAGATTATCGTTGTTGGGTCAAGCAAGGTACTGCAGTCAATAGAGCTGCTTGGGACAAATCTTGGGACTGGTACTACCATTCGTTTCATCTCAACGGTGAAAAATCTTGGGATATATATGGACAATCGACTATCCTTTGATAACCATGTAGTTGAGTTAAAAAAGAAATGTTTCAGAACCCTACGGAATATAAGAAAGATACGGTTTCTTCTTACTTTCGATCAAATTAAAACTGTGGTTAATAGTCTGGTGGTTTCCTGCCTTGATTACTGCAATGGCCTCTTCTTCGGTGCAACTGAAAAAGTATGGCACCAGCTACAGTTAATTCAAAACGCTGCAGCCAACGCTGTCACCGGTAAATATAAACATGATCATGGATGATGACCTAAAGAAACTCCATTGGCTGGATGTCCGAAAACGTGTGGTGTTCAAGCTAGCACTGCTTGCTCACAAGGCGATTGTAGGATCTGCCCCAGAATACCTCCAAGAAATGTTTCGGTACTCCCATCATGGTCACTCTCTCAAGTTGATTGTTCCACACGCTTCTTCGTTAGCAGGCCAAAGATCTTTCAGCGTGATAGGTCCCAAAATCTTCAACAACCTTCCTCTGTCTGTTCAAAGCTGTTCTACTAGTAACAGCTTCAAATCGGCCCTCAAGACTTATCTGTTCAGTTTATCAACTCAGGATTTGGAAAAACTTTACTCATGAACTCGAGACTCTAGGTTACTGAGTTATATTATTATATCGTGTATTGCCGGGAAGGCTGTTAATTTAGGATAGAGTTTTTGTGGCACTTATCTTTTTGTTCTTTTGTAGTTTTTCTCACACAGCTGAGTAAAAGTTTTTTAACTTAAAAGCAGTGTTTATAATTCAATTTATTATTATTGTTTTAAACAACCGTTTTAAAATAATCATATGCATCGATATTTGATATTCCAGATAATTTTAATAACAATTAAAAAATAGATGTTACAAAATAACAACTTGGTTTTGCAGGGTAGCATGACAATATGATTGATCTGGTCACCCCAAAGTCTTTGAAGGTAATTCTTGTAAACTTTTATTGTATTTATCTTTATATGGCATCTTAAAAACCTCACAAATTTGAATATTATATCAGTGTTCGAAATGTATCCCATTCATTGAGTGATTGGAAAAGATGAAAATTAATGAGGAATTTTTCCGTTTCTGTTATATCCATCTATATTTATCGGATTAACCAAATAAAATTAATGATTATATCCCTCAGAAGAGTGGCAAAAAGAAAAGTACCTCCATCGAATTCGGTATTTCATCAGAAAACGTCTTAAAACCCGATGTCAAAAGGAAACGACAAAATGAAAGTCTGTCAGAGGATCTGAACGAACCTGAGTATGTAAAGTTAAAAGTGCTAACTGCTAGTCACAATTTAATTTGTTTCGGTTAAATTTTCATTAATATTTGATAGTTGATATTTATTTGTCTTGTACTGACTACTGAATAAGTTGATACCTCAGCAAACATTGTCCCTAGATAGTTTAAACTTGTGCCAAGAAAAGTATTGGCCACCTCATTCTGATTACCAAGCACAAATCATAAGAAAAGCGCCTGTAGACTAAGCTATTATTACTTGGTTATGTTTGCAATCTAATTTTAAGTTATTTAATATTTTAATTTCAGGTCCACCACTCCCGATGAAAACTTCATGTTGCCTGTAAGTAATTTTAATACATCCTCCTAAAACGAAACCTTAGCTAGTAATAATGACGTGACGTTACAATTCATCACGTTACAATTTATCACGGCCTTTTTGTACTCGTTCATCTAGCATAGCCTCCTACCCATAAAATCCGGGCAAGGGACGAAAAGGGGCCAAATTTTTTGGCCTCATTTGGCTTATCCTGTTTAACTGCAGTCTAACTGCACGATAGTCCAAATTTACATTCCTCATTGCTAGAATTCATTCCTTGAAACAAATTTTCCAAAAATTGTCCCAGATCTTGTATCTTTTATATTTCTAAAATTTTGTAGGACTTTATCCTTTGACCCTGAAATTGGCACAACATAATCTTGCTGGATTTATCATTTCACATTGCTAGATTTCAATTCTGGGAGCAAACTTCCTGAATTTTTGTTCGATAGAATACATTATGCATCCCTTTTTTGAACTACACTTATTTCGCAAGAGCTGCTTGTACATTTAAAATCGTATTATTTGAATCGTTCTTGAAACTTTGTTTGAAAGTGATCTCTATTGCAAATTGCTCAGCTAGGCCTTTTGCACGTGCAAAATCATCAACAAATTTCGCCATTAGTATCCATCTGCCAAAATAATTTGGACAATATGCAGCCTTCGCTTAAGCGCCATCCTGTCATAAACTTTTCACAGGCATGGTTGACACTGAACTTTTTGATGTTTTTGAAATTCAGGCTGTGGCCAAAGCGTGTGCTAAATCTTAAAACCTCTAAGATTTTGGCCCCCTCATGAAAATCATTCCTACACCCCAGCACCCCTCCCCCCTCCTTCTCGTTTAGTTTATTTGTCTCTTACTGAACGCTAAGATGGGTTCAAACGTTTTCTCATCAAAATATTGAAATACAGTATTTACTAAATATTGGAGTTTAATCCACTGTAAAACTATGTCTTACTCCGCATAATCTGCGTGTCTGTGTTATTTTACTATCTAACGATATCCATACTGCAATGCACACTTCCAGGGACGAATTTAAACCCTTGATGAATTATAATGGTTCTCAGGCTCAAATGTTGATTACTTACTTTAGGTTACTTTAGGTAGGTTCGGCAGGGATCGCTTCTGGACAACAGTATCAAGTACGTCCTCCAATCACTCCTGGCTTAGATCTTTTTGTAGAGTCCATTCCAGAAGAGAATTATTTGTGATGGCGGTATACCCTTTTGTGGGCGGGGTGTCCGGGAAGCCTTTCAGGAATTTAGCAAGGGAGGATTTGAAAGTTTCCAAGACTTGGATTGTGTTAACTTCCTTGGGGAGCAGGTTCCATAGTTTGGCTGCTTTTACTCCAAAAGAGTTTTCATAATGGGTCGAGATTGAGCATTGTGCCTTTTTGTTAAATGCAGGCACAGTGGCCTTTACACCGTGTCGGGAGCTTTCCTTGAACTGCATGTTGATGTCGTTCGGAGCTAATCCATTCATCATCTTCCATGTATGGATTATGATGTATCGTTCTCTGCGTCTCTGTAATGAGAGAAGATTCAGGTTCTGCAGGCGTTCCCAGTAATCAAGGTTCTGGCAGCCACTGATTCGACGAGTGTAGTGTCGTTGGATGCTTTCAATAGCTTCTATATCGCTGATCTTGTCAGGGTTCCACACCGGGCAGCAGTATTCGAGTTTGCTTCTCACCATGGTTTTGTAGAGTGTGAGCATGAGGAAGCGTGACCTATCTCTGAATACGCTAAGGACCCATGACGTCATCGTCCTTGCTGTTTTAGCCATCTGCTGTATGTGAGAAGACCAGGAGCAGTCATTTGACAGGAGAACCCCTAGGTCCCTCACAGTTTTGGCTGGGTCAATAGTTCTTCCATTTGTTAAATTGTAACAGGAATATTGACTGGTGAAGGGCAATTCTCTTAACAGTAATGAATTGTTCAAGCTGTAATTCAATATTTCGAATTTGGCCTCATTTAGTTGCATGTTGTTCTTCAGGGCCCAAGCGATTACATTTAGGAGGTCGTCTTGAAGTAGGCTTTTGGTAGCTAAGTGATACATTTTAATTTCTTTTCGATGTGGAATTACTCTTTTCTGTAAACTTAAGTGGTCAATCCTTGAACTGTCTCCTAGATATAGGATCAAATATGTCGTTTTTCAACGTGACACAAGCTCGTCGATTCTGTTAAGGCTGAACATGACGACTACGTCACACAAACCTGGCCCCATAATTGATGCATTGTTTGTAACGCGCGGAAGGGTTTGCTTAAACAAAGTTTGTTTTCGCGCGGTCTGCCACTGCATGGTTTTTAATCGCGCGCACGTATCAGATCATGGCTAAGCTATTCGATTCCCTTAAATTCGCAAGATGGCGTCTTATTTCACGCCACGTACAGCCGCTTTACACCGTATTCTTTAATATGTACACTGCACTGAGAAATATAACATTCTTTCACATTTCTAACATTAAAAAGGAAACGTTGCTTTTAGAAATTATAGTTAACACTAAAACTGTTTATTGCAGGGCGACATCAAGTTTATAAAGTCAGATAAGGCACTAGAAGTTGACGAAAGTACGATACCCTCAGATTTAGACGACCCTAACAACAGCCTACCACTTAGTAACCTAATCGCTTGTAGAAGGTATTGAATTTTTGATAAACGCATCTTTGAAACCATATTTGTATTGCATTCAATTTCCTTTCTAATCATTCCCTTTCAAGTTAATAAAGTTGAATTAAGGGGCTAATATTTTGCTGAAGAGATAATTCTCCACAACTCTTCAGTAGTCAGGCAGCTCCAGAAAGTGGTCTAAAATGTGTGTGGTCGCACAAGAGGAAAGTCCTGAAGAAGAACAGTAAAACTTGCAGATGTTATTCAGAGTTGGAGCAGCAGACTTTAGCTCGGTTAAACTCTATTAAAGTTGTGAGTAACAACTGCTGGATCGTCGTATTCATTCGACGCATTTTTGTATTGAATGAAGAAAAGTTTAAATTTATTTAATTATATATGTCAGTAGATAGGCATACTTTTAAAGACCATGGTAAAGTAAAGAACCAAACCAGTCATCAAATCATAAAGCGTTTGAAGCTCTAGCTACTTTGTTATCTTTATCCAGGGATAATAATGGTCTTCTTTCAGTTGAAATCCAAGAAAAGATTTGTGGAACACTTCACTGAATTCGAGAAACAGGCATCGGATGTTCAATGTAAGATTATAAGTAATAGTTTTGTAATTGAGTCTCTTCCCTTAATCTACAATAAATCTGATTTGTCGCATCCTTTATATTTCCGTATATAGCTGACACAAATATTTACCGATAAAGTGCTGTATAAAATGTAACTAAGCTATTTATTTATTATTTATATTTATATTTATTTAATTAATAATTTCACTCCTTTAGGCGAGTATCCGTACTGTAAGCGACTTGATCCAGTTCCTGCGTCGCAACGTACAGTTTCCTGTAAGCTGGTGAAGAAGAGTAAACGACACAAGTTGTGTAAGAAAACACGGACATCTCAGCTGCTTGTTGGGAGTAAGAGGGTCAGGGGTGAGGGGCTGAGAAAAGGTTCGTCACAATTCCAAGTAGTTTACAGGATTAATACGATTAATAAAACTAAAATAGTTTAACCTTAATTAAACTATGCAATTATATGAAAATTTGTGAGAGAGATGTTCTGCGTGATTAGTAAATTAACTAATTATTTCAGTGCGTTTGTCGTCGTACTTTATAAACGAAGTGGTGAGGTTAATGTTGGATAACCCGACCGTTTGGTGCCTGGATACTCTCAACAGACTACTCAAAACTAAACAACTTAATTCTAGGTATTTTATTGATTTATCAAAACTAAACAACTCAACTGTAGGAATTTTTAAATTTATAACTGAAAACCCTTTTTTTTGTGAAACGTTTTTCAAGAAAAGTGAATCACACTGTTAGAGTGCAACACGTCGTTACAAAATTATAACCAATCGAAACTCTCCCAGCACAACACGTGACTATTCTTGCATAACACGTGACTATTTCAGCATAACACGTGACGTGGCTCGTGTGTTTCTGGACAGACAAGATGTGCTCGGTTTACAAAGTTTGGTCAGAAATACCCGAACTTGCAGCGAGAAACATGTGGCGGAGGTCATACATTCTGTACTTATGTGAGTCACGGGTTCTAACCGTTACTTTGGTTACTTAAGTTTATTAAACACTAGACATTCTCTTCTTGTTTGACTATATTAACAACTTACTAACACCAAATTAACAACTTATTAACAACTTACAAACACCATATTAACAACTTACTAACACCAAATTAACAACTTATTAACAACTTACAAACACCATATTAACAACTTACTAACACCAAATTAACAACTTACTAACACCAAATTAACAACTTATTAACAACTTGCCCCTCCAGGAGTCCGGTATTCTCCCCTACTAACAAAGTAGATGGTAAAGATAAGCACACTCTGGACCAAATGTTGGGTGTTTTGCTGTCGCTTCCGTTTGAGAGCTCCGCAATGAAGCGAAATATAAAACTGTTTATTACTCCTCAGCAGGCTAAGGTTTATAATGTTACCAACCTTCAGTAATTAATTGTATTATTTAAGTAGTTTGTACAATTTTATTGATGAATCTGTTCTCATGATACTTTTAATGAGAACAATCGAACTTTCCACGTTGTTTTGTATGTATACTATACTGTGTATATAATGGAATTATAAAAATAATATAAAAAAACTCCTCGTATTTCAGGTACTACTGACCTTTATTTACGAACAACTTCTCAATTCGAGACCTGTTCACTCAGCACGGCCTACATTTGATCAGGTTTGAGAGCAGCTGTTTTTCTTTTTCCAATTAATAATTTCTGTGGTTCGAAATAGTGCTAAGCGCAGTTGTAGTGATTGTAACACACACGTTACACACGGTTTACAGTGTGACGCCTGGATTTCGAATATTAACAATAATTTCTCAAGAAAGTCAAAGGAAGGCTCATCAATTCTGAGCGTATGATTTATCTTAATTGTTAACTTATTGATCATATTATACAAATTCAAACTAAAATGATAACTAATTTCATCATATTAAACTAATCGTTTTACAGGTTGTACATTGGTGCGACTCTATAGTCGAGGTGTACTTTTCAACTCTCGTTACTGAAACGGAGCTCGTCAGAAAAATCAACAACTCCATCAACCAACATGTGAGTGGTTTTTATTGAATTTAATTACTAATTACATTATTATATTAAATTATTTCAAGGGTGAAGCGACTGATTTCGACGTGAATCACCATTTAGTCTCAAATGACCCCAACTTTAATTTAATACACACAATCAGTATTTTGTGCATTGTGTTTCTTATCAGCTGTTATAACAAGTTTCCACTCCATAAATTTCCTTATTCCGACTTTAAAATCGCTAATTTTAATCCTTGAATATTTCAGATACATTCCTGTCGCAGTATGTTTGCTCTGAATGAATTCCTCTTCCGAATAAAGCATTCCAAAAAGTTCAGTCACTGATAAAATATCGCGCAATTAAAAAGATAAAATTTCTGGGTTTTATCTTTAAATTAAAGCGGATTTTCCTAAAACAGACAGTATCCTTTTTTCCAAAATAAGTTGTTTATAAAGTTTAGCGGTCATTATTAATTATTAGATATTAAATGCGAGATCAAAATTGTTACCACAACCGATATATTTACGAGGAGTACAAGTTTATCAAGTCAAAACCTAGATAGTATCTAGATAATACCTAGATACTATCTAGATTTTATATATACATAATAAGGAGCAGGTGGTTTCAAAAGATGTTTGCTCGGACCAACGGTAGAAATTATTTTATTATATTTTACTGTACAGTTCATTGGCACAACTTTTACCACCACTACTAGTTATAGAATTAGAAGGACGGCATTTAATCTAAATTATTTTAGGTGACACTTTAGTTTTTGACGGATTACATTATCCAACGTTTTTTGGAAGAGATCCGCTGTTTTAAATTGGGCTATTTTAATTTTTAGAGACTGTTGAATTGAGCTTATTTTATATAGGGACATCCATTTGTGACTCTTTTTATCATCATAAACGGTAATTTATTCATTTAAACTGAAATTAATTTGCCTCTATTCTAAAAGTGGAAATTATAAGTGACTGTTTAAATATTTAGTATTTGCAGCTCGCTAGTGCAAACCGCGGAGTGAATAATGTGAATTGTGTTGAGCTGTAGAGAGGTCTGTAAAATCAAGGTATGGGGGGAGGGGGGTCTTCTAGTTCTACACTTTTTTACACCATACTTCACCCCGTAAAAAGGTAGAAGTGTAGTGTAAAAAAGTGTAGTGTAAAAAGTGAAATTTGTTTCTCACCAAAATTATGTTTAAAAAGATAGTGTAAAAAGGTGTAAAAAAGGTGTACTCTTTATACTACACCACACACCAAAAAAGGCAAAAGTGTAGTGTAACCCCCCCCCCCCCCCCCCCCCGTATGGGGTTCAAGGTGATTACCGTGGTTTGCGCCAAGGGAAAGAAGTATGAAATGGCTTTAAACGGCTTATTTATATTATAAACTGCATAGAATGTAAAATGAAACACATTCGATAAAGTATAAAATTTTTAATAACATTATATTAGATTTAAAACTGAAAAGTCACTCTGACGAAATCATTGCATCAACTTAACTTGGTAAACTTCTGGCTTGCCAATATGAATAAAACAACTGTCAAGAAAAATGGGCCATTTTATAGAAAATTAGGCTTTTTATTCATTTAATTGTGTTAATGCTAAATTTGGAAACTCAGTTTTGAAATGATCATAAGCCGACCAATAAATAGATTACAAAGTCGAGCTAATTCCCATGGATCACCCTGATAGAGCTAAGTAAGGCTGTGTTACATTGCAAGATTTATTTAATGACAAAAACGTTACATAGATTTCCTAGTACGTAATACTAAGTCCTAACAAAATCTGAAATCACAGATACCCACACTCCTCAGGGCCTTATCAAAAATCACATGATCAAAATAAATTTATGATTCCAGCAATTTGTGGATTATTCGGCAGCTTTCTTTTTCTGAGCAGCTTTCCAAGCTAAATACTCCTTCATATCATCATCACCTCCTCCCTGATCCGAATCTGACCCTGAGTCTATATTGTCTTCTTTTTTAGCGGGTTTGTCTTCGAACAAGTCTGATAAGGAATCTTTTGATTCCTGATCAGTTTCTTTGTCATTGACGTTTTCTTCTACCTTGTCTGACTCGGCCTCAGTTTCTATTTTATCTTCGACTACCACTTCAGCTTCTAACTTATTTTCTTCTTCTAACTTCTTTTTATTTTCTTCTTCTCGCCTCTTTCTCTCCCTTTCTTTCATCTCCTCAGCTAACCTTTTTTCTTCAGCTAACCTTTTTTCTTCGGCTAACGTTTTTTCTTCAGCTAACCTCTTTTCTTCCGCTTCTTTTTCTTCTCTAAGACGTTTCTCTTCCTCGAATTTTTTTCTCTCTTCTGATTCTTCTTCTATTCGCTTACGTTCTTCCTCCGCCTTTCTCTGTTCTTCTTCCTCCCTCTTCCTCCTTAATTCTTCCTCATATTTACTTTTTTCTCCATTAGCTTGTTCCTCTGAACGTTTTTTCTCAGCCCTCCATATTCTGAATTCCTCCTCATCATTCTGTTTCTGAGCTGCCTCTTTATTTGCTTTCTCCTTATTTGCTTTCTCTTCTTCCCTCTTCTCCTCTTTTAATACCTGGGTTAGATTGGAAGGGTTAGATTTGCTTTTTAACGAATAAATACGAAAAAAACATAATTTCAGTTCTTTTGAGAGAAAATACAAATTCATTTTACCTTTCTTGCTTTCTCTTCCTCTGCTTCCTTTTTCTGTTTCTCTTCCTCTAGTCTCAGTCTCTCTGCCTCTTTCTTGGCTTTCTCCTCGGCTCGCTTTCTTTTCTCTTCGTCCTTCTTGGCTTCTGCTTCAGCTTGTTCAGCTTTTGTTTTGTAGCCGAATTGTTTGGAGAACAGGACGTGAAATTTGGTCAAAACACCCGGCGACATTGCTGAAAATGGTACATTAATAATATTAGTAATATTAGTAATATTAGTTAGTCCAGGGCCCTTCAAAAATTAGAAGAAAGGTATGTGCATACTGCATATGGTATATGTATGAATATTAATTATGGTACAGTTATTTTACTTTTTAGTATAACGGGTGAGCAGTGAGGAACCTCCTTTGTAATATAGATAGTATCAATCATGTTGAAGCATTAGTAATCCCTAATACTCCACCTCATAATTCTAAATCCCCACTCTTGTTGAAGCATTAGTAATCCCTAATCCCTAATGCTAATATTCCACCTCGTAACTCTAAACCCCCACTCTTACCAGCAAATTTCCACTTGAACCGATCGTCAGCCATATCGCATGGTAGGAGTTGTAGGAATTTCCCGTCGTGTGTCAGGCATTTCCCACTTCCACCGTGTTTCACTGTGTTATCCTGCAATTTTAGAGCTATAAATCAAGTATTTAAATATATCAATAACTTAACTATACCATTAATATATCAATACCCATACCAAGACTGAGAGATGGATTCAAAGCTCTATACTTGATTACAACAATATAATTAGGCTAAAAGATCGGCATTACCTCTGTAATGAACCACGGCTGTGGCATAGTTGAATATATCAATGCCGATTACAGACACAACTCATTTTAAACATACATAATGAACTGGAGCTACAAATATTACACATTACTCAAGTATTCTAAACTCTCAAAACATACAAAACACATGATAACATTGTCTCACATTACCTCTGTAATAAACCACTGCTGGTTGCCTCTGAGTCCGTGGCACTCGTATAACACTACTTTCCTGGGGTTCCCACCGTCTCCATCAAGACACAGGTTATCATTAACAAACTCTCCGCTCTGTAACAACTTCCAAAACTGGGGAGGGTTTTTTAACTGTGAGTTAGCAAAACAACAACTTTTAGAAATTTCCAAACTTACTGTGGCTCACACCGTGTAGTTTATAATCTCAACATGTTGCAACACACGGCAAGGATAAAACAGAGAAGTAAATAATAATACAAGTTAAAAATAACCTGGTTGGCTCCCTTTCCATGGCAGGAATAAACCCCAACCTGGTGACCAACACCTGGCCCAAGGTTATCAAGACAGACGTCACCGGGCCCTTTCACCTGAGACAATTAAACTGTTACCATTATCCACAATATAGGCAAGTTTAATTGATCATAAGATTTTTAGATGTCTCAAACTTTCCTAATATATAATATAAACGGAACAGTGAAACTTACGCTAGTGATTACGCTAGTGTAATTTTGACACAATAGTAAAAATTGTTCGAAAAGTGATTACGTAATATGTGAACGACCCCTAACGGAACAATGAAACTTACCTCGCCATACCCCACAAAGTCCCTCTCGGGACGAGGTTGAAACTTACCTCACCGTACCCCACAAAGTCCCTCTCAGGACGAGGTTGGTCAGGGAACACCTCTCGGAGGTACCATGAGAAGGACCTGCACTTTAGTCGCTGTCTCAGCAGAACTCTGGAGACAATGTCTCCTCCCTCTACGTTCTTGTTACCCGGCACTGTGAGTTAAAATCAACTTGTATTTTATTTTAATACGTTGAATACTGAATAGGTTGAATTAAAACGTTTCGGTTGGACTTAAAAATATAAAAAATTACATTTTGTATTTAATAATAGAATCTTTTAACAACGGAAAATTATAATTTTTCTCTGAATTGGGACGAATTATTTAAAAAAATTAATCGCTATCGAATGACTCTTTGATACTGATAAGAATGTTATCTACCTGCAGCAAAAACAGCTTCCTTGTACTCATCGAGCCAAACATCCACCATACGTTTAGTATTCTGTTGAAGTGCAGTTTCACCTGTCACAGTCTGAAAACGGAGAGATAAGATTTCCTTGAATAATGAATAAGAAATGATTTGCAGCTTTTAACGGTTCAGTAATATGTAGTAATCTTACAACCATCAAAACTTGACGCAGAAAACTTGGAGAATTCGTCGATAGTATTAACGAGTAATATGATTAATAACGAGTAATACGATTAAGAATGTATCAATTTACCTGTAAGATAAGACTTGTTCTCCTGAAAATGTGCCCCACGTAGCTGCACGTGTTAATTTCAATGGCTCCACCGCACATCCAGACCTGATAATAATATTACTAATATTACTAATATTACTCATATTTCAGCGGTAAAATTATTGTATTGCGTTACACAGGAAACACACTGTTGGAACAATTTTATACGATGGTTTATTCAAATCGATCATTACAAAAAGTAAACCTTCTTTTAAAGATAAAGTAATGGTTCGTTTAAAAGTCCCAAACTTAACGTATTAAAACCCAGAATCTCAGTATTCTCACCCTGAAGGAAAGTTCTAGATTCTCAGCTCCCCAAACCTTCATCCCGGGATCGTACGCTCCGATCTCAAAGAAGTACTCCTTGTCCATCGCAAATATGCCGCCTGACATTGCTGGAGTCCTACAAGAAAAATAATATTATTAATATTATATTAATACTATTAATATAAACAAATATTTAATTTAAGATCTGTTAATCTGCCTAAAGTTTCATTTATAGTTACAAACAACTATAAATCACTATGAACATATTAACATATTAACTAACCTGATAGGGGCACTGTCGTCAAATCCTCGTCTCTGAAGCTCTCTAGCAGGGATTGGTCTCCACCTAAACAAGTAAACAGTATTGATGGTTCAGAGTTTAAATAGACACTTGTTAATCACGTGATGTACGAATAGGGGACGCCACTTTATTTTAGGCAAATAATATCGACGTAATAATAATATAATACAAATAAGAATTAATGCAAAGACCATATTTATATTTTAAAAACTATATAAGTGTGACTTGATGTTGTGCCACAAAACTCCAAGAATAACAGCTAAACAGGTAAATACACAATGTATAGTGTATAATGTATAGTGTACAATGTATAGTGTACCAGTGTATAGTGTACAATGTATAGTGTACAATGTATAGTGTGCAATGTATAGTGTACAATGTATAGTGTATAATGTATAGTGTACAATGTATAGTGTACCAGTGTATAGTGGTATATACTATATATACAATGTACCAGGTACCTGAAGCTCATGTCCCAGTCCCAAGCCCCCCAAATGGCCGTGTATTTATCGGAGACAAGGTTAAGAGTAGTGTGGTCTATTGTTGCTATCACAGGGCAGACTACCTGTAGGAGATGTAAGGGGTCAGGGGTGAGGAAGTGGGGTCAGGGGGTGAGGAAGTGGGGTCAGGGGGTGAGGAAGTGGGGTCGGGGTGAGGAAGTGGGGTCAGGGGGTGAGGATAGTTACACGAATGAGATGTAGTTGTAGAATTAACAATCATGAAAAAAATCGTATTCAAATGGTTAGATAAGGAACTATTTTGTTATCAAACAGTACGATTATAATTAAAAGCACTTAATTATAAACAGTATAATTAAAAGCACTTTATTATACGAAGTATTCAGTGCGACCGCTAGAATTAAGACTCACAGTTTTCCTATCCTCCATGACTCTGGCTACAACAGTAGAGTACCAGCCCTGCAACACCTCCACATGACTGTCCAGGAAAATCAGTACTTTACCTTCTGCTCCTTTAGAACCTATAATCCTACTTCTCATCAACCCTTCCCTGGGGAGGGGGGGGGGTTTAGTTTATCTGCAGTTGTTTGTGGCAGGAATTTGTTATAATTTGTGGAAATCATCAAGTCTCAAATGCGTCCTTTAGAAGTAGGACTACAATTTAAAATGAATAGTTTTTTTTAATACATGATCAGAGGTTTCTTACCTTTTAGAATTCCTGATAATCTTAACAAACGGAAAATTGGCTACTTCTTTATCTAATCGTGATCTCAGTTCATCTGAAGAAAATTGTTATAGGTGGCTCTAAAATACACATAATATGGAAGTTTCAATATGAAAGATTCTAGTGAAATTGGAGGCGCATACCTATCTCTATAGATTATAGTACAGGTTGCAGCACTTGGCGAAAGACAATTTGAATTTCGAGATAAAGAATTTTATAAATACCTCTAGAGGATTTATCATCTACGATAATAATTTCCTTGACACTGTCCATGGGAGTATTGAGAACAATACTAACAAGTGTCCGTAGCAAGGTTGATAGCTCCTCGTTATACATTACAATTATTATAGAGGTTGAGGCTAGTTCAGCGTCCGGTGGGAGCCGTTTTGCTGCTATCCGACAACTGGGGTTATTATTAGTTAGTGGTTATTATTAGTTAGTGGTTATTATTAGTGGTTATTATGTTAACTGTAAACTGGTATTATAGATTATATGATTAAAACTTAACAATTATGATGAATATAAGTCTCCCTAGATGGTGTCCATCAGTGTTCAGTTTACAAGGTTAAGAGAGAATAACCAAGGAATAATTGTTAATTTTCGCTTTTTCAGTCTCAAGACTCTGGGTTGACATAAATTTCATAGCAGATTTCGATGAAAACAAACAAGCTAAAAACTGCCACTTAATTAATTTACTCTTAATTTATAACTCTTACCTCTCTGATCTAGGATCTTTATGCATTCTGTTAACTGGTATTTTGTCGCTTAAATAAGTATTAAATTCGTTTAATTTAAATAACTCCTCTTTGTATCCCTCTAGATCCATTACCTGCCGAGATTTAGTGATCAATTAATTAGTGATCAATTAATTAGTGATCAATGCTCTGAAAATATGCAGTAAAGTATTCACCACTTGATTATGTACGTAGTTAAATGTTTACCACTTACAGTCACCACTCATAAAGTTAAAAAATTGTTCCCTACGAGTCAATCGGAACCATCAAATGCTTAACTTCAACTGTGTCCCTACATGTTGATAAACTCGTCAGGTTGGTGATTGCCAGAGCTGTACACGAGGCTACCGGACAACTGAACCCAATTTAGACAATTTAGACTAACCCTAACTCTAACCCTAACCCTAACCCTAACCCTAACCCTAACCCTAACCCTAACCCTAACCCTAACTGCTAACCCTAACCCTAACCGGCCTAACCCTAACACTAACCAATTAAGCTGATTGGTTAGTGGGAACTAGGTTCAATTGGGTTCAGTTGTCAGTCACCCGTACACGAGGTATGATGTGTACTGCGGAGGAACTAACAGAACCTAACGAGGAATGTGTAGCTGGGTGCCAGTCCGAACCTCATCGTGAGATCTTTAGATAATTTGTTTCTTACTTAAATACTTATTAGCACTTAGAGCGATGGTGCATCTTAAAGTCGTTATATGGAGAGATTCGCGGGTGATGGTAAATTTCCAAAACTTTCTCATTTCCCAGACGATAGATTCCAATTCAGCACCTCTAAATTTCAGTACACAAGTTTCCGAAAGCGTACTACTGTCTGAACGGTACTGCCGGATACAGGCCTGACGATACTAGTGCTGGACTCAGATGCGATCCAGAACTGATTAATTATAATAATTAATATTGGCTGCAATTCTGAATTCTATTGATGTTTCTGATGTGTAACTGCGATGAATATTTAGTTATGTCAGATTTTGGCCTGGCTCAATGTGAATGAGAGCTAATCGTAATTATAATTAATTCCGTAGGCTGTATATTAGGCTTAGAGATTTATAATTGTAAGCAGGTAATACACAAATATTTCGGTCTTGGAAAAGTAAATTTTTAGAAATTTTGTAAGTTAATAATTTGATTGACGTTGCTGATTCCTAAAAAAGGAATAAAGATAAGCAACGTAAACCAAATGAATACATAAATCAATCGCTTGTCTTCATCTGCGTCACAATGACATCTTCTTGCTTCTCTTGGGCGAAATCTCTTTCTTGGCTGAGGTCTAATTGGTATTTCCTTGACAGCTCGACTAGCTGTCATGTAACTCTTGTCACCTGTAATAAGTGGGGTCAGTTGAAAAGAACAAATGTAAATTGTGAATCTATCATCAAACTGAAAAGCCGGCTGAAATCTTATTTACCTGATCTGAGATTACCCGTTAAGTCTTCTTATAACTTTACCATGACGTTCTCTTGAGGTCAAGCTTTGTAACTGTAACCGGCCAGTGTAACTGTAACGTCGTTCTGAAAGAAATAAATTACCCTCCCTCTTACCCAAAAACCATCCCTATTCCCGAAACCTGAAATCGTTAAATTATTGAAAACTAGAAATTGTTTACGGAACATCAAATTGATCAAATTACAAAATCTTTTAATAGTAGCCTAGATAAAAGAACCGTGGCTCAGACTCTTCCCACGCAACAAGCAATGGTAACGGTTCCTCCTGGCTCCCCTCTGACTCCACTGGTGGTAGGTCCTCCCCAAGAATTATAACTTCAAGATCCTCTTCCAGTTCCGCGAAGTCACAATCTTGATCTTCCCAAGTTTCAGATGATGGCGACTGAAGTTTTGATGGGTTAGAAAAATTTTTTTCTTCCTCGTCGACATCAGGCTTAAACAAGTCGAAAATATCTGTAAACTTGTCCGGATTATACTTCTCTGGTTGGGGTATGCTGATGCAGCCCATTGCTTTATAGAACCTGAGGAACCAGGACGGCTGATAGTAGTCTGAGTCGTAAACGTACACTCTGTCTCGATTCTGCTTACTGCGGAAGAAAGACTTAAACTTGGATTTCACAGATTTGAAACTTGGCATATCGTAAACGAATGTATTGAACAGTTCTAACAGATAGCAAGTGAAATTAAAAGGAATGATAAAGCGAACGTGCACCTATAAATATGGTGACTCCTTTATCAAATCCTTCTTTCAAACGGTGAAATAAACATGTGTGGCTGAAATTTAGCAATGCGCGCGGCTCACGCGGCTTACAGTTACACATATCACTATCAGTATATCAGCCAAACATGTTTATTTCACCGTAATTGACACCACTATCAGACTATACAGTGTACTTGGGCACATAATGCTCACAATAAACACATTGTACCGTTTAAGTTTAGCGCATTTGGCATTGTGCATTATTTTCAGAATCTGTAAAAGAATTGTCAATTGACGCCGCGTGAGCCGCGCGCATTGCTAAATTTCAGCCACACATGTTTATTTCACCGTTTGAAAGAATGATTTGATAAAGGAGTCACCATATTTATAGGTGCACGTTCGCTTTATCATTCCTTTTAATTTCACTTGCTATCTGTTAGAACTGTTCAATACATTCGTTTACGATATGCCAAGTTTCAAATCTGTGAAATCCAAGTTTAAGTCTTTCTTCCGCAGTAAGCAGAATCGAGACAGAGTGTACATTTACGACTCAGACTACTATCAGCCGTCCTGGTTCCTCAGGTTCTATCAAGCAATGGGCTGCATCAGCATACCTCAACCAGAGAAGTATAACCCGGACACGTTTACAGATATTTTCGACTTGTTTAAGCCTGATGTCGACGAGGAAGAAAAAAATTTTTCTAACCCATCAAAACTTCAGTCGCCATCATCTGAAACTTGGGAAGATCAAGATTGTGAATTCGCGGAACTGGAAGAGGATCTTGAAGTTATAATTCTTGGGGAGGACCTACCACCAGTGGAGTCAGAGGGGAGCCAGGAGGAACCGTTACCATTGCTTGTTGCGTGGGAAGAGTCTGAGCCACGGTTCTTTTATCTAGGCTACTATTAAAAGATTTTGTAATTTGATCAATTTGATGTTCCGTCAACAATTTCTAGTTTTCAATAATTTAACGATTTCAGTTTTTGGGAATAGGGATGGTTTTTGGGTAAGAGGGAGGGTAATTTATTTCTTTCAGAACGACGTTACACTGGCCGGTTACAGTTACAAAGCTTGACCTCAAGAGAACATAGTCAAGTTATAAGAAGACTTAACGGGTAATCTCAGATCAGGTAATTAAGATTTCAGCCGGCTTTTCAGTTTGATGATAGATTCACAATTTACATTTGTTCTTTTCAACTTACCCCACTTATTACAGGTAAGATCAAGAAGATACCAATTCGACCATCAATATCAGTGAACAGCTGGGAGTGAAGTTCCGAACACAAAGATTTCGCCCAAGAGAATTAAAAAGATTTCAGCCAAGCAAGAGATTTCGCCCAAGAGAAGCAAGAAGATGTCATTGTGACGCAGATGAAGACAAGCGATTGATTTATGTATTCATTTGGTTTATCATGTTGCTTATCTTTATTTCTTTTTTAGGAATCAGCAACGTCAATCAAATTATTAACTTCCAAAATTTCTAAAAATTTACTTTTCCAAGACCGAAATATTTGTGTATTACCTGCTTACAATCTCTAATATATAGTCTACGGAATTAATTATAATTACGATTAGCTCTCGTTGAGGTACACTGGTAGTGGTAAAGTACGCTTCTAATGATGTCAGTTTCAATATCAACTGTGTTAATTGTGGTCGGGGTGGCACACAGGATTGATGCACATGGAATAGAATTGAGAATACTATCAAACTACACATTGTACTTGGGCACAGAATGCTCACAGTGTGCAAACTTTACCGTTTGAGTTTAGTGCGTTTGGCATTGTTTTCAGAATCTGAAAGAGAATTGACCCCCAACATTTCATACCCCATAGCCCCACGTGTGTTTGATAAACCTGTGTTATTACCACTACCAGTAACACTGATCACGTAAAAACACTGATCACATACTCGCCGTTTTATATTACTATTAGGGACAACCTGTATTATAAACGCGAGTAATATTAAGTTTGTAGTAATTGTACAGCAATACTATACTAAGGTAATGGGACTACTAGTACTAATATTAAGTTTAACTGTAAGTATAGTTATACATGCAAGAAAGTTCAAAGTAAATAAAAATAAACTTTTCGCCTAAAATAAAAAATAAAATCTCACATGATCATCGGAGGTTCTAAATTCTGATGTGTCCACGTGTCGCGGTGTGAGAGGGTCGTAATATTCTCTGAGGTACCCTACTGGGTCTCTGTAAGAGTAGGGATTAATAAACTCAAGATGAAATAGCTTTGTAATTGTATGATAATTGATAATGGGAACTTTGGGTTCGGTTTTGTGTTTTTAGACGAGCAGCAACTAGAACTTTAAGATTTCTCTAATAGACCAACTTTGGTGAAGCCGCAGTGTGATACACAATTGACGCGGAGGCTATAATCCCGATCCTTCTAATTAAAACTGTTTAGTTTTACAATTATTGCTCAGGAAGAAAATATCAACACACAGTTTCAACATCACAGCGTTCCACTTTTCTGAAGAATTGCACATTCGGCGTACTACTAGTACTACTAGTACTACTAGTACTACTACTAGTACTACTAGTACTACTACTAGTACTACTACTAGTACTACTACTAGTACTACTAGTACTACTACTAGTACTACTAATAGTACTACTAGTACTACTACTAGTACTACTACTAGTACTACTACTAGTACTACAAGTACTACTACTAGTACTACTACTAGTACTACTACTAGTACTACAAGTACTACTACTAGTACTACTACTAGTACTACTACTAGTACTACTACTAGTACTACTACTAGTACTACAAGTACTACTACTAGTACTACTACTAGTACTACTACTAGTACTACTACTAGTACTACTACTAGTACTACTACTAGTACTACAAGTACTACTACTAGTACTACTACTAGTACTACTACTAGTACTACTACTAGTACTAGTAAAAAAGTTTGCCGTGATTTAATTTTAGGAGCCTGCTCCCGCACTCAAACTGAACTTCAACCAGCGAGAAAGAATAATAAACAGTGTTTATTATTCTTTCACCGCCTACCTGTGGTAAGAAAGAAGCGTCCACACAAATGAACCAATCTGCAAGAGTAACATGAACAGAAGGAAAGCAGCAGCCAGTCCTAAGATTTTAAGGTATACAGGAGCATGAGGGTTGGCTAAGAACTCGAGTAGTAGCTGGTGAGCTTTGTGTTTCAGGGTCAACAGCTTTATTCTTATGTCTGATCCTTTCATTTTTGTTGGGGTCTCTCTTCAATTTGCTATAGAGGGTATTGTTACTATGTGTAATGATTCTCCAGTCACTTAACACAATTATGTCTCTCGGCTCTCCTAGTGCCGATTCTTCTTGAAATTAAATAACTCGATGCTGTCTACAACCGCTGTTATCAGACACCCAGGATAGATCTTCAAATTTTGGAAGCTCAATCGGCACGATCAGTTCATCCCAACATTCCACAAAAAATAATACGGAGCAAGGAACTAAGAAACAAATATACACAAGGTACCAGGTAGAAATTACCATGTTAAACACGGAGTATAGCTATAACAGCCACATCTCCCACATGAAGCGATGGCAACAGAGCATCATCATGTCCTTATATGGGCAATAATGACATCTAATTAGCGCCTTATATGGGGGTAAACGGAACATCATCTAGTCACTACGATGGGATTAAGTTAATTGGCTGAAAATATGGTAGGCCGGGTATACATTGACGTTTCTAGGTTCATGGTGCACACAAACAGTAAACACGCCGATTATTGTGATATCATTTAAAATTGTGCATTTCTAGGCTCTGCAGTAAGTTTTGAAAATTCCTCACCTGCCGACTTTGAGATAAGTCAGTGGGTGCGATCATCAGATATTAGCTGACTAGAAAGAAAAATCAACAATAAACTATTACAGGTTAGATGTTTACCTGAGTTCTATATCTTTCGATAGCAACTCCATCTATAAATCTGATTAGCAAGTCATTCTGTATTCCACCAGTACTTGTAATCCTGGTTGCAGCTTTCAACATGTTTTATGGGCCCAACACTCAGCTTTCACAGTTTATGACTTCTGGCCTCCTTCAGTGGCGTAACGAAAGGCCCTGCTGACCCCGCTGTGCAGGGGGGCGCCGTCTTAGGGGGGCGCCAAATCGTCGTTTGAATGTGGGACAATTTCGAAAACTTAACTAAAGTACTAGCAAAACTGCGCGTTTTGCTCTAGATACACACTTTTTTTAGAGATTTTACCGGCGTATTCTTTAAAATCACCTAATTTGTTCAATTTTAGGGAGGGGCACCAAAAGGGGAGGGGGCGCCAACAGGGGGGCGCCTTTTTCAGCAGGGGGGCGCCAACAGGCAACGTTACGCCACTGGCCTCCTTGCGATGTCGTAGCAGGTAGACCATTTCTTGTTGTCGCGGGCTAACCAGATTGTATAGGAACATCGAAGAGCGACCACAGCAGCCTCATTCAGGGCTTTATTCTTCGTTCTCTTCGCCAATCCAAAGTAGTTGAATAGAGCTGGTACAGTATGGTGCCAGAAGCCCCTACACCCAATCTCTACCGTAAAGAGCAGAGCTTTCCAACCGCACCCGTCGATGCCAGGAATCAGCTCTCTGTTGTAGCGTGCTTCTTTACGTGCTACTTGGTCACTGAAGTTACTCTCGTCACCACAAGTCAGTTCAATCAGAACTACTTCTCTCAAACTATCCGACCATACTACAATGTCGGGTCTCTCCGCTGTGTTGTAGATGTGCTGTGGGAACTGGGCAGGTAGTGTATCCTCGTCCCATATCAGCTTCCAGTCTTTCGCTCTCTCAAAGGGCCTCTCCTTCCTCAACTTTGGCTTTGGGTGTTCATACTTCCCATCCTTCGACTTGAACCGTATCCATTCTTTGTCAGAGGTCGTGGAACCTGAGGAATTGTACATCTTGAGTTGGTCAAGCAAGGCTCCGGCTATAACACGTAGGACGTTGTCATGTCTCCAGTTGTACCTTTTGGAGTTTCTTGCTACACTGCAGACGGCTAGGATGTGCTTGATGTTGCACGTCTTCCAACCACAAAGTGTACAATTTCCTGTACTCGAGTAGTTCCACAATTTCATGTTTGCAGGGGTATTAGCCACGTCGTGTGTCGAGTTTAGGTGGAATTTAAGGAGAGCCGGGCTCATCTTGTAGTTGTAGATAAGGCTGTTCCATCCTAAGTCTAACTGCATCGTGTTCTCCTATGTCAAGAACTTGCCCTGTACTCCCTTGTTTACCAGGGTGACTAGCATGTCGTTCTCTGACACCGATTCTACCAGTTGACTTAGGTGATTAACATTTTACAATTAGTGCAGATTACTCAGCCTGTGCTCAGCCTGTCATTCCGCCTAATCTCTATGTTTATGAACATGATAGCCTGAGGTCCCCAGGTAAAGTGCAGAGGGATAAGAACAAATAAACCAGGTTTCAGCACCATCAACGGTTTACGGTTGAATCTTCCTTCTTGACTTAACAGAGTCAACTTAATTCTCAAATTTAAAGTTACCTCCGATGTCTGAAGACCTCACCCACAACCAATTAGGCAATCAACTTTAGACCCAATATGACACGATTGAGGTGCTGGAAGTTTTATTTCGGTCGGAGGAAGCTTACAGCAGAAAGCTCAACAAAACAAAAATTCATATTTTCCAAATTCTGTCCCATTTTCAAATCTGAACATTTCTGAACACAAATTTGACAGATTGGATGACATTTTTTGCCCAGTAACCAATTAGTCAGTTAATTGATTATGGTACAAATCCAAATTGAGGTACTGGAAGTAAAAATCCGGAAGAAAATTTAAAAATCATATTGCCCCATTCTCTGTCCCATTTTCAGTTTTTGAAGATGAAATTTCCAGGATCGAAATTTTACATTTTTACTGCATTTCTCACCTGCAACCAATATGTTAGCCTAATCATTTAGAAACCACCTCCCTCCCCACTTATTAGTGATTACGTATTATGTGAATGACCCCCTACCGCGAGATCGCGAAGTTCGAAACAAAGCTGTGAAGGTAATTATAGTTTACATGAGTGTTGTGGCTTGGAACAAATAAAAGTTGTGATTTTTTTAGTTCAATAAATGATAAAATATTGAATAAATTCAAATACAATGTATTATAAATATTTTGAAACTGAAATTCACAACTGTTGACTAGCAGCCATAGTAAAAATCGTTAAAAAGAAATTACATTAAAAAGAGTGCAATGAAAACTAGCAATCTAGTCGTAAGTCAAGGAAATTAGTTCGATTGTCTGACTCATGCTTGCAAGGTTAAAAATTGTTCATTCAATCTCATAACTTCAGTATTACTATAAGAACCAGTCCATTTCACCCTGAAATCACTGTTTCACTTTCACCCAGATTTCACTTTCACTCTACTTCACCCTGAGCACGACTTTCCTCTGCATCCTGTGCTGCAACTCCCCTCTCCTGATCATTATGTTAAGAACGTTTCTTACTGATCGCTCACTGTAACGCTGCTTCGTGAAATCTTGAATAATCCTAGCCTCTGATACCTGAGGAAAGTTAATATTTGTTATATAGTTTGATAAACAAGAATATTGTAGTCTACTGTCGAGAGAACACAATTTTATGTCGCGATGCGATGTTTAGATGACACAAATTGAAACACAGATGACATAGTCAGATGAAGGAGTATCCATCATTTTATCTACACAATCAACACTGCCAGTAACTGAGCCAGTAACTGAGCCAGTAACTGAGCCGGTAACTGAGCCAGTAACTGAGTCGGTAACTGAGCCGGTAACTGAACCCGGTTCAGTTACCGGCTCAGTTACCGGCTCAGTTACCGGTTCAGTGAACCGGTAACTGAGCCGGTAACTGAGTTGGTAACTGAGTCGGTAACTGAGTCGGTAACAGAGCTGGTAACTGAGTCGGTAACTGAGCCAGTAACTGAGCCGGTAACTGAGCCAGTAACTGAGTCGGTAACTGAGCCGGTAACTGAACCCGGTTCAGTTACCGGCTCAGTTACCGGTTCAGTGAACCGGTAACTGAGCCGGTAACTGAGTTGGTAACTGAGTCGGTAACAGAGCTGGTAACTGAGTCGGTAACAGAGTCGGTAACTGAGCCGGTAACTGAGCCGGTAACTGAGCCGGTAACTGAGCCAGTAATTGAGCTGGTAGTACTAGTAGCTGGTAGTAGCTGCTGACCTGAGAGCCGATAGGGAACCTCTGTTTGAGTTGTCTCTCCACTTTCCTCACCTCCTCCTGATCCTCCAGAGCAGTGAGACCCTCAACACCGGACAGGGAACCTGACATGGCTGACTCCATCGTCGATACCTGAGAGACAAGAGACATAATATCATTTAGGGGGAGGGGGTTGTTCATTATCGAGGGGGGAGGGGTTGTTTATTATCGAGGGGGGGGGGGTGTTTATTATCGAGGGGGGGAGGGGGTTGTTTATTATCGAGGGGGGAGGGGGAGCGGGAGTATTTACCTGGAAAAGTCTCAAGCTCTCTTCAACGTCACTGTCAGTGGTGAATGCTTCAAGTCGCATCTTGGCCAGAGCCTCAGAAATCCGCACTATCGACTCCAACTAAAATTTAATTGTTAATCAATATTTTGAGATCAGAGAGGTTTTCAAAGCTATGAGCTATAATACACATGCTAGAGAGAGAAATCATCACACCACATGACGTCATACCACGTGACGTGACGTCATACCACGTGAGAACTCTAACCTGTCTGACAGTGATGGGAATGCTCAGTCTCTTGTTGCTCTCATGCTCGTGCTCCCGAGCAGAAGTTCTCATCATCACGTACTTGTGTCCTAACTTTGCTGCTGTCTTGTCTGACAACCTGGGGAGTCACGAGTGTCACCGGTCACGTGGGAGATAATACTGATTGTAGGTGAATTGAATCATCTGTATCGGCGTATCGCTAAGATATTACATAATTGCTTAAAGTCGTGAAATCACTTATGATCATACGATACAACTTGAAAACTTGAAAACGTTAATTTTCTTGACAAGTTCTACGATATTTTTGTTCAATTCTAAACCCACTCACCTCGGGCCGCACTTGGCGCGCGTGTACGCGATGTACTTTTTCAGCATTTCAATGCTCATCTCTCCCTCCACAGCGGCCTGCTCCCGGTTCAGATGGATCTTCATCACGTGACGAGCTATTGTCGTGTCACGTGACTCGTTGTGCTCGTCCTTCACTATGTACTGAAACAAGGACATTTTCATAATTTTGTTCATTAAAAAACGTTGATATTTTTGATTAAATGTGATTTGATGAAACTCAAAGTTAAACATAATAGATGTTCTTTCTCAGATTAGTAAATAGTACTAGGTATATAAAATGTCTAAACTATTAAACCAGGTCATAGCTACTATAAAAGGTTAATCAACATAATAAACGAAGAACTTACGATCATGTCGAATCTGCTGAGGATGGTCGGCATAAAGTCAATATTCTCCTCGCCTTTTGTATCGTCCCATCTAAACAGAGAGCATATTTGTTAACATATTTAACATTTTTTAACATATTTTGTTAACATTGTTAAGAAATAATTATACATTTTCTGTTCTTGAGCTCCTTCCTTAAAACTTAAGATTCAATATTAAACTTCGATATCGTTGAAGGGCCACATTTTTTCGGACACGCGAAAGTTACATATTATCTGAACAGCTTTCAGCAGCAACCAATCAAATCCAAGAAAATCAGTTACTCCAGTAGCAGGGAATGGTTGAGTGTGCACTTCGATGTATACGATTTCTGACAACACAGGGTTGTTTGTTAGATCATTCTTAACCAAAATCGTTTAGGTACGCAATTTGTGTCGCTAGACATAACCCTACAGGGCAAATTTTCTAAATTACCCTCAGTCGCGTATACGGGATTTTTGTATTTCAGCTCCTGAAGGTCATAGAGACTTCAATTTTAGCTTAAAATTACCGCAATGGCCATATTTATATACAAGTTATGAAGCAACATAAGGTCTCTAGTGCTTTGTTGTATAGATATTGACAAAAAACTGTTTTTTGGCTCAGCGAACCAAAAATGGGACTGAATTTTGGTAACTTGAACTAGGAAGATCGTAGAGACTTAAATTTTAGCTTAAAATGAGCGCAAACATCACATTTATATACAACTTATAAAGCAATATAAGCCCTTTAATGCTTATTTGTTAAGATATTGACAAAAATCGGTCATTTTGGCTACATATACACGAATGAGGAAAAATACCAAATTGGGCAACAACTTTGGTCTTTTTTTGACCATTTTTGTGCTCAAGTTATTAAAATGTGCTTTGATGTTGTAGATCGGGTGTTTTCTTCCAATATGGGTTTCGGTATAAATCCGGAAGCACCCGGTTCATGGGTGATTGGGGTTAAAAACCCTAAAATGTCAGGTGATGGGCGAGACAATTGTCTGAATTTGGTTATAAAAACACTTGCACTCTTTGCTTTTTTCTGCTACATCGATCCGATTTCTAACTACTGTCTACTAATCATCCCCCTCTACATCATTCTCTTTTAGATACATGATTTCTATAAGTTCTTGAAGGTACATCCGGCATGATGTAAAGTCTATATCAAAGCATTTTAATGTGGTCTTAACAAGTTGCAAGATATTCAAGTTCACTAATAAAACAGAGATTGTAGGATATTCTTCTTTTACATATTGAGTAATTTTGGCTACACATGTGAGGAAAGATACCAAATTGGTTTACCAAACGAAGATTGTAGGTTATCTATTATTCTTTACATGATTATTGACGCAACTTCATAGTCAAACCTGTATTATTTTAAATATTTAATATTTATCCACACTCTCCATAATATAAGAATATTATTGGGAGTCATTTTGTGGTTAAAATTCGATTAAATCAGTATTTCCAAGCAAAAAACTGCCCCAAATTTCTCCTCCGAATATGGTCCGCTAGTTCGAAATTTTAGCACTTATAAACGTTATTGTTAGACATTACATTAATGTAATACCACTGAGACCAGATGTATAGTAATCTATTCAGATAAAGCGAAGAATGTGCATCTGAATGAAGAGAACTTTGCTGATCAAGAGAAAAGAATATGAAGAGATATCAGCAGCTGACAGAAGAGATTGCAAGCTCCAGACAGTAGCAGTTCGAGTTCGAGTTCGAGGCATTTACAACTGCAGCCTCCAAACCTTTATGAACCACCTGAACGTAAACACTAAAGAGAAAAAGGCCTGCATGAAGATCGCTGAAATTAGCATGAGGGCATCATACACCATCTATCTGTCCAGAAACACCATTATATGGACAGATGATTGGGAGTTAGTCAAAGGCTAGTAATTGCATAGTAGGAGCGTATAGTGTTTGTAGAATGTAATTATTTTTACAAACTACCGCTCAAAACTTATAGATCAAGTGATTGCCTACCCACAATTATATTACAACGTCAGTCGATATTGTTGCTAAAAATCAGGAGCAAGCGTCTTGAAACAGGATACCATGAATCTGTATAAGTTTGAAGTAGTTTCATTCTACGTTTAATATTATTATTGGGTCGTTTACGTTAAAGTTATATTTGGCCATTTTATAGCCTCCCCTCAAAAAGCCCACAATTACTCAATATGTAAAAGAATAATATCCTACAATCTCTGTTTTATTAGTGAACTTGAATATCTTGCAACTTGTTAAGACCACATTAAAATGCTTTGATATAGACTATATACATCATGCCGGATGTACCTTCAAGAACTTATAGAAATCATGTATCTAAAAGAGAATGATGTAGAGGGGGATGATTAGTAGTTAGAAATCGGATCGATGTAGCAGAAAAAAGCAAACCCTAGCAAAGAGTGCAAGTGTTTTTATAACCAAATTCAGACAATTGTCTCGCCCATCGCCTGACATTTTAGGGTTTTTAACCCCTATCACCCATGAACCGGGTGCTTCCGGATTTATACCGAAACCCATATTGGAAGAAAACACCCGATCTACAACATCAAAGCACATTTTAATAACTTGAGCACAAAAATGGTCAAAAAAAGACCAAAGTTGTTGCCCAATTTGGTATTTTTCCTCATTCGTGTATATGTAGCCAAAATGACCGATTTTTGTCAATATCTTAACAAATAAGCATTAAAGGGCTTATATTGCTTTATAAGTTGTATATAAATGTGATGTTTGCACTCATTTTAAGCTAAAATTCAAGTCTCTACGATCTTCCTAGTTCAAGTTACCAAAATTCAGTCCCATTTTTGGTTCGCTGAGCCAAAAAACAGTTTTTTGTCAATATCTATAAAACAAAGCACTGGAGACCTTATGTTGCTTCATAACTTGTATATAAATATGTCCATTGCGGTAATTTTAAGCTAAAATTGAAGTCTCTATGACCTTCAGGAGCTGAAATACAAAAATCCCGTATACGCGACTGAGGGTAATTTAGAAAATTTGCCCTGTAGGGTTATGTCTAGCGACACAAATTGCGTACCTAAACGATTTTGGTTAAGAATGATCTAACAAACAACCCTGTGTTGTCAGAAATCGTATACATCGAAGTGCACACTCAACTATTCCCTGCTACTAGAGTAAGTCAACAAACCTGCAAAACATTCCCAAGTTAAGCTTAATTTCAATTATTATCTATAATTACATAATGAACAATCACATAATTACCTTCCGAAGACGCTGTTAGCAGCAGCGAAGACACTGCACCGGGTGTTGAGAGTTGTGGTGATGCCCGCTTTAGCTATGGAGATAGTCTGTTGTTCCATTGCCTCGTGTATAGCAACCTGACCAGCAAGAGTAACGTTAGAACCGGTTAGAAATGGTTTAAAGGTAAGATGATACAAACCATACAGACATGGATTAGAGTCGCTTGGCAATGCAGTGAAAGCAGTATTAATGACATTCTCACTTTTCAGAACTAAGTGCCTAATATAATTAAGATAGAACATCTAAACAGTTTTATTCCTGTTCCATATGATCGAGGATAGTCAGGGCTACAGATCCTGACCAAGTTTAGCTCAATCCAGTACTGCGCGTTCAAGATATGAGGTTAAATATACCAAAAATAGAGGTTTTCTGGTGTGACATCATTGTAAATTATTTGGAGTATAACCTCAATATCTCACAAACTATACATTTGTGGTCTTTCTGAGTTACACTAACTGTTTCCTTTGGCAATTTCGGTTCAGAGTCAATTAAGTTTGAAACAAAATCTCAGTATATGTGAAAGGACTGAGGATATCAAGTTTGTAAAAGCGCGCGCGCGCACACACATATAATGACCTCATATCTTCCACATTTAACGATTTTTTATAGAAATTCTTTCACCATCCTGTAGCACTCATGTGCTGAGTAGGATAGCATTCAAATCATGTCTTTAAAAGATTTAGATAGATACTGAGGGAGAAAATTCATGTTTGTAAAAGCGCGCGCGCGCATGGCCCAGACTATATCAATGGACGGCCACGGGAGGATAAAAGTACTTTCATACACACCAGCATGCTCATTGATGGCTTAAAATGAAGCTAAGACATACTCCTATCAGATCCACCATAAGTTAGATACCATAATAATCATTAAATGTGTCTAAAATGAGGAAGCTTTGACAAGTGCGAGTGGTTTTGGCAAATTTTGGTATAAAATGGGCCCTGAGATCATATTTTTCTCATTAAAATCACATATATCACGAATATTTATGTGTGTTGGGTGTATCCTCATTGGTATCAACCATTTCAATCATCTAGAGCAGCTTTCCTGATTCTTTATCTCATGAAAATGGGCAAAAAAGCTCATAAATAGTCCAAAATCGGTCATTTTCGCCGCTTTAATAACCTCATTCCTGGCACCCAGAACACTTTGGGTACTCAAAACATGATTTTTCGGATACCTCAGACCCCTAACTAGCACATGGAGCCAGAAAGAACAGCATGTAGGGACTTCTAAATTTCCATGGTTGAGAACCCAATGTCACACTATTCGTTCATTAATCCTGCTTTCACTGAATGAAGATTCAGAATCTTAGATTCTGGACCTTAAATTTGTCAACAAATCTCGCAGTCTTTAATTTTTAAGTTAAAAGATATCTGGGACATCAGAAGGGAATTCGAAGTTCCTAGAGAACAAGAATTGAATGGAATGTTGGGGTTTCAAAGGAATCCAATTAACAAAATTTACATATTCATGTAAATGTTTGTTAATCGAATAACTCATAAATAATGACCAAAAGTAAGATACAAAACATACCCGATCATCTTCTCTCATTTTATCGAACTCATCAATACAGACCACACCTCCATCAGCCAGCACCATAGCTCCTCCCTCCATCACGAAACAGCGGGTGGTCGGGTCTTTTATTACACTTGCAGTCAGACCTGGGGGTTAATTAGGTTAATTAGCTAGTTATTAAGTAATTAATCAAGGTATCAATTAGCAGATGAAGTGGTCATTAGCCAGGGTCATACAATTTTGGTTTTAATTTGTATTGGGCGTATTTCTAATTTGTGTGTTGTACGATGTCTTCACAGTCATATAAAAGTAATAAAAATGTAAAGAATCCTGAATTAATTAAAAGCTT
Organism: Bolinopsis microptera; assembly: GCF_026151205.1. Lineage (NCBI taxonomy): Eukaryota > Metazoa > Ctenophora > Tentaculata > Lobata > Bolinopsidae > Bolinopsis > Bolinopsis microptera. Next base: position 6,788,176 of record NC_087084.1, on the reverse strand, counting down.
AAGTTAAGGGCCAAGTAAAAGATCCTCTTATCGGAACTAACCTGCAGCACTGGACCCCTTGCCGGAGGTGTACACCCCAATAGGAGAACACTTCTCTACGAACTTGAGGAGTTGGGATTTAGCAGTTCCTGGATCTCCCAACAGCAGCAGGTTTATATCACCTGGAGATGATGAGTAATGTAACAGTGATTAATCAATTAATTAATTGGTGATTTGAATACAATATGTGCAGATTAAGGCAATTATTTTAAACGAAATTGCTTTAATATGTGTGTTGATAAGATCAGGACTGTCTGACTGGAAGAATGTTGTATGCTTAGACCAAGCCCAGACAGTCCAGACAGCCCAAACAGTCCAGACAGTCCAGACTGTCCAGACAGTCCAGACAGTTTATAACGTTACCACCCAACCTGGACTAGGTGCTAGCAGGGCATATTCCTCAACTAATGAATTAGAAGATCAAGCCGAGCCCTGCTAAAGCCCTGCTAAATGTGGGGCTGCTAAAGCCATGCTAAATGTGGGGCTGCTTAATGTGGGGCTGCTAAACGTGGGGCTGGTAAAGCTTTAAACACGTTCCCCACCTCGTCTAGTAAGACCATCAGGCAGTCTCTTCCGACTCCCCCCGAATAGCAGACAAGCGATGCTCTTCTTGATATCCTCGCTACCAAATATAGAGGGAGCTATGTTACGGGCTATCAGCTCGTACACATCCTCTCTTTCAGCTAACCTGAAGTTAATTAGTTCATTAGTTAGTTTACTAATTAGTTATTAATTAGTTATAATTAGTTAGTTTACTAATTAGTTACAATTAATGACCTCAAGAGGGCAAACCTTCTACCTAAAAACGGAGGTGCTAAAAAGGTGATAACAAAATATAAAGCGGATAGTGAAGCTATACCACGAAGTACGGTATAAGACTCCTCTAGCTGTGACGTCATCTTCTAAACATGCTTAATGACGTCACAGCTCACATGATGACGTCACTAAAACCCACTTACTTCTTGAAGTGGTCCTCCTCCTCGGGAGTGAACTTGTTGAGAGATCTGCCTGGTCCTGATGTATCTACCTCTAACCCAACCACCCTGATATACGGCCTCCTGATTCCTGGGGTATTTACAATTTACATGTAACAGTTATTAGATTAGATATTCGCATTTATCCACACTATTTACATTACACGTACAACGTGATATTATTATTATCAGTGCAGTGTGTTCAACACCAACGACACCGATCAATTGCCAATCTGCGAAACATTATTTATTATTATCACTTCGAGATGGCACATATAGACAGCATGAGAGTAGGCCCTGCCATCTCGAAGTGATAATTTACATGTAGTTTAATACAAGTAGCTACTTGCTACGTAAACATTCACTTATTGATGTGGTTTCATCTTTGTTTTCTAGAACATACAAATAAAATAAACCCGTAAATTTTAATAATTTCCACTGTAAGGTAATAATCTTTAGGACGGTACAGAAAGAATTGCTGTAGTCCGAGGAGCCCTAATCCTCCCCGAGGAGCCCTAATTACATGAGCCCTATATATACTATACTAATCCTCCTCGCATTTCTCATGTCTCACATACAAAATTCGTAGAATGACTGAGCATTTCCAGAAACGCGAGATTGTACCCATATCTCCCATAATCTATACTAATAACGATCGGCTTTCAGGATTTATCCGAATCTGGCGCGAAGTGCTGTACCAGACTCTTAACAATTATCATTAGCATGCACTTGGGGTCCGGACCCCTGCGCTCCTGCACTTGCTAAACCTCTCATTCTAACCCAGCTCAATAATCCTTGTCTAAGACACAGAGCCCAGTACGTGTTTATCGGGAATCCCAGACTTCAGTCAATAATCCTGGTAAACTATAGGTACTCTGTGGTGTGACTCTGAGAATTTCCCCCGCTGTATCCTATATTATAGTCACGGCAATGTGGGATTCTAATATAATCTTAAGCTTATTAGGGCCTTAAAATAGTATCCTGTCCTCCTGTACGTGTGTATCAGGTCTAGATTAACGTACATTTCATAAAAGGTGCGACTGAAACGCTGCGAGCGGGAATTCTTTTCTATAATATAAATTTGCACCAAGGATCTTAATCTCATTCCAGCGCATATATTTACACCATTGCAGGACTAATAATCAAATCTTGTATATCTGATTTTAGGTTCAATTGCAAAATGTCACGTATTGTTTTGTTGTTATTGTGTTTGGCTGCCCTCAGTCTGATCTGTTCTGCGAGGAAAAACAAGAGAAGAGGTAAAAGTGGTTCCAAAAAGGGAAACAAGAAGAACAAGGCATCTTATCGAGATGAGGGAAACGATTATAGGTCCGGCGGAGGAGTAACCAAGAGTAATGGCGACGATGGCACAATGCATAAGAAAAGCCCCTTTTTAGATGGAACCAATCTCCCACCAGATGATTCCCAGTCTGGCAGACTCAATGACTTCATCACCACAAAGGACCCGTTTTCCTCAGACTTCATGAAGAAACGACTAGACGGTTCAGGAGCACGAGGTTTAGTTAGCGCAGCTAATACGCATGTTTACAAGACTACCCGACTGTCACTGAACTTAGGGGTAGACGTGAAGGAGGTGGAGGGAGCGATGAGGAGTTTTAGGGTGAGGGGTGTAGTTGATATTCATTATGTTAAAGTGGAGAAGGAGGCGGCGGAGAGTTTTATTCTAGACTCCTGGGGTTTGTTTCTTATCCAGTTCATTGTAATGATAATTTGTTTGTTATTAAGCTCATTATAGTAATAATTATAGTTAAATTTCGTTATGTGTCGGAGAAATGAGCCGATTCCATAAATAACTGAAATCTTGTGGTTTCCTTAATGTTTCTATAATTTAAATCAATGAAGCGTAAATTTGTAAGCTCTCTTCAATTCACTTCCGTTTTGCTAAGAAACTCCCCATTAATCCCAGGTTTGGAAATAAAGCACGCTAAAGTTTCATACGACGGAGGAGCAACATTCTCAAAAGTCGACTTCTTGGATGGCAACAAAGTGGAGGGATCAGCTAGACTAGATGTCCTGGTAGACTCCACCCAAGGAGAGGGTATCCTTACTATCGAGTACACTACCCCTAACACTGACTCTCTCAAATACTCTAACCTCCAGTTCACTGCCCGTTCTGACCTACAGAATTACCCTATTCTGGCGATATTCAACCAGCCAAACATGGCCAGAACATGGGTTCCCTGCCAGGATACACTTCTTGTCAAGACCCCAGTCGAGATGAGGATTAATGTTCCTGCACCCTTCACTGCACTCACCACGGGAATCTTTATATCCGAGATTTATCACGAAAACAAGAACAGAACCGTGTTTAAATACTATCAACCGACTCCAGTAGCAGCTCAACAGTTAACACTGACTATGGGCTACTTTGAGAAGTGGAAGATAAGCGAGAGGATCAGTGTATGGATGGAGATGGGGAGAGGGATACGAGATGGGTTACTCATGGAGACAGACGCAATATTGAATATCTGTGAAGGTATGGTGGGACCGTATGTTTGGGAAACCCTGAATATAGTGATAATCCCAGATAAAATGGGGTATAAGGGAGAAATGATAGGTCCTAACACAATCTACCTGCCCGTCTCCATGTTCCAAACCTCTTCCTCCCCCATCCAGGATGACTCCCTCAGAGTCCAGGAGATCACAAGGCAGATGTTCAACAGCTGGTTTGGTAACCTAGTCACTGCTCCCGTTCTCAGAACCTCCTGGAACGAGGAGGGCACACTTGCAAGTGTGGAGGTGGGAGAGCAGTTCATGCTAGCTGGAATAGCAGAGTATCTATCTTACCACGCTACTGCTCATTTCCTTAATCACGATAAGAACTTAGCAGACTTCTTCTTCTACCGCGCCCAGGAATACACTGAAGACCTCCAGAATCCAGACCGTTACCCTGTGTTCTCGGAGTTGGTCCCAGGAGCAGCTAGGTTCAGTGTGCTGATGAGACACCACGAGGACGCTATGGGAGGTAAGGGTCTGATGAACAAGTTCCTGAGAATGGTAGTGTTGACTAGTGTAGTGGAGGAGTCAAGTAAGGAGTTCTGGGAGGTACTCCGCACCATGTTACCAGAATTAGAGGAGGAGGGGGACAACAAGTGGAACGGTGGGTATTGGAGGGAGTGCCAGGTGGTAATAAAGGCTTGGAATCCGAAGAAGGGTGAACCTAAAGTGAAGTCTGCTCAGCTGACTGGTCTGAATGATGCACAGGTAGCTTACATTCTGGAGAACATGTGGCGTGAGTGGTTACCTAAATCAGCAGTAAAGAAGATCACGGCTGTTTTAGAGGAGATGGAAATCTACAAGGACAATAACATGTTTTACAGATGGGCGCTCTCCGCTATAGCGATGGGGGATTCTAAAATCAAGGAGGACGCTTTTGAGTATATCCGGAATAACGGACAGAGTCCAGGGTCTACAGCTCTGATTAAACTGCTGAGTAAGACAGCGTCGGAGGGGGAGAAGAAGGAGCTGAAGAATGTGAAGAGGAATGCAAAGGAGTCGAGTTATGTACCCTGGGATTAGAGATATGAAGTGACCATGATTGATCAGAGTATATTTCGTATAACGTGCGGTTTATAACTTTATTGAGCATCAAAGCTGGTGACTTTGTAGAATGGTTATAATATAATAATGCCTTCGGCTCTTCGGGCTCCGCTTGATAATTCCCGACAGCTTGCTGGAGGGAATTTGCGGCCCGAAGAACCGGAGGTATTATGTATTATAATATTTTCCGGTTCCGAATTGGAAGGGGTGTAATCCGATACGTGCGCATCATACAATATAGTGTCTAATATATAGAACGCCAGTGTTATTTGTTTTACAACTTGCCGCCAGCCAGTCTGAGGTCTATGCTGATAATACCTTGGCTTCCCTTGCGTGATATATCGGCAAATTATCAGCTCTCGGTGTCCGAGACTTTTAGTGGATATAATTCCCGGAAGGTATTATAAGCTGTAGTACGTGAGTTTCAACAAAAGGTTTTATTCATTTTATTGGGAGGAAGAGAGTTGTTGTTTTGTTGTTATAAGAAGGAATTATTTTCAGAATTATGGTGATCATAGAAAGTTAAGCAATCTAAAGAATGTTTCCTGTATAATATACATATGCCTATGTCTGAAGAATATTTTTACCTATGGGACGAGGAATTGCCACAAGAATAGATTTGAGTCTACTTCTATTAACCAATTCTGGAGTGATTGGCCAAGAATGTTCTTTCAATTGCCGGCCTTTACCAAAAATCGTGGTTTTTCTGTATCACGATAATTTACAGATGGTTTTATGAGAAAAGCTAATATATGTATCACGTGACACGTACCGGCAGTTATTTTGTCTTTCTTGGACCCCTTGTCTGACATCTTCTTGATAGAGTAGATTCCTACCACCTATTCAGAAAAGTTCTGTTAGTCCGAGAAATACCGGCAAAGAATTTGCTAAAAGAAACACATAATTTAAAGCAGATAAAAAACATTTCCTTGTGTTTTTAAAGCGTGTTACCTGAACTCGGTTACCGGGAACCATCTTGTCCACTAGAGCTCTGTCTACGTATAGTTGGATGTGACGGGGCATGTCACCTGTTGGAATGCTGTCTGGCGCTTCTTGTAGTTTCAACGTCTGAGATAATAGATGTGGATACTGGTGGGGAGGTGAAACACATTTGTTTACTTTAATAGTGAGCACATGTTCGGCGGGTTGAGGAGGTGAAACACATTTGTTTACATTTTTAGGGTAAGCACATGTTCGGCGGGTTAAAGAGGTGATACACATTTTGTATTATAGAAGGCATGTAACACTTGTAACGCTTTCTTGTTACCCCCCTTTGAAGGCCCCGAATTATTTTCTGAACGAAAGCTCAAAAATAACCGAGAAATCGACCTTCTTATTAACTCATTTTGATGACTATTTCTGACCTAAAATTGCACGAAAAATCGATTTAGCTAGGTTTCAGAACCTATAAACACTTCCTTATCCCTAAAAATTGATGTTTTATAGCTAATACGAGCAACAAGCAACATATGTTTTGATCCTTCGGTTCTACTCATGACCTAGGCAGTTAAGCTGAAACCGACAGATCGAGGCAATCCTCACCTTAACTGATAAAACTGGTAATAACACACTTTTCAGATATAAATGTTCTTTGCGATATACGTTTATTGCAGCTTTGCAACTTGAGTGAACACCAGAGTACGAAAACACACAGCAGGTAAGCAACTCACTTTTTGTGACTGTTCATCACGAACATTCTGATCCTGCAACATATGAACAAGGATATCGTCTCCTTAACAAATCGAACAGGTACTATCACAATTTCCAGAGCACAGCATGATAACAAATTCAAAAGAAACACAATGAAGGTAGGTTACCAACACAACAATATAACAATCATACTAACAACTGAATTAAGTTTATTCTGACGACGGGCAGCCCTGATGTGCTCCGTGATCCTCAACGAGCGACCACTTGTAATAGAGGTGGTATGTCACGTGACACCGATCCGTCCAATCACAAACAGGAAGAGTGAGCAGATCGATATCGTGTGTTTACTTTCCTTATCTTTATTTGACCCTCTGTTCAAATTGTTATCTCTATCACATCTCGGCTCGGCAAGGTCCGCGTGCAATATCTGCACCGCGGTAAACACGCCATGATTGTTGTACTTATATAACCGTGCCCATTGCTCACCATTGCCCACCTACAATACAAACTGTTGGGGGGGGGGGGGGGGGTTGAAGATAAACAACCGATCTTGATAGTGTGTTGGTCGCTCCTCCAACTGACTGTGATGCTAACTGTTCAATCATGAACGGAACATTAACATATATCCATGAGTGCTCCTTTGCTTAACTTAGACAGTAAGTGTTTGAAAACGGAATATAGGACACGACTTCACTGACAAGAACTGTATGTTCCAGGAGGAGGCACTTGCAGTGTACAGGAGGACAAGCATGGTTATACATGACAGATTTGAAGTACTAGTTCAACATGGTGCAGTTCATTTTTACCAGGTTAGACACTCAAAATTTCAATTTGTGCTGTGTAATCAGTCATTGCCGTTTTAAATATGTAAACTTGGAATCATTCTCACAATTTTAATAAGAGTTTGTGTAACTTTAAATGTTGCACTTGCCCTCAAAGTCAATGGAATTCATTTTGTGTGCGGGGTGTTTATTTTAGATGAGATACGGAAGTATTGATAAAATCGATAACGGGTAATGGGTGCGCTGTTGAAATGGTTCAGTGGACCTGTGGACCCCTCTTTAGTTCGTTTACCAGCTGCATTTTATTTCGGATCATGGGTAAGAGCTTTGCTGTATATACTTGTACTGACAGATATTTTAGCTGGTACCGTACATACATATTCGTATCGTATTTTTGGCCACATTGACGGTCCTTTACATTTAGGCCCGCAAACTGAAAACGTACTCCATCGTTAACTGATGCTACTGCAAATAACACTGTTTGTCTGTTTAAATCCATGCTACCACATGATTACTGTGTTCGTGCTTAAAAATTAACTGTGCATGTAGCGACGTGAATTTAATTTCCTCTTAGTCTTAGAATCTAAATATGCCGTTTTGGTGCACGTAACGTGCGTAATCCGCGTCCGGTTCGTTCAGTGGACCCCTCTTTGGATCGTTTACCAGCTGCATTTTATTTCGGATCATGGGTTAGAGCTTTGCTGTACACTATTCAAATTTCTATTTAAAATCCTGCATGCAGTAAGCAGTTACTCAGAGCCAGCTAGAGAACGTGTTGTAACGTCACGTAATAGTTGAGTGTAGAGTGATTATTCATCGTCCGGTTAGTTAAGAATAAGCGGAATAAAAAGCGAATTAAATTTCAGGAGTTACACTTAACATCCCAGAGGTGATGTGGAGCAAGACTCAGTTCACGCCGGAAGAAGTAGCTGCCAGCAGAAAAGTAAGCATCGCCCGCATTCACGTGGAACGCTCCATTGGCTATCTGAAGCGGTACAAGATTTTGGGAAACAAAGTTGTGGCGAAGATATTGCCTTATCTGAGCGACATCGCATTCGTGTGTGCCCATTCGTGTGTGCCCAACTTGTCAACCCTGTTTTTTTAAGGGAGGTGGACAGTGATTTTTTTAAAATGACCAGGTCTACCTAAACTTGTTGAGCTTGCTGAATAGGAGGAGCGACCGACACACTATCAAGATCGGTTGTTTATCTTCAACCCCCCCCCCCCCAACAGTTTGTATTGTACGTGGGCAATGGGTACGGTTATATAAGTACAACAATCACACTATTTCAAGTTCATGACGTTATCATGGCGTGTTTACCGCAGTGCAGATATTGCACGCGGACCTTACCGAGCCGAGATGTGATAGAGATAACAATTTGAACAGAGGGTCAAATAAAGATAAGGAAAGTAAACACACGATATCGATCTGCTCACTCTTCCTGTTTGTGATTGGACGGATCGGTGTCACGTGACATACCACCTCTATTACAAGTGGTCGCTCGTTGAGGATCACGGAGCACATCAGGGCTGCCCGTCGTCAGAATAAACTTAATTCAGTTGTTAGTATGATTGTTATATTGTGGTGTTGGTAACCTACCTTCATTGTGTTTCTTTTGACTTTGTTATCATGCTGTGCTCTAGAAATTTTGATAGTACCTGTTCGATTTGTTAAGGAGACGATATCCTTGTTCATATATGTTGCAGGATCAGAATGTTCGTGAGGAACAGTCACCAAAAGTGAGTTGCTAACCTGCTGTGTGTTTTCGTACTCTGGTCTTCACTCAAGTTGCAAAGCTGCAATAAACGTATCGCAAAGAACATTTATATCTGAGAAGTGTGTTAGTACTAGTTTGATCAGTTAAGGTGAGGATTGCCTCGATCTGTCGGGTTCAGCTTTACTGCCTAGGTCATGAGTAGAACCGAAGGATCAAAACATATGTTGCTTGTTGCTCGTATTAGCTATAAAACATCCATTTTTAGGGATAAGGAAGTGTTTATAGGTTCTGAAACCTAGCTAAATCGATTTTTCGTGCAATTTTAGGTCAGAAATAGTCATCAAAATGAGTTAATAAGAAGGTCGATTTCTCGGTTATTTTTGAGCTTTCGTTCAGAAAATAATTCGGGGCCTTCAAAGGGGGGTAACAAGAAAGCGTTACAAGTGTTACAAGCCTTCTATAATACAAAATGTGTATCACCTCTTCAACCCGCCGAACATGTGCTTACCCTAAAAATGTAAACAAATGTGTTTCACCTCCTCAACCCGCCGAACATGTGCTCACTATTAAAGTAAACAAATGTGTTTCACCTCCCCACCAGTATCCACATCTATTAATTGATTATTTTTAGCGAATATAATGGGATCATAAGAAAATAGAAAATATCTGGACACTGGAGTGATCGACTATCTAATATTTAGCCAGTTGAATTTTATATTCATCATCTATCCGTGTGCTATGTGAGATTCCACCAAAAATACCTCACATAGATCTCACGATTTATATATGAATGGCTACAACATTTCCTTGTGTTTGACTGAACCATCACCTGGTAGTCGACGCATTTGCACTTGTCAGGTACTATGTAGTAGGGATCTAGAGGACAGGGTTGTTGTCCTGCTGTTGATCTGAAATATAGGGAGATTCAAAACTTAGTTTACTTCAAAGTCAACTTCCAACTAAACATTGGTGTACAATATCTATTTATTTTGTGATTTTGACACCACTTGGGGGTCCAAATTTCGCGATCTAAATCCTCTGGGTCACCTCATAATAGTTTCTGAAGCTGTGACTAACATTTACAATTTACACTCCTACTATCAGAGTGCAGTCTCGTGATTAAAGTTGGCAGAAGGTTATAGGAGTACTGACTATGAATCTCAGTGATTGATTGGGGAGTTGTGGCTAAAATAGAAATTCTCTATCAATCAGTCTGAGCGGATATGATTCATTAGCATCCGGATTCACCGCGGAGTTTCTTATTGTCTGTTTGACCACCCCTGGATTTATGTGACCACCCCTAGTGACCACCCCTAGTGATATGACGTAGACTGTAGACAGATACTGAGTAGATTGGTCACTATTCTCTTCCGTTCGTTTCTTTTTTGCAGGATAGTAGCAAGTATCCGCTTAATGATTATTTACGGTATCTCCCGCACCTTCATTCTTCTTCTGTATTGAAATTTGAATACTGTAACTGGTGTAATTTTCATCTATATAATTCCAACAAAATCAGCTAGTGATATGCTGTTCTACATACAACTTTGATTTCATCAAAATCCTATCCAAATTGACGTATTAGTTTCAGTAACGAATCATTTCAGACAAATTAAATCATCTCAATCAGACTAATTGTGATGTTCATAATTTGTCATATACATAATAATATACACCGCACCCTTTTCTTAAATATAGCATGTTGGGCAGTATCCAAGAAGTCCGACCCAGTACTGCACATTTATGAAAAGAAATATCGACTCTGCAGTAGCTTGGTCTCAGAAAGAGTAAAACTTGGTAAAAGGGACATTTTAAATCTTCTGTCATGTGTTGACTTTTTAAGGATAAAATTGATTATTAATAAAGTTTAAAAATTGACTGACTTTGACAATCTGGTTCAAATGGCCCATAACATAGTAGTATGGGGTAGTATGAATAATGCAGGACTACTCGGCCTATCGACCACTTGATTTATTTCTCGTGTTTGCTGTATTTAGTTTTTTATATATTAGTGCTTTTTATGCAACAAGTAAAACAAATCCTTTATGTCATGTTTCCAGGGTTTGGACTGGAATTGCCCGCTTAAAGAACTTCCATCGCGTTAAATTACATAATTTTCTCAATAAATGTAATAGATTTGTAGTGTTGTAATTAGTTTAAAAATTTTATCAGATTACAAATGTCCTGATATATACGTCTCTTATCTTTAGTTAAAAAGCCGTTGTACTTCAATCTTACAATATATAAAGCGAGACGATATATATCCGTACCATTTTACTGACACCACGGCATCAACTTTAACACGAATTTCCGCAAAAACCGTAAAAGATATAAAACTGAAACTTTTTTACTGGGTCAAATGTCTCAATGGCCTTCAAATCAGCATGAAAAAATAAAAAATTGGCCAAAAAATAAAAATTTCAGTGCTCAAATTTTGGACCCCCAAGTGGTGTCAAAAACGCGAATTAAATAGGTAATAATTTATTTAGTCTCTTGAGTATTGACACCACTCAAGAGTTAGACGGGTTCCTGCTAGTTGAAATAATTGATCACGCCGGAGAAAATCGGTTATTTGTTAAAATATACGCTAATTTAAACGTTACAGTGATACCAAATGATACAATATTTAATGTTACAATACAATGATCAATAAAAATAGAGAATTTGAGTTTCAAAATTAATACTGTCGAGTCCTGTTATGTTTTACTTTATAAAACAAGACTTCTCCCGTTTCTCCTTTCTTCAACGTCTTGTCCAGTGACCGGTATCGGTTTGTTTCTAGTCTCGACCAGTAGAAATGATCCCATCATACAAAAGACCGCTATGAAAGCTAGGCTCCCAAGAACCACCGCTTTTGAAGTGACGAGTGCCAAATTGTTGAATAAGAACGGACCTGTGAAAGAGCCAACTTTAGAAATACCAGAACCAAAGCTGAACACGATACCCCTATGTGATGTTGGTGCTAATTCTCCAGCCCAAAGCAAAATTCCTGAGAAGAGCCCGTTCACAAATATGGATCCGATCAAACAGCTGATACTTTCCAGTGTCCAGCCACTTCCAAATTCCACGTTTGGTATCGCTGTAAGGTAGGTCAGAGCGGCCCCTAGAAACATAAATATCATGGCATGTCTTCTTCCCTGCCAGCCTATTAAAAAGACAGACATAAAATAAGAAATTATCTCTCCCACACCCGCCATAATGTACCCTGAGTACCTATCTGGAAGGATATCTCCCCAACCGAAGCCAAAGCCATAAGAAAACATCGCAATGGACGGCCAAAGGACCATGAGGATTGAAGTTTCAAGCAGAAGACTTGGGTACCGGATAAATTCGCTCAGTTGCTGCCTGACATTATGGTTTCTATCTTTAGCTTTTCCGGCGTCTATTATTTGGATGTTTTCCAGATCCAGGTACATATCGTTAAATTTCGCCAAGGCTTTGAAGGATTTCTTGGCTGCCTCCACATCATTTTTTATCAAATAGTATCTGGGTGATTCTGGACAGATAAAAATTTGTAATGATGTGAGCACCATGACTATGGACGTTGCTAAAAACATGTTGTTCCAGCTTGTTGTGAAGTAGCCAATTCCTACTAAAGGTACGTAACCAAATGATCCCATACACCCTGCCCAACTGTTTATCATGTTTCTGTGTTTTGATGGAACAAGCTCCGCTTGTAGAAGGTACATTCCATCGGACTGTAAGATATTACCAACGCCCATGAAGTACCTAACTGCTAAGAGAGAGGCGTAGTTATGACAAAATGTTCCCATTAAAAGCGAAAAAGTCACGATGAACATACCAATTATTGCTGTATTCTTTCTCCCAATTCTATCAAACAAGTAACCACCTAGAATAAATCCTGACAATCCTCCAGCAAATAAAATTGACGTTAACAAGGTTTTTCGTGCCTTCCGGGATCCGACATCGCAGTATAAATCAAACTCCGCAGAAAATGAGGAATGTTCAAGACTCCATTCTATGTCAGAAGGCCCAAGGATAAGTTCTTTTTTACCATCCACTTCTTTGGTAATTTCGCAAGGAAATTTGTGTAGTAATGATGGATCATCTCTTGTCAAATTAAAGCACTTTATGGATTTGCATTTCCAAGTGTCGTCGGGGGTTGGGTCAATACCTGGAACAAAATTTACAAATTAATAATTTGCTAAAATAAACATAGATCCTCTTCATTGAATGAGTATATCAATAATCAAAAGTGATCCATACATAAATATTGAACACGCTTTTAACTTTTTCCTTCAATCATGTACTTTTCGGCCTATATCATACATAATAATCCGTAATTAGGCTGGTAAGTTATTTAAGCCCCACCAATCACCTGCGAATTCAGTTATAAAAATATTCGTCATCTCTCCCATCCACACCAACATTAGTGACATTATCAGAGCTGTGTACTTCCAACTCCGGTTCCGGGCTAACTCCTCTAGCAGATCATCACAACTAACCAGTTTTCTGTCAGTATCTCCTACCGGTAGGGTGGATCCGTAAGTTGGGTTCAACTTGATCTCGTCTATCATCTTCACAACTACTTCAAACTTTTGGGATATTCTTCGGTTTATAACTTGACTTCAATGGGGCGTGGGGGGTATCCGATGGTGAAAAATGGCGAAAAATTGTGAAATTTTACGATATGGAAACCCGATTCATCATAAAAATCATTCACAATATTTCACCGTTTTACACCATTTTATTTTATTTTTTCAAAATATCAAACTGAAATAGTAAATGTGTTTTCTGGTACTATACGACAATACCAAGAGCTCAGTTTTAATGAACCTTATCCGCCATGTTCACCAAAACTAATCAATTTGGATGTACCTTTCTCATCATGATCACCAAAAGTTACTAGTTGTTACTCGCCACGTTGAACAAAAGTTACCATTTTGATGTACCTTATTCTCAGATTCAAAAATTCTCAAAAATACTCAAAAATACTCAGCTGCATGCTGGTCACAAGACATGGTCACAAGACATGGTCACAAGACATGGTCACAAAACATGGTCACAAGACATGGTCCCAAGGGACTAGTAGTTCAATTTGTGTAAGGGAACTCATGGTCAGTCTATAAAACACATGAAAAGCAGTGTGCTCCAGTGTATATGAGTACAGATACGAAGTGGAACATCGAGTTCCGTTCTGGCGAGGTCTGGCGAGGTCTGGCGAGCTGGAAGGAACTTTCGAGATCGTCTGGAAGGGCTGATCTATAATATAAAACTATGGTATACAGACTACATGACATGTTAACTCTCCCCTGTATCTAGCCCATTTCTAGGTCAGTTAAATTCTACTGATGGACCACATCACTAATTATACGTCACCAATTAGTGACATGATCTGATCTCCGTGGGACCCCTAATAATGAGGGGGCCTGGCCGTCGTGCAGCCGTCCCAAGACATGGTCACAAGGCATGGTCACAAGGCATGGTCACAAGACATGGTCACAAGACATGGTCACAAGACATGGTCATACCACCATCTCTTGACAGAAAGCTCGACCTGGAGGGAGCTGGATAGACATTTAATTACACAAATTTGCGAAACAACGGTTTCAAACAAACGGTTATTTCACTCTGTTTATATGGATATATGATTCGATGAAATATGATACCATACTCAGGTGACAGAGATTCAGAAGCAAAAATTGACAAATTAGTTGACATTGGTCGGAAAATGATCACGTGATCTTTGAAAGCTTTTAAACACAATCCTTATCTTGATGTTGTTAACTAAACCCCCTGCAAAACACTGATTAACCTACACAGGTCACAGGTATGAGTGGCACCACAAAATAATGGGTCGTTCAAATCAGGCTTTATTGATGAAGACCTTTTTACAATCGATTATAATGAGATATGGAAACATAAAACATACCTCATCGTGATTTGATTGGGTAGTATTTCCAAGATACATTCTTTAGGTTCAAACGTGAATACATAGGGTGAAAGCCAAAGCACAATGTACATGATTTCCTTATTAGACTGCAACAACACAAAACCTAAGTTTAGGACCTAATCAAAGAGCTTTACATAAACTGTTCGAGTCTGTTCTTAGGAAGTGAACGGTTGTGAACAATAAATACCCCGTGACGTCATACCCCGTGACGTCATACCCCGTGACGTTGACATCATTTCACTACATGTACATGTCCACTCGCTCTATCTTTACAATGGGGGCCACCAAAATCTTGTGATTTGCTGTCTGATACATATCGCGGGTAATGTCACGTGTTCAGGAGCAGTTATTAGAGAGATTATTTTTGATGTGATGTTTTAGTCAATTTCTTGTTCAAATTTCATATTTTCAACAAATTTGTAGACATTGATTGTCTGTTTATGTGTCAACTGTTACCTTAGTTGGTCAATACGTATTCGCACCCGGTACGGGTACGCGCGTACCGAGTTCTGGCCCCGATAGCGGTACGTGCGTACCCGCACCCGCACCCGAAAACTCAAAAGTGAATTTGAATTTTTCAAATTTAAATTGAAATCTAGAAACTCACAGCCCAATTCTCAAAGTCCAGTCGAGCAATTGTTCTCAACATACGACTACCTAATGGGTCCAAAACGCAATAGGTTAGCCTTCGAGACCCAAGAGAAGCTGTTATTCATCAAAAGTAATTATAAAGTTTGTAACAAACGGGTGTAAGACCTGTGGTTTGTTACAGACTTTATAATTACTTTTGATGACACTGTTTGATGAACTGTGTTATCTTTGCGGATGTGTAATTGTTGAATTCCATTTTTAATATTTACTATTGTCTTTCATTTTGTCTCTGAGATAAGTGAATTCGTTTGCTTTTTAATTTTGGCGTACCCGTATCTGCACTGGGTACGGGTGCGCGTATTTTGCCGTATTTGCGCGTACCGACTGAAATTGTGGTGGTACGCGTACCCAAGTCAGCTTTTATGACGTATTGACCCACTAAGACTGTTACCATCCGATGAATGCACCTCCATTGTTGCACTGTTGCTTTGACTAATTTGACTGTATTATCTTACTATATATAAAGCGAGACGATATTATATGTATATTTCATTGCTGAACTTCTACACAATAAAAAAGAGGTTTTGACTAGATCCTCGTACCCACATCCAGAAACACGCCATCTTGCCAGGCAGCCTGGGAGGAAATTTTTTTTGGGAGGAAAAACGGGAGAAAAAGAGGAAATCTTTGAGAAGTTACTCCTAAATTTCGAAATATTTTTTTGGAATAAAGACAAATTAATTGAGGAAATTTTTGAAGAAAATGTTTCGATTGTATAAAAATCAAAGAGGAACATCCTGTCAGTTTTGGAACACAGTGTTCAATATTCTGATTGGAGAATGCAGATTGCTGTTGTGAAGTTACCAAATTTACGTGAGTACTTGATTCTTTTCAATCCCAGTTTATTGCTGTCCTACAAATTTCTTTAATGCCAAATGCCGTCTAAAACACCCTATTTCGCAAAAAAATTCCGGGGGCTGCGCTCCCTAGCCCCCGCCAAGGGGCTCCGTCCCCAGACCCCTGCCACAGCTTGTTCGCTTCGCAGCTGAATTGGACACGTCGACTCGCTTTGCTCGCCGACAGCCCCCTCCCCAAACTTGCGTGCGAAGCGAGCGGGCCACAGAATTTAGAAAAAACGCATCTGGGAGGAAATATAAAACTTTCTGGATGTGGGTCAGACCTCGTAATTCTTTGCATCATTTATTTACATCAATTCTCAAATTATTTGTTATATAGTAGTGTTGAAAGTATTAAAACCCATATATATATATATATATGGATGGATCCGTGCCATTTTACTGACACCACGGAATCAACCTTAACGCGACTTTCCGCAAACACCGTAAAAGATATACAACTGCAACTTTTTTTGACTGGGTCAAATGCTTTTATGCTTTTCAAATCAGCATAAAAAAATTAGAAATTGGCCAAGGAATAAGAATTTTAGTGCCCAACATTTGGACCCCACGTGGTGTCAAAAACGCGAATTAAATAGGTACTAATTATTTTAGTCTCTTGAGTCTTGACACCACTTTAGAGTTAGACGGGTTACTGCTAGTATACATAAATATTCTGGTTATGGATATTTAAGTCAACAATTAAGTTGTCGGTATTACTTTACTTACGCGGAACATTAAGTTGCTATGATATTTAAGTCAACAATTAAGTTGTCGTTATTACTTTACTTACGCGGAACATTAAGTTGCTATGGATATTTAAGTCAACAATTAAGTTGTTGTTATTACTTTACTTACGCGGAACATTAAGTTGCTATGAATATTTAAGTCAACAATTAAGTTGTCGTTATTACTTTACTTACGCGGAACATTAAGTTGAGCCTATGGATATTTAAGTCAACAATTAAGTTGTCGTTATTACTTTACTTACGCGGAACATTAAGTTGCTATGGATATTTAAGTCAACAATTAAGTTGTCGTTATTACTTTACTTACGCGGAACATTAAGTTGCTATGGATATTTAAGTCAACAATTAAGTTGTCGTTATTACTTTACTTACGCGGAACATTAAGTTGCTATGGATATTTAAGTCAACAATTAAGTTGTTGTTATTACTTTACTTACGCGGAACATTAAGTTGCTATGGATATTTAAGTCAACAATTAAGTTGTCGTTATTACTTTACTTACGCGGAACATTAAGTTGCTATGGATATTTAAGTCAACAATTAAGTTGTCGTTATTACTTTACTTACGCGGAACATTAAGTTGCTATGGATATTTAAGTCAACAATTAAGTTGTCGTTATTACTTTACTTACGCGGAACATTAAGTTGCTATGGATATTTAAGTCAACAATTAAGTTGTCGTTATTACTTTACTTACGCG
Organism: Bolinopsis microptera; assembly: GCF_026151205.1. NCBI lineage: Eukaryota > Metazoa > Ctenophora > Tentaculata > Lobata > Bolinopsidae > Bolinopsis > Bolinopsis microptera. The sequence continues at coordinate 6,770,605 of NC_087084.1, read as the reverse complement.
GAACGTTAAGTTGCTATGGATATTTAAGTCAACAATTAAGTTGTCGTTATTACTTTACTTACGCGGAACACTTCCTAGGCATAGCGAACCCCTCCAACCCTGGCCTGATAGGGATATCACTCTTGTAGTCTCTGCACGAGCGACACTGTAGAGTCAAGCTGAAATAGAATGTGTGAGTAGAGGTTAAACTAGAATAGAATGTGTGAGTAGAGGTTAAACTAGAATATAATGTGTGAGTAGAGGTTAAACTAGAATATAATGTGTGAGTAGAGGTTAAACTAGAATAGAATGTGTGAGTAGAGGTTAAACTAGAATATAATGTGTGAGTAGAGGTTAAACTAGAATATAATGTGTGAGTAGAGGTTAAACTAGAATATAATGTGTGAGTAGAGGTTAATTAAACTAGAATATAATGGGTGAGTGAAGAGGTTAAACTAGAATATAATGGGTGAGTAGAGGTTAAACTAGAATATAATGTGTGAGTGAAGAGGTTAAACTAGAATATAATGTGTGAGTAGAGGTTAAACTAGAATATAATGTGTGAGTAGAGGTTAAACTAGAATAGAATGTGTGAGTAGAGGTTAAACTAGAATAGAATGTGTGAGTAGAGGTTAACCTAGAATATAATGTGTGAGTAGAGGTTAAACTAGAATATAATGTGTGAGTAGAGGTTAAACTAGAATATAATGTGTGGGTAGAGGTTAAACTAGAATATAATGTGTGAGTAAAGGTTAAACTAGAATATAATGTGTGAGTAGAGGTTAAACTAGAATATAATGTGTGAGTAGAGGTTAAACTATAATAGAATGTGTGAGTAGAGGTTAAACTAGAATAGAATGTGTGAGTATAGGTTAAACTAGAATATAATGTGTGAGTAGAGGTTAAACTAGAATAGAATGTGTGAGCGAAGAGGTTAAACTAGAATATAATGTGTGAGTAGAGGTTAAACTAGAATATAATGTGTGAGTAGAGGTTAAACTATAATAGAATGTGTGAGTAGAGGTTAAACTAGAATAGAATGTGTGAGTATAGGTTAAACTAGAATATAATGTGTGAGTAGAGGTTAAACTAGAATAGAATGTGTGAGCGAAGAGGTTAAACTAGAATATAATGTGTGAGTAGAGGTTAAACTAGAATATAATGTGTGAGTAGAGGTTAATTAAACTAGAATAGAATGTGTGAGTAGAGGTTAAACTAGAATAGAATGTGTGAGTGAAGAGGTTAAACTAGAATATAATGTGTGAGTAGAGGTTAAACTAGAATATAATGTGTGAGTAGAGGTTAATTAAACTAGAATATAATGGGTGAGTGAAGAGGTTAAACTAGAATATAATGGGTGAGTAGAGGTTAAACTAGAATATAATGTGTGAGTAGAGGTTAAACTAGAATATAATGTGTGAGTAGAGGTTAAACTAGAATATAATGTGTGAGTAAAGGTTAAACTAGAATATAATGTGTGAGTAGAGGTTAAACTAGAATATAATGTGTGAGTAGAGGTTAAACTAGAATATAATGAGAAATTAAGGAGGTCAATATGAAATGATTGTCAAGGAGGTGAGGAGGACCATATTCCAAAAGTATGTGATTGAAGTTTCGTATAATGACCTCACATTACAGGACCTCGTACAGCGGGACATTTTATTACATTTAAATCTGACATTTTAGCAAAGATATTTGACATTTATTACATTTATTGGACGTTTTATTGCCTTCATTGCGCAGTTTATATAAGTTTTCGAGTTTCTTATCTGCTATCGCGGTTCGTAGTTTTGTTTTTGTTCAGTGTGATTGTTAGTATATTTATAGTAAAGTAATTTATAGTCAGTACTTAGTTTATCACTGTTACATATAACTTGCTGCGCTCGTCTGTGTTTATTCACAAGCAATGTATATTGTATAATGTATAGTGTACATCTATGAACGTATATTGAATTTGAGTAGCCACTTCATCCGGTATGTAATACTTTTTTGTCGATGTTTGCATTAATTTCAACTTTGAGGTTTTGAGTCGGCGAAAACGCCAATATTTCATATTTGTATTGGTATTTGGTCTTATGTGATCAACTATACGACATGACGTAGGTATAACTTATATAATCGATAAGCATTGTAAACTGTTATATAGTCTTAATCCTGGCACATGTCCACGGAGAGGATTCAGCAATCAAATCAACGTCGGTCACGCACAATCCTCAATCTACTCCGCAATCATTTCCTCCGCAATCATCTCATAAACGTGACTGATTGAGTTATCTTTTACCAACCATTACAACTCATATTATATTATATCACGATGTTTACTTTGTGTTAAACGTCACGATTTCTGTACGTGTCACAATAAATGACTCGACTAATTAGTTTAAATTTAGCCGAATTCTCAAGCAGATAAGATATATTTAGTACTTCGTTATCAGTTGATGAGGTTTCACAAGCATAATGGCAGATTACCCTACTGTTTATCTCACGATACATCAATCATCTTGATTAACTTACTGAGTATAAATTCAGTTCATTCGTTGTGTAAAATGCAGAAGTTGTCGGCATGTTGCTAAACTTGCTATATTACTGGTATTTCTAAAGATTGTTGCTGGATCTATACAGTACACTCGCTAGAAATCCTAGAAGCTGTTCACATTTTGCTGGAGGCAATTATTCGTAACTCTAATATTGATGTGCTAGTTGCTGTTATTTTGCACCTATCCAGTAATGTGTCCTATCTTCAAATCAAAAGATTACAATATTGGACAAAAACACCAATAATTTCTAATCTTTCCCAACACGTCACAGTTCGTAATGTGATTTGTTAAAACCAATCAGATAACATATTAGTAGTACGGGGTCAAGGTAAATTGGTAAATTGGATAGGAAACCGTGTTGGATGCCACTGGATATAATCAGTGTTAATGTGGCTGGGGTTCAGACATTTTCATTTTTATTTTACGAGTCGCTTTCAGTTAAACTCTTTCTCGTTTTCTCGTTTTCATCTGCTCACAATCCTGAATAGCATATATGATATTATGTATATATATACAATATACAATATACATGTTATGATATAAAATAGACATAATACGATTTGAAGAGCAAAATTTACTGATGCATTTGTTTTCAACTTTATTCGACAACTTCATCTATGTATAATTTATATTATCTGATACTAAATTACAGCTCAGCTATGTTGAGATTAGTGGCAGTCTGTACACTGCTTACCCTGGTACTCTCCAAGGCGGTGGAGGATGTTGACTCGTTTGCACAGGTAAGATAATTTGTCAACAAGTGGTAAGTACAGTAGTTTACAAACCAGATATTTGATGACACACCAAGCAAGTGCTCTACTGTAAAATATTCAGCTGGAATCCCCTCACTTTCCAATTTCCAGGGTGCAATACTGTAAAATATTCAGCTGGAATTCCCTCACTTTCTAATTTCCAGGGTGCAATACTGTAAAATATTCAGCTGGAATCCCCTCACTTTCCAATTTCCAGGGTGCAATACTGTAAAATATTCAGCTGGAATCCCCTCACTTTCTAATTTCCAGGGTGCAATACTGTAAAATATTCAGCTGGAATCCCCTCACTTTCTAATTTCCAGGGTGCAATATTGTAAAATATTCAGCTGGAATCCCCTCACTTTCCAATTTCCAGGGTGCAATATTGTAAAATATTCAGCTGGAATCCCCTCACTTTCCAATTTCCAGGGTGCAATACTGTAAAATATTCAGCTGGAATTCCCTCACTTTCCAATTTCCAGGGTGCAATACTGTAAAATATTCAGCTGGAATCCCCTCACTTTCTAATTTCCAGGGTGCAATATTGTAAAATATTCAGCTGGAATTCCCTCACTTTCTAATTTCCAGGGTGCAATACTGTAAAATATTCAGCTGGAATCCCCTAACTTTCTAATTTCCAGGGTGCAATACTGTAAAATATTCAGCTGGAATTCCCTTACTTTCCAATTTCCAGGGTGCAATACTGTAAAATATTCAGCTGGAATTCCCTCACTTTCCAATTTCCAGGGTGCAATACTGTAAAATATTCAGCTGGAATCCCCTCACTTTCCAATTTCCAGGGTGCAATACTGTAAAATATTCAGCTGGAATCCCCTCACTTTCCAATTTCCAGGGTGCAATACTGTAAAATATTCAGCTGGAATCCCCTCACTTTCCAATTTCCAGGGTGCAATACTGTAAAATATTCAGCTGGAATCCCCTCACTTTCCAATTTCCAGGGTGCAATACTGTAAAATATTCAGCTGGAATCCCCTCACTTTCCAATTTCCAGGGTGCAATACTGTAAAATATTCAGCTGGAATCCCCTCACTTTCCAATTTCCAGGGTGCAATACTGTAAAATATTCAGCTGGAATCCCCTCACTTTCCAATTTCCAGGGTGCAATACTGTAAAATATTCAGCTGGAATCCCCTCACTTTCCAATTTCCAGGGTGCAATACTGTAAAATATTCAGCTGGAATCCCCTCACTTTCCAATTTCCAGGGTGCAATACTGTAAAATATTCAGCTGGAATTCCCTCACTTTCCAATTTCCAGGGTGCAATACTGTAAAATATTCAGCTGAATTCCCTCACTTTCCAATTTCCAGGGTGCAATACTGTAAAATATTCAGCTGGAATCCCCTCACTTTCCAATTTCCAGGGTGCAATACTGTAAAATATTCAGCTGGAATTCCCTCACTTTCCAATTTCCAGGGTGCAATACTGTAAAATATTCAGCTGAATTCCCTCACTTTCCAATTTCCAGGGTGCAATACTGTAAAATATTCAGCTGGAATCCCCTCACTTTCCAATTTCCAGGGTGCAATACTGTAAAATATTCAGCTGGAATCCCCTCACTTTCCAATTTCCAGGGTGCAATACTGTAAAATATTCAGCTGGAATCCCCTCACTTTCCAATTTCCAGGGTGCAATACTGTAAAATATTCAGCTGGAATCCCCTCACTTTCCAATTTCCAGGGTGCAATACTGTAAAATATTCAGCTGGAATCCCCTCACTTTCCAATTTCCAGGGTGCAATACTGTAAAATATTCAGCTGGAATCCCCTCACTTTCCAATTTCCAGGGTGCAATACTGTAAAATATTCAGCTGGAATCCCCTCACTTTCCAATTTCCAGGGTGCAATATTGTAAAATATTCAGCTGGAATCCCCTCACTTTCCAATTTCCAGGGTGCAATACTGTAAAATATTCAGCTGGAATCCCCTCACTTTCCAATTTCCAGGGTGCAATACTGTAAAATATTCAGCTGGAATCCCCTCACTTTCCAATTTCCAGGGTGCAATACTGTAAAATATTCAGCTGGAATCCCCTCACTTTCTAATTTCCAGGGTGCAATACTGTAAAATATTCAGCTGGAATCCCCTCACTTTCCAATTTCCAGGGTGCAATACTGTAAAATATTCAGCTGGAATCCCCTCACTTTCTAATTTCCAGGGTGCAATACTGTAAAATATTCAGCTGGAATCCCCTCACTTTCCAATTTCCAGGGTGCAATACTGTAAAATATTCAGCTGGAATCCCCTCACTTTCCAATTTCCAGGGTGCAATACTGTAAAATATTCAGCTGGAATCCCCTCACTTTCCAATTTCCAGGGTGCAATACTGTAAAATATTCAGCTGGAATCCCCTCACTTTCTAATTTCCAGGGTGCTGGATACGAGGAATGTGAAGAATGGACGGACTGCAGCAACCAAGTAGACGGAGATGACCTGGACAGCTACCAGGCTGAGCAGTACAGATTTGATCACGGACAAGCCGAACAGAGCGGTCCTGGGTGCCCCAAACCCAAGCCTCTCAAGGAGATATGTGCTAAGTACGAGTGCCCGCCCATCGAGAAGGTGGACGTGTCCGGCTGTGGGTTTGAGGCGCGGAAAGTGCTGAGTGCTAACTGGACCGTTACTTCTCTTGATATCACCTCTGACATGAGAACAGGTCGTAAAGACGCCTTCTGGAGGCTCTTCAAGTACATCAGTGGAGCAAATGACCAGGGGGCTAAGATCGCTATGACAGTGCCGGTCATCACTAAATGGTACATGGATGACGACTATGAAGTTGTGGGTGCAGAGATGGCATTCTACATCCCATCTGCCTTCCAAGCAAACCCACCAGCCCCCACGGATGACCAAGTAAGAGTAGAAAGTTGGGACGATGCCATCACTTACGACCGAGCATACGGAGGCAACAGCAAGAACCCTGAGATCTATAAGAAGGAGTTTAAGAAGCTGTACAAAGCACTAACTAACGAAAACATCACCCCGTACACCAAGATGTCCCTGACAGCCGGATACACCCGACCTGGCTGGGGCAGACAGAGAAGGGAGATGATGCTGGTGGATGCTGGATCCATGTGAGAGCTCTGGAGACAGGATTTGGAAGGGAGGAGTCAGGAGAACAATAGACATTAGAGAAAATACTACGACTAATACAGTGACCAATGTAATTATGTAGTCTTGTTTTATTTTAAAAGGGATCGTTCACATATTACTGAATCAGTAAACGCCAGTAAAAATTGGCACCCTCATCGTCAGAAATGATGAGGGTGCCAACCGTTACTGGAGTAACCGAACCAAAATTATGGCAATATTTGTTCTGATATTTATTGCTTCATAAGTTAGTACAAAAATTGGGGGCGGGAGCCGTCCGATGCTGATTGTTTATAACAAGAAGGGGATGTGGTTTAAAATGGACAGAAAGTTTAAAATGCTGCCATTATGTGATTATGTAATTATGTGATTATGTGATTATGTGATTATGTGATCATGTAATTATGTGAACGGTCCCGTACAGATGTAAAATACAGACATAATATTTAATCTATCATATCAATATAATTGTTATATCCTCAAAGTCAAAAGTTTCGATCTCGAATTTTTCGATACATTAAGAGTTGTTTTATTAAATTGTCATCAAAAAAGCAAACAAAAATTCCCTCCGAAATTCTTGTCGAAGAGAGATAAGTGTGGATGGAAAATGAGGTGGGCCTAGGGTGTAAAATAAGTGAGAATATCAGGAAAATCAGGGAGTCAATAATAATATGTCACATTTATCAGCTCTTGTCACATTCTTCATTCTAGAATAAGGTTAAGAGCTGGTTGGATTTGAAAATGAGGCCAAACATTGACTAAAGATGACAAAACAACATAGGATCACAGAAATTAGAAAAAAAACGTCCTAAGAAAATTGCCAATTATCTTACTATGTATAATAATAAAGCGAGACGACATATATTATATATATAATATATCTGTTACCATTTTACTGACACCACGACTTCAACTTTTTAAAGTGATAGATATACTTTTGAAACTTTATTGGCTGGGTCTAATGCTGTTATGGCCTTTTGGTCAGTATAAAGAAATACAAATTGGGCCAAAGAATATATAATTTAGGTCCCGAAAAATGGACCCCCATGCCAGGTGGTGTCAAAATCAAAAAGGGGGGGGGGGGGGGGGACACTAAGAGTAAGGGTCATAATCTGCAGCACACCATTATCAGAGAGTAAATTGACATCATGTTTAATGACCGTCCACATAACAGCATGATTCTTGAATCTTGAACTAGATGAATAAATGAAGCTCGTAGTTATAGTCGTCTGGAGCTATACTTATTTTATCATATTCTTCCCCTACCGTTGTAAGATGAAACTTTAATATAGACATGGTCTAGACAGCAGACACACAGCCAATAGTATAAGTTTAAAATTGAATTAACAACTTCTCATACAAAACATATGTACATCCTGAACTTGAAAATTCTCGTAAAACCAAGCCACCACATGGTGACTTGCCCACTGCTCAACATATGGCAATATAGAGTGCCACCATAGAACTGATCGTCACTTCTGAACGTGACTAATTAAGTTTCCTTTACCCAGCTGATCAAATTTCACCAACATCTTTCCTCACACGACGTTTGGTTCGCAACATATGTAGGCCACGTGACTGAGGATTTTACACCACAGTTGTTCAGTATTTCTTCATTCTCGGCATTATAATCAGCTGAATGAGTTTCAGTTTGTAGACTCTTGATGCGATCCACCAAATTTTACCAGAAGTGGTTACAGTATTCTGGCATAATGCCACAACATTGCTGCCACAACATGCGCTAAAATTATTCTACCATACAAATCTCTCTTGCCTACAAATTGCTAACCTCTTTGGTTATGTAATTAGATTTGTTAAACGTGACCTCAATTAACTGATAAAATCTACATCCCATCTGCCTTCCAAGCAAACCCACCAGCTCCCACAGATGACCAAGTAAGAGTAGAAAGTTGGGACGATGCCATCACTTACGATCGAGCCTACGGGGGCAACAGCAAGAACCCCGAGATCTATAAGAAGCAGAGTTGAAAAATACGTATTTAACGTATTTTATAAAATATCAAAAAAACGTTAAATACGGCGTATTTTATTTTCGCTGAATAAAATTCGTTAAAATACGTTACAAGTGATTTTGTAGCATTAAGAGCTCCAATGAAATAATAAGTACTATTTCTAATTATACAAGTTAAAAGTTTGATTAAAACTCGCGTAGCTCTGTAGTTTATCACCTCGCGTATGATTTAAGGGAACTGTGCACGTGCTACCCATTTGCTTGATCTTTTCGTCGAAGATTTCGAGAAAATTCCATTCTTCTCTAACTTATTCAAAAAGTGCACGAGTATCGTGCAATTCGTGAATAACCACGATTTTGTCCTGGGCCTCTTTAAGTCCCATTCTGAACTCATGTTGCTAAAGCCCGGTGAAACTCGCTTCGCTACTAACTTTATCATGACTGATAGGGTCGTAGCTGTAAAAGAACCCCTCGAAGACTTACTTGGAAACAGGATACTGAAACAGTGGATAGGAGGAAACGGGAAGAAACACGCATCTACTTATGCAGAGGTTAAAAAGAATATTGACTCTACTAGATTCTGGGACGATTTAGAATAGCTCAATAATATTTTTGAGCCTCTCATCGAGGTGCTGCGTTTAACCGATGGAAAGAGGACCTGCGCCATAATGGGAGAACTGTACTATTTGCTATTTCAGTTGCAAGAGAAGTTTAGTTCAACTCTTAGACCAAGCCACAAACAAGATGTGATGAGCTTCTTCTCGAATGCATGGTCTGAGTTGCACATACCCCTGCACAGTGCGGGGTTCGTTTTGAACCCAAAGTTTCTTTCCAAAACTGTACGAACAGACGTCAAACGAAGATGTCATGGGTGACTTCCTGAACATGTGCACAGTATGGGGTTTTCAGGAAATGGAGATTCTACGGCAGCTAGCACGCTATAGAAGGAGAGACGGTCTTTTTGGCCGGCAATCTGCCATTGACGGAGCTACAAAGCTAGATCCTTGTACGTGGTGGGATTCGTTCGGTGCAGCAACGCCAGAGCTTCAAATAATGGCGAAGAAAATTCTGAGCCTCGTCTGTAGTGCTTCTGCCTGTGAAACTAACTGGTCCTCTTGGGAATATATTGTTGATAAACGCAGAAATAGACTAGCAACGGATAAGGCCATAAAGCTAGTAGGCATTAATGCCAACCTTCGACTTATCCAAAACATGGAGAAATGTGATTTCAATGATGATTACGATTCATCTGAGTAATTGTGTTCTTAATTGTGTATTTATTGAAACTTTTTTACGGACGATATTCTACACAAATATGAATATTTTTCTGCGTTCAATTCCAAAAGTAAATTCCAATCCCGTTCAAGGGAACAAAATAAATGAAATTGAACCGTAATGACGATGTGTCTGAAAAAATTGCGAACGAAAGACATAACTTATTAAGTTTTTGAATGCAATTACGAAAAAAATAGGCAAACGTATTTTAACGTATTTTTGACGTATTTTATTTCTAAGCAAAAAAACGTTAAATACGGCGTATTTTAAAAATTATCTCACGTATTTTTCAACTCTGATAAGAAGGAGTTTAAGAAGCTCTACAAAGCACTAACTAACGAAAACATCACCCCGTACACCAAGATGTCCCTGACAGCCGGATACACCCGACCTGGCTGGGGCAGACAGAGAAGGGAGATGATGCTGGTGGATGCTGGATCCATGTGAGAGCTCTGGAGACAGGATTTGGAAGGGAGGAGTCAGGAGAACAATAGACATTAGAGAAAATACTACGACTAATACAGTGACCAATGTAATTATGTAGTCTTGTTTTATTTTAAAAGGGATCGTTCACATATTACTGAATCAGTAAACGCCAGTAAAAATTGGCACCCTCATCGTCAGAAATGATGAGGGTGCCAACCGTTACTGGAGTAACCGAACCAAAATTATGGCAATATTTGTTCTGATATTTATTGCTTCATAAGTTAGTACAAAAATTGGGGGCGGGAGCCGTCCGATGCTGATTGTTTATAACAAGAAGGGGATGTGGTTTAAAATGGACAGAAAGTTTAAAATGCTGCCATTATGTGATTATGTAATTATGTGATTATGTGATTATGTGATTATGTGATCATGTAATTATGCGAACGGTCATCAATATCAATATAATTGTTATATCCTCAAAGTCAAAAGTTTCGATCTCGAATTTTTCGATACGTACATTAAGAGTTGTTTTATTAAATTGTCATCAAAAAAGCAAACAAAAATTCCCTCCGAAATTCTTGTCGAAGAGAGATAAGTGTGGATGGAAAATGAGGTGGGCCTAGGGTGTAAAATAAGTGAGAATATCAGGAAAATCAGGGAGTCAATAATAATATGTCACATTTATCAGCTCTTGTCACATTCTTCATTCTAGAATAAGGTTAAGAGCTGGTTGGATTTGAAAATGAGGCCAAACATTGACTAAAGATGGCAAAACAACATAGGATCACAGAAATTAGAGAAAACGTCCTAAGAAAATTGCCAATTATCTTACTATGTATAATAATAAAGCGAGACGACATATATTATATATATAATATATCTGTTACCATTTTACTGACACCACGACTTCAACTTTTTAAAGTGATAGATATACTTTTGAAACTTTTGCTGTTTGGTCAATGCTGTTTATGGCCTCTTAGGTCAGTATAAAGAAATGACATTTCACGTGCCAAAGAATATAATTCCTGCGTCGCGCAAACAGGACCCCCAAAGTTATACAAATCAAAAAGGGGGGGGGGGGGTGGGGGGGGCACTAAATAGGGTCAAACTGCACACACCATTATCAGGAGTAAATTGAACTGCTCAATGACCGTCAACAAACAGCCATATTCGTTGTGTATCTTGGGAGACAGATGATAAATCCGAGCAAGGTCAGTAAGTCTCTGGAGCATACATATTTATTTTCCCCTACGTTTAAGATGAAACTTAATATGACATGGCTAGACATGCAGCACCAGCCATAGTAAAGTTTAAAATTGAATAACAACTTCTCATACATAGGCATTTATGTCACTGAACTGAAAATTCTGTAGAAACCAAGCCACAGGCACTGACCTCAACATATGGCATAAGAGTTCCAACCATAGAAACTGATCGTACTTCTCGAAAGATGACAAATTTAAGTTTACCTTTACCAGCTGATCAAGTTTACCAACATCTTTCTCACACGCAGTTTGGATGCACATATGTAGGGCCACGTGCTGAGGATGTTACACTCTCACAGTTGTTAAAGTATTTCTTCATTCTCGCATTAAATCACTGAATGAGTTTGCAGTTTGAGACTCTAGTGACGATCCACCAAATTTTACCAGAAGTGGTTCAGTATTCTGGCTAATTCCAAAACATAGCGTGCCATCAATGGCGCATGAAAATTCTACCATGAAATTTCCTTTGCCTCAGAATGTGCTACCTCTTTGGTTAGAATTAGGTTTGGTCTAAACGGTGACCTCAAGTTACTTGATAAATATCGTCCACTGTTCAATTCTTCCACGCTAGTGCATTTACCGTGGACTCGCTTAATTGTCTGGAACATATCGTCCTTATCTCTATTTGATTACTTATTGTGACGATGAGGGTTTAATGTTCTAAAAACTTTTAAACGTGCTTTTATGCGCTTAAGTCACTTCAGTAAATTAGACAATTTTGAGTTGATGTGAGATTAATTACATAAGTCCTGTATCTTACTGTAAAGAAATATCGCGTAGTTATGATTATCAATAACTATTTTTATAGGAATGTCAAGTCTTGAAAAGCTTTACATCGTAACGTCGAGTACAAAAAAAATCAAAAATTTGCTAATTATTCATTAAATTAAGATGATAGTATCTGCAATCTGAATTCCACTTATTGTAGGTTATAGCGTTATGCCCTTGCTGAGCTCAGTAAAGCGATGGACAAATCTGCTTGCTCAAAACATTATAATGACTTAGGTCCCGAGAATATGAGACCCTCATGCTAGGATTGGTATAAATCCAGATCTCATGGATAGAATGAATGAGGGGTGGATGAGATGGGTGGGAATCACTTATGCTAGTGTAAGGGTTCAAGATACTAAATTGGGAAATCTGAACTATTGATCAGACGCGTGTTAAATGATAAAAATCATTTAATGACGTCTCTAACACGATTTTTCTTTTGCGAGAACAAGTGAATAGAACAATGAAGCCGAAGCGTATAGATGCATACCTGGAGAAGCTAAAGTACTTAGATTTGCAGTATTTTCCCACGTGTGTAAGAGAAAGCTTTAATATAGACATGGGCTAGACACAGACACAAGCCAAGTATGAGTTCTAACAATTGAATGAAACGAAAACAATATGAAAATATGAAGTTGACTTGACAAGTTCTGTGAAAACCAAGAAGCAGACTCAAACAAGTGACTTGCCCTAAACTCAAATCACTATTGGTTTGGAAGATATAGAGTGCCCCTTAGAAGGTGAGTTCTGGATCGTATTTAAGCAGAAACCTGCTGCAACTCCAAAATAGTTATCCTTTACCCAGCTGATCAAATTTCACCAACATCTTTCCTCACACTGCGTTTGGTTCGCAACATATGTAGGCGACGTGACTGAGGATTTTACACCACAGTTGTTCAGTATTTCTTCATTCTCGGCATTATAATCAGCTGAATGAGTTTCAGTTTGTAGACTCTTGATGCGATCCACCAAATTTTACCAGAAGTGGTTACAGTATTCTGGCATAATGCCACAACATTGCTGCCACAACATGCGCTAAAATTATTCTACCATACAAATCTCTCTTGCCTACAAATTGCTAACCTCTTTGGTTATGTAATTAGATTTGTTAAACGTGACCTCAATTAACTGATAAAATATTGTCACGTGATAAGATTCACTGTACGTGGTGGCTTTAACTGATGCAATTATTTCGTCCTTATCTCCTTCTTTTCTTTTATTGTGCACAGGATAGTAGTTTCATTTTCTAAATTTTAAGATCTGTTTTGTGCTAAAGTCCTAGTCCTTTAGTAAATATAACACATTCTTGTTACGTCTTGTAAACAACACATCCTTGTAGTTGTTACTTGTAAATATAACACATCCTTGTAGTTACTTGTAAATATAAAACATATTTGTTACTTATAGTTATTAAGTTTTGAAAAGCTATTTAATCGATACAACCTAATTTGCTAATTTATATCATTATAGTCATTTAAAGATGATATTTGACAATCAATTCCAGCAGTTATGTTAAGGTTATTAGCAGTATGCACACTGCTGACTGTAGCCCTTTCTAAAGCGGTGGACTCAGACTTTGATTGGCAGAACATTCTGAAAGAGCAGGGTTTCTCCGAAGAGGATATCGAGGGATTCGCTCAGGTATGGTGATTGGATTTGCTCAGGGATTAGCTCATGTGATTGGATAAGCAATGAGTGTTTGTCGGATGAGTATTGGGTGGAATTCACAGAGATGCTTATTCACTTATTGTTTAGTGTACTTGCCGTTTTCAAAGCATAGCTATACATTTGGGGTAATTTGTAACGGTTCACTGACATCAGGACGCCTGTGCCTATGACTCTATGATGAACTGCATTAAAAATCAATTTAATGAATTTAACACGATTTTTAAATTTTCAGAACGAGAGAGAAGCAAAAGTGAAATTAGAACAAGAAGAAGCGGAAGACGAAGATGACATAACCTGGGATGAAGCTAAAGGGTACGACGAGTGTGAAGAGTTTATGTGGTGGAAGAAAGCCGGAAAGGAGGACTGGGCGGACAAGAAGAAAGAATGGGCTGCTAACAATGAAATGGAAGACGAAGAAGACAAAGATGATGAATATGAAGTTGACCAGTACAAGTTTGGTGGGAACAAGAAGAAGGGTAAAAGTTGCCCTAAACCTAAATCACTTGCTGAGGTTTGCGAAGACAATGAGTGTCCTCCCTTTGAAGAGGTTGCTGTGTCTGGATGTGGATTTGAAGCAAGGAAAATCCTCGCTGCAAACTGGACCGTTACCAAGCTCGACGTTTCTGACATGAAAAAGGGTGATCAATCAGCATTCTGGAGGCTCTTCAAGTACATCAGTGGAGCTAATGACCAGGGAGCTAAGATCGCTATGACAGTGCCGGTCATCACTAAATGGTACATGGATGAGGAGTATGAACTTGTGGGTGCAGAGATGGCATTCTATATCCCATCTGCCTTCCAAGCAAACCCACCAGCCCCCTCAGATCCACTTGTCAGGGTAGAGAGGTGGGATGATGCTATCACTTACGATAGAGCATTTGGAGGAAACCGTGAAGATGAGGAGTTTTACGTGAAGCAATTCAAGATGCTGTACAAAGCACTAGCGAAGGAGGACATTACACCTTACAGCCAGATGTCGATAACAGCTGGGTTTACCCGACCTGGCTGGGGCAGACAGAGGAAGGAAGTCATGCTGGTGGATGCTGGATCTATGTGAGATCTCTCAATGTGGAGGTGATATACACATTATGAAGGAGTCAGTTCGAGGACAATATTAGTCTGGTAGTGCATGGATAATAAACACTTTATAAAATTATAGATTTTTTCAAAAACAAATTTCTAAATACCTAATTTTTAGAGTTCCAAGTCAAAATTTTAGATTGTCAGATATTTTAACATTTGTAACTAAGATATTAAAATTATGAATATTTAGCTACTTCTCATAAATGGTGTATTTTCTTCTTCGGTACATGAAATTTTCTCCGTCCAACTGCTTGTAAAAAAGGGGCGATGTACAGTGTGATAATATCTTGTAAAGCGGGTGATCATGTGAAGATACACTTACAGAGTAGAAGTAGCAATCCTGCAATCATGTTCAGAGACCATTCCGCAACAATGCTACAGTAATGTATTACAGGGCTAAACCAGTGTTCATGTTATCTTATTTTTGATCAGGGAAATCAATTTAAGCAACTCTAATTCTCCACACATCTGAACTGTTATCAGAGTTTTTACAGGACAAATTAAGGACCTCCAGGTTTTGAGACGTTTTCATCGACTTGGCACTATTACAAACTTGGTGGTCCATGAAATTGAAACCAAACTACTCACCCTCCCTCTTAACTAACACAGTTACACAAAAGAGTAGGTTTTAAATAACAAACTACTCAGTACTCACCCTCCCTCTTAACTAATACAGTTACACTAAAGAGTAGGTTTATAACAAATTACTCAGTACTCACCCTCCCTCTTAACTAATACAGTTACACAAAAGAGTAGGTTTATAACAAACTACACAGTACTCACCCTCCCTCTTAACTAATACAGTTACACAAAAGAGTAGGTTTATAACAAATTACTCAGTACTCACCCTCCCTATTAACTAATACAGTTACACAAAAGAGTAGGTTTATAACAAACTACTCAGTACTCACCCTCCCTCTTAACTAATACAGTTAAACAAAAGAGTAGGTTTATAACAAATTACTCAGTACTCACCCTCCCTCTTAACTAATACAGTTACACTAAAGAGTAGGTTTATAACAAACTACTCAGTACTCACCCTCCCTCTTAACTAATACAGTTAAACAAAAGAGTAGGTTTATAACGAACTACTCAGTACTCACCCTCCCTCTTAACTAATACAGTTAAACAAAAGAGTAGGTTTATAACAAATTACTCAGTACTCACACTCCCTCTTAACTAATACAGTTAAACAAAAGAGTAGGCTTATAACAAACTACTCAGTACTCACCCTCCCTCTTAACTAATACAGCTACACTAAAGAGTAGGTTTATGACAAATTACTCAGTACTCACCCTCCCTCTTAACTAATACAGTTACACAAAAGAGTAGTTTTATAACAAATTACTCAGTACTCACCCTCCCTCTTAACTAATACAGTTACACAAAAGAGTAGGTTTATAACAAACTACTCAGTACTCACCCTCCCTCTTAACTAATACAGTTAAACAAAAGAGTAGGTTTATAACAAACTACTCAGTACTCACCCTCTCTCTTAACTAATACAGTTAAACAAAAGAGTAGGTTTATAACAAACTACTCAGTACTCACCCTCCCTCTTAACTAATACAGTTAAACAAAAGAGTAGGTTTATAACAAACTACTCAGTACTCACCCTCCCTCTTAACTAGTACAGTTAAACAAAAGAGTAGGTTTATAACAAACTACTCAGTACTCACCCTCCCTCTTAACTAATACAGTTAAACAAAAGAGTAGGTTTATAACAAATTACTCATGACGCAGACGCAGTTAGCGAACATGACGTACAAGCACCATTTTCGGCATTTAAAATAAATTACCAAATTTCTGATTTCATCTATTTTCCTTACCAAATGTTATCCATCATCTCAGTAGCAGGTATGTCTGATCTGACTATACAACTGGCTATATCGGCTGCTCTCCTCGTCCTAGGAGCAACACACTCAGTGAGTTGCACAGCTGACACCTGCTATAACGGGGGCGAGCTAGAGGACGTGAGTCTAACACCAGGACAATTAGCCAATTAGAGCACAGTATTCACCGCACGTGACACAAACTAGCCAATCAAAATGAGTCTAACACCAGGACAACTCATCACTTCGAGGAACGGGGAGTAACGCTAGTTCTACAGACTGATGGGAACTTGGTGGTTAAATGCACGGACACTTGTGTGGCAATCGGCTACTCGGAGGAGATATGTAAATCATGTAAACAGAGCGGTGTTGCAAAGAGACGGGAATCTCGCTGTTTTGGACTACAGAGGTGTGGCAATCTATAATTCTAACAGCCAGCATCGGGGAGGAGCTATGTTAGTGGTGCTGGACAACGGTAATCTGGTGATCAACACGAACTATGGGCGCGAACAATGTCCACGTGTCCCGCTCTCCCACACAGCGCGCGGCCCGCGCGCTGTGTGGGAGAGCGGGACACGTGGACATTGTGGTGAGACTGTCTATGATGTGATTGAAGGATAAAACTAAAAATTTATAATTTTCATTATAATTTGAATTTGCAACTTGATTTTTGTTCTTATTAAGATGTAATGAGCGTGGTTTCATTTCGTATATGCAGTGTGACCAACAGGGCGTTTTCCATTTCCAAATAATTACCACACCCACATTCCACAAACTGAATGAAGTGCAGTGTGCACCATCTCCCTCCTAATCACACCGAAAACTCAGTGTCGTCCGGAACGGTCACTTAAGAAAGGAACTTCATGGTTTCAAGTGCACTCGGCACCATTATAATCTAAATTTTATAATAAAGTTAAGACCTCGTTATAATTTCCCACGCTGCACCTCCTAATCTACAAAAACCAGGTAATTAAATCAGATGCTGGCCAGTGTTATCCCGGTATAATTAACACCATATTAGAGGCAAACTAGACTTCAGCACTCAGCTTCTGATTTGAGTTCCTTTGAGATGGTTTGTCTTCCTTTGCACGACCAGTTCTTCATGATTGTGTCACGAAGTGTGAATACTGTGCTCTGATTGGTTAGTTTGTGTCACGTGGTGTGAATACTGTGCTCTGATTGGTTAGTTTGAGCCGGATTGTCTTCCTTTGCACGACCATTTCTTTATGATTCCATGATTTCCACAAATAAGATCTATAAACTATGAAGTCTTTTCATTCGGCTAAAATTCAAGTTCCTATCTAAATTTCTTGGAATATAATAGGAGAATAAGCTGCTGGAGTCTAGCCAGAATTCAAGATTGCAGTATTTGTTATTAGTGTTACAATCTTGTTAACCCTTATTAATATTTGATGGTGAACCGTTAGTCTTCAATAATCTGCGGCACAAATTGACAGCCCCTTCGTCTTAATTAACATGGTTTCCCTCCTGATAATAAACTATAAATAAATTAGATTTGTTGTGCGCGATCAGATAACTGATAACCTTTTTAACAGTACGTCATGAGGCAAATGTAATTGACGTTATATTATGATAAATCTTTGAGAGTTTCTTTGCATCCGGGTATTTTCTGAATCTTACGTTTTTCTTCGCTCATAAACAATGTACGAGTTTTTGTCAGTCATCCATACGAAAATTTCGCTTTGAAATTTAATCTACAGACAATTTCTTTCTGGTAACTAATATAATCACCTTAATAACACCAGAATGTGTGTGTGTGTGTGTGTCTGTCTGTCTGTGTGTAATTTCCGGTCGGTTATACAAAAAAAGCGGTAAGAGTTACGGGACTGGTTTTTTCGGTATAGTGCCGACAAAACTCTGATGAAGCCCATACGAAATTTTTTTTAAAATCGGCCGGGGGTAAGTGGTTTAATTGATGGTTTTGTACCACAAATGTTACATAAAATTGCTTGAGCAGAACAGCTAGAGTTACGGGGCTTGCTCTCTCTCTCTCTCTCATTACTGTATTATATGTGATAGCTGCATTTAAGTAGCGTCATAATTGGATTAGCCCGGAATATTCGCTGTAATGTAATACCATAAGCTTATTAGGGGAGGAGGACTGTTAGTGTTTGGGGTCTGTTTGGACTGCATGAGAGAGAGAGAGTTCATACGACAATGTTATGCGTGTTTTCAAATATAATATGCGGATGTGGTGCGGAGTTAACAAGGGTTAATTTCTATAACGATTTAAATAAAAATAGAAAGCGGTTCAAGACGGGAGTGATAAGGTGTAATACTCGGTCGCGGTGTTCAGACCTTATGATCATGGAGTGTGGTGCCTCATGGCTAATAATGACTTAAATATCCACAAGAAATAACTGATTATGAGATTATTGTTTTAGAAACTATTGGGTCACCTAATGCGGATTTTGACTCAGCGGGTAATTACTCCTACCCTTTTTAACTGCGGCAGTGAAATCCCGGCCGTAGGCCGGGTTACACTAGTATAGTATATACGAGCAAAGCTATGCTATGATCACCCGACTTAAAATCTCTGTATACAAAATTTCTTCAATTACATTCAGTTAAATAATAAAACCCCACCACAGCAAGATGCTACGATTACTAGCAGTCTGCGCGCTGCTGACAATTGCCCTCTCAATGCTTGACCAAGAATTTGATTTTGGAGGCCAGGACGAGTCGGCTCTGGAGATCCTGATGAGGGAACAGGGATTCTCTGATGTGGAGATTGAGGTGTTTTTACAGGTGCGCTCATATGGTTGAGGGGGGGAGGGGTCACTGTTGGGAGGGAAAGGGGTCACTGTTGGGAGGGGGTCACTGTTGGGAGGGGGTCACTGTTGGGAGTGAGGGTCACTGTTGGGATGGGGGTCACTGTTGGGAGGGAAAGGGGTCACTGTTGGGAGGGGGTCACTGTTGGGAGTGAGGGTCACTGTTGGGATGGGGGTCACTGTTGAGAGGGGGGTCACTGTTGAGAGGGGGGGGTCACTGTCGGGAGGGGGTCACTGTTGGGAGGGGGGTCACTGTTGGCCGTTGGGAGGGAGGGTCACTGTTGGGAGGGGGGTCACTGTTGGGAGGGGGGAAGCTAATTTCGCAACCTACTGACAACTAGTGGTATTATTTTAGACGTAAAAAAACTTGAAAATTCGGGGAAAGTGGTTCGTTGTTCATTGGAAGTTGGAACCTGAACCACACTTGAGGATAGAGAATACTAACTACTAACTAATTTAATGATATAAATCCCAATTTTCAGCAAGATAGAAGCGACCGTGAGGAGCTAGAGACCCAAGAAGAGGAGGAGTACTTCTCCTGGGATGAAGCTAAAGGGTACGACGAGTGTGACGAATTCAGGCACTCTTGGAGACGAAAGGACTACGTTTACGGGAAGAAGGAGGACGAGAAGGAGGACGAACTGAAGGAGGACGGGAAGAAATACGAACTGAAGGAGGACGACTGGACAGATATGAAGAAAGCGTGGGCCGGGGATTATACTGTTGTTGTTGAGGAGAAGGAGGAAGAGGATGTAGTCGACCAGCCCAAGGCTGATGGTAGCAGTAGTGGATATCATGGTTCAAGGCATCATGGACGCTCTAGTCACCACGGAAGTTCTAGGCATCATGGAAGCTCTGGACGGTCTAGTCACCACGGAAGTTCTAGGCATCATGGAAGCTCTAGTTCTAAGCATCATGGAAGTTCTAAGTATCATGGTAAATCTGGTCCCCATGGTAAATCTGGATACCATAGTAAATCTGGGTACCATGGAAAATCTGGAAAGAAGAGAGGTAATTGTAAAAGTAAGCCGAAACCACTCGACCAGATCTGTGCAGAGATCGAGTGCCCTGTCATAGAGAAGCTTAACATCTCCGGTTGTGGATTTGAAGCGAGAAAAGTGTTAAGTGCCAACTGGATTGTTACTCCCTTCGATACCTCTGACATGCGCACTGGTTACCAAAATGCTTTCTGGCGGCTCTTCAAATACATTAGTGGAGCTAATGAACAGGGAGCTAAGATCGCCATGACAGCTCCAGTGATAACCCAATGGATCTTAGACGAGGAGTATGAGCTAGAAGGTGCGGTGATGGCATTCTACATTCCTTCTGCCTTCCAAGCAAACCCGCCAGCCCCCACGGATCCACTTGTCCATGTAGCCATGTGGACTGATGCTATCATTTACGATAGAGCGTTTGGCGGAACCCATGATGATCCTGAATATTATAAGAGACAGTTTACTAGTCTGTGGAGGGCACTAGCGAAGGAGAACATCACCCCCTACACCAAGATGTCCGTGACAGCCGGGTATACCCGACCTGGCTGGGGCAGACAGAGGATGGAAGTCATGTTTGTGGATGCTGGATCTATGTGAGATGTCTCAATACTGCTAGATGCTGGATCCAGTTGAGGATAACTGTCCGGAGCAGGGTTAAGGATCGGGGGGAAAGAAGATGATTTCATACAAAAGACAACTTTGTGAATTTGATATTTATAGGTACTAGATATTTTTTCTTTAATTAGTTGAACAATTTACCAGCATGCGTTTTAAGGAAATGTTTTTATATAATTTTTTAAATATTGAAAGAGGTTTAATTGAAATTATTTACTTTTTATATTTTATCATCATCAGTTCATTATTCAAGTTAAACATTAAAAGACGACTTATGGCATTGTTAGTCAGACCAAAATTCTACCGAATGATCGCTTTAATCAAATACCAGACTACTTTTAACCGGAGCCGAAATTTTAAAGATCGATTTTTTTAACATTTTTGGAATGCTGTGTTTTTCGGAATGCTGAGCTAATAACTTAATAAAGGTAACACACAGTACATCTTCTGAGTGCAAGGAAATGGTTGCGCTAAATCAATGTTTACCTGGTCGCCTTGGCTCGCACACCGCTAGCGTTGATAATGATCCCAGGTACTCGGACTAATCTGGACATGTGATCAGACTTCAGATCCCGTATATTGACGGGGGACTGGGGGCTGGTCAGTAACACGTGCATATCTTGTACCTCTTCCTCTTCCTCCGGGCGAGGTCGTGTTAGTTCGTCAGCAACTTCCTTCGCAGCTGTTTCGAACTGAAAGTTATTTAACTTTTATAGAGAGGAAATATTCATTATGTACCCTAAATTTAAAATCAGTAGCATTCCATTGAACGTAAAAATAGATTTTCAAGCTTCCCAATTCCCACCCTTCCTTTTACATAAATCATTTAAATGGGTTAAGACGCAGACTGGTTGTAAAGCAAACCTTCTTAGAAACTTTGTCAACAGATTATTTAAAACTTTTATCGGGAGAAAGTAAATCTAGAGACTTCGTGGCCACGCAATTGTAAAGTGTTAACCCATTAAACATTGTGAACTCTTTCAATAATATCATAAATAATGTTATATTCAAATGTCAATAGAAATATACCGTCAAATGTGTCTCAGAAAGGCAAGCAACAATTCAAAGACTTCGACAACAAAAGACGCGACAATAAGAAGTCTACCATATTAAATAACGATATTAAATAACAGCAGGAACAATGTTTACACATAACAGCTCGGGACCACTATAAACCAAACCTTAATAACAGTAAGAACAAAGTTTAACGTGGCACTATTTCTCTCATTGTTTTTTCCAAACCAGATAGTTCACTCTCAATAGTTTACTGTGTTTAATTAGAATCTTCTCTCGATATGAAGCTCTTACTCGTGCTAAGTGTATTGATAATGATATGCGCATCACTTTCTGTACCATTGGGGGATGGGCTAGAGTACCTAGACGAACGGGAGGACAGCACGGAGGAACAAAGGTATGGAAATGAAGACGCTTCCGAAGAGGTGGATCCGTCCGAGGAGATGGATGATGATGTGGAACCTGCTACTTGTACTACTGACAGGTGTGTTCAGGATACTGGAAGGGCCATGTGGCTGGAAACAGGCCAGACTATCGAGGTAGGTTCATTCTCATGTGCAGTTAGCTAACTGCTTTAAAGATTTGATGTTATAATGGTACATTATTATTATTGGTACATTCTTGTACATGTACATTCTTGTAAATTTTTGTAAATTCTTGTACATTCTTGTACATGCTTGTACATTCTTGTAAATTCTTGTAAATTCTTGTAAATTCTTGTAAATTCTTGTAAATTCTTGTAAATTCTTGTACATTCTTGTAAATTCTTGTACATTCTTGTACATTCTTGTACATTTTTGCAAATTCTTGTCCATTTTTTGCACTTATGTTTGTTAAATTAACTTAACACTCGCCCACACTCCACAGTCGAGCAAGATCCGAGCGTTTATGCAGACTGATGGTAATTTAGTGGTATACTGTAAAAGTTGGTGCCCCTGCGCAAGAAAGCCTGTTTGGGCCTCTAATACTTCCAGTACGGTAAGTCGCGTAGTAGTTATTTCTGGAAAAGTGTCCATTTGAGGACTAGAAAATTAACTATTAGATTAAATACCAGCCCAAGCTGTCTGAAAACGGATAACTTTGCATTATGGGCACATAACTAAAATCCCCTATCAGCTGATAGATACAGGACTGAAGATTGAGAAAGATGGAGACTTGGTGCTCTACGACACAAAAGGTAAGAAACTAGGGCTGGTCAATAATGATAAAATAACACAAGGAAGGGGGTGGGGCAAGTTTAAGTTTAAGGACAGGGTAAGATTAATTTCTCACGCTGAACCTACTGCAGGGGACGCAGTGTGGCAGAGTGGTACACATGTGAGAGGAGGGAAGTTTACCCTAGTGGCCCAGGAGGATAGCAACCTGGTGCTGTACTCGGAGAAGGGTGGAGAGAAGACACAGATCTGGGATTCTGGTACTAAGGGTAGGTGTTATTTTGGACCATAACACCCATAGGGAGTGTTGTTGGGATGATAACATCCATAGGGAGTGTTGTTGGGATGATAACACCAACGGAAAAGGTTGTGGCAGAAAATACACTTTTGAACATACTTTGGTTTTGTGAAGAGATTAAAGATTGGAACACTTCCAAGGGATTCAAGGAAGTGGAGGGATAGTGATTGCATTAAAAGTTTTATTTTCTTCGCTCGACTAATCGTTGTTTCCTTTTTTGATCTCTTAAAAATGCTCTTATACAATAACAGCTATATTTAACCATTAACCAATCTAAAATCAGAAAAGTACAATCCAAAATAATTTGACAAACCAAGATACAAGTAGCACAAACAAAAGCGGAATTTTAAACAAATAAAGTGTTCACTATGTCGAACTTACAAACATCAGACTGTCATATGGTCAGATAGCCATGGTCAGATACGGTCAGAAGAGTTCAAATAAGGTCGGATATAGTCATATCATATAGTTATATAATAATGCCAGGAAAGGTCAGATAAGGTCGGATAAAGTCAGATAAGGTCGGATATAGTCATATCATATAGTTATATAATAAGGCCAGGAAAGGTCAGATAAGGTCGGATAAAGTCAGATAAGGTTGGATATAGTCATATCATATAGTCATATAATAAGGCCAGGAAAGGTCAGATAAGGTCGGATAAAGTCAGATAAGGTCGGATATAGTCATATCATATAGTCATATAATAAGGCCAGGAAAGGTCAGATAAGGTCGGATAAAGTCAGATAAGGTCGGATATAGTCATATCATATAGTCATATAATAAGGCCAGGAAAGGTCAGATAAGGTCGGATAAAGTCAGATAAGGTTGGATATAGTCATATCATATAGTCATATAATAAGGCCAGGAAAGGTCAGATAAGGTCGGATAAAGTCAGATAAGGTCGGATATAGTCATATCATATAGTCATATAATAAGGCCAGGAAAGGTCAGATAAGGTCGGATAAAGTCAGATAAGGTCGGATATAGTCATATCATATAGTTATATAATAAGGCCAGGAAAGGTCAGATAAGGTCGGATAAAGTCAGATAAGGTTGGATTGTCTCACCAGAGGTAGATATGTGGTAGGAGATTTGATGAGCTTGTCCGCCAACACCTCGTTAAAGCTAGAGAGATCTGATAAGGAAACTGTTAACTCGTACTTCCCCAGAATGTACTGCCTCTTCAAATCATCCCTGGAGAGATTAAGTGACGTCATGAGAAGTGACAGAAAGAAGTAACAATAGTGACCGAGAAGTTAAATTTGTAACGGAGTAGTTAGATTTGTGTCAGAGATGTTACACTTGTGACAGAAAACTGTGACAGAAAACATTGTGACGTCATGACGCGATTATGTTCCGTACATTCATGACATTTTCTAACTAATACACGACCATCAAAATGGGTGTTGAATGGAATCAGTACAGAGCCGAATAAATTTCATCAAATATTAAAGCACTCCTATATAAACTGATGAACTATCAGCCTTGTTAGTTGTTATCTATTGTTAACCTGTAATGATAAATATTGTTCACGTCATGGTACTCCCGTATAAAGTCTTTGAATAACCTCTGAATGTTCAACAAGTTTAACCCGTCATCCCCTGAAAATAATAAGATATAAAAAGGGCTTATCCAAAAGCTATCCATATTTGATTAAATTAATGAAATTTCGTTATATTCGATGATATTCAAGGATAGACAAAATTCTGGTGTTGGAAATTCCAATAATTGCAGATTGTTAAGGGGGGTCCCCAGGTAACAGATACCTGTAACCAGGTAACGGTTACCACGTAACAGATTGTTAACACTAACCGTTGATTGGAGCTCCCAGAGAATCGCTGTAGTAAACCGGAGCTTCGTCAAACCCTGTAGCTGCCATTGCTAGTATAATACGATACTTGTTAGAATAAGGTGGGGGTGAGATCGTTAGACTAGGGCTGATAGTGTTTAGACAAGTTCTGAAGAAAGATCGGTTCAATTAGTACCAGGAATTTTATATTACAAATATAATTTGATTTTTGATTACAAATTACCATATATACATATAATGATCGTTTGACAATGAATAATTTTGACGCAGTGAAGCTACTTTACTGGAACATAACACTGTCATTTGTCAATCAATCGAAAATTTTCTTACATGCTCAAATTCGTGTCAAACATTAAAAAAGCACTAACAAAAAATGAGCATTCCCCCAAGACAGCTGCTTAGGGTGTTAACTATATTCACAATAGAAAATTTAAAATTGAATAAAGATCGATCATATTAATTCAATCATAATTTTATTTTAAGAATAACAAAGCGAACTAATAAATATGCAACTTAATCTAATATCCTATGAATTAACTTATGGAATTATTACAGTACAAAATAATGCAGGCTATTGTAGTGGTAGCAGCAGTCTAACAATTGAAACGTTCTAAGTTGGTACTAGTATCCGACAACGGCTCGTGAAGTTGCTCAACAATGTTACTTTACCCTTCAAAACATAAATACCTGTCTATCACATTGGCGTTCAGGTTTCAGTTTCAAATTGCTCAGCTCGGCACAATTAAAAAAATACTTCTCGATGAAGGAAGCACAATTCTTTTCACGTTTTCTCACAAGGTCTTCATTCTTGGTCCTCTTTTAGATCCTTACTTTGAATTTGGTAAGAACAAATGTCTGTATCGTATACGTTATATCTATACATTCATCAACGCTTGTTCTCGCTGACTCTCAACTTCTTTTTCCCTATTTCTTCTTTTTCACTACTACTTCTTTTTCCCTCTTTGGACGGTTTTCGTTTGTTTTTTAACAGCTCGAAATCTGAATCCTCGCTAAAATTCCCAGTCATGTTTTCCTTTTCCGACTCAGCATCACTCTCCATAATTGAGTTTAGGTTCATCCTCGGAACCTCTAGGGATATCTCTAGATCAGGATCCTTTTTATCAGGCCGGTTCTTACATCTCTCCACATTGCATTTACACAGGTTCCCACACGGTCCGTCTAATTTAACACACCCACACTGCTTGGACCCACAGTTACCCTTGCACCCACACCCAGGTTTCTCCAGTTTGGACGTCCTCCGTTTCAGCACCTTTTTAACACTCCGCGGAGTTTTCAAACCGACATTCTCCAGTTCAACAACAATATCTTTGTTATCCTCATACCATGAGTCGTCTATATCAGCGTTACTTTCGGTGTCAGACATTTCACTCAGAGAGCCGAATGAATCGTTTCTGACGAATTGTCGTCGGAATACCTCCTTGGCTTTCACAGCTGCTGGCTGGTTAGTTCGCAGGGATTTCAGGCGTTTGTTTTGAACTTCTAGTGTTCTAACCGTCATCTGAAATAATACTCAATTAGAATTTAACTTGAATATAAAATACAACGTTTGAAAGGCTAGAGCTCTTTTTGAACAATAATAACGCTCCATACCAAGTGTGAGACTATGGCTACTTCTTCTGAGCTGCGTGAATAACCTATCAATATTTTGAAATCGCGGGAAATCATCCATTTGCGCGAAAATAGCTAGTCTTTAGATATTAAAAACGTTCCGCGCGTTACAGAAACCAAAACGCGCACACGGTACAAAAATAAAGACAGACAACAATTAATTTGTTCACACTGCATTAAAAATAACCTGAAATTCTTTTCTCATTTCCATCTCCTTCTCCTCGGCCTGCTTCTTAGCATCCTCGTAGTTCATCTCTATAGCAGCTATTTCCTCCTGTAACCGCGCTTTCTCAGAGTCCTCCATCTCCAGCTCCCGTTTCAATGTGTTCTCTCGGAGATGATTATCAACTGCTGCGCTGCACAACCATTTTAAACCTGCGGCGGGATGGAGAGAGATATAAAGATGCAAATGTTAAGATGTGTAGTGTTATTGACATAGTAGAATGAGGTTGAGAGTGGATTACAATGAACAATCCTGTAAATTTATATTTGCACATGTTCTTCGAAAAATTACAGAACGTGTCATCTAAAAATAGAATTACCAGTTTTACAGTCCCCAATATTACTAAGCTGCTTAAAGATATCATTTCTAGCAGCACTTTGATCAGATTTCATAACTTCGCTCTGTAGACTGGATATTTGTTGTGATTTGAATTTAATTTGACGGTCAACATCAGCTACGTCCTCAGCTACTGACTCTGAAATTATCAACATTATTTCCGGATGTCTGATGATAAGCAAGTTGAATATTTTAAGAAAGATAAACAGCTTTCAGGTGCAATGAATTGACCGCATAAATTTGAATACGGATCAAAACAAACAATTACATTTCTATTAAATGACAAATTAATTAACTAATAGTAACCAGATTTGGCTAATTCAATTAATAATTAATGACTAATTAATTAATTAATAGTAACCAGATTTGGGTAGCTTCTTAAGGGCCTGTAAACTGTCATGTAACTTCTTTCTCTGCTCAATAAACATATCAATAGCTTCACGTGCCATCTCCTTTGTAATTCTCATGTCAATGTGACCCTGATCATTAAATGTGATTTTAAATCCAAGTTTACATAAATAACTAATAATACAATAACATAATAACTAATATCGAAGCAGCTGGAAACTTCTAGAAATAGGCCGAATGAAATTCATCATAACCTCTATAAAGTATAAGAACAAGAAATTATGTACCTTTATAAGCCCCTTTACATCAAGAGATTTCCCAGGACCAACCCGTTTAGAAATAGCTTTCTGTTGTTTCTCCATAGTCTCTTTAAGTCTCTTGTTCATTGTCTGGGGGTGGTAACTGTTTTAAGATATGATTGATAATCAGGTCATTAATCAGCAGTTATAATTAGCTAATTATGTAATTATCTGATTAACTAAAGCTAACCTGCGCCTCCTCGTAGCGCCGTTTCATAACATTAGCTGATCTTTGTTGAGCTGCAGCTTGTTTATACAGGTCTGCTCTCTTTCTCTCTTCGAACCTAGGTGTATAATATGTTAATTATGTTCAGTTCATCCTGTACTACAGAGAGGAGACGGACTCCAGTTAATGAATGTTGCTTGATTAGAATCAGGAACAATTGAGTCCTCCGGATGCGTCCAACTCTCCAACACTTGTTGGAAAGACCCCAGGCAAGCGTGAAGTAAGTGAGAGAGATCTAACCTCTTGAGCTGTACTATTTCTTTATTCTTAGCGTTTTTAAACTGCTGGAACTTCTTGTTTTCAGCTCTCATGTTCTTCAGAAGATCAACTCTGTGTTTCTTCATTTCCTGGATCTCCTTTGCAAGCTTCTGCAATTCTGTGTCATTACCTACACAGGAGGCATGTTTAATTGCGTGCCAGGTTTCTTTGATTTATCAAAGAAGAGTATAATTAAAATCTAAAATTCATTTGTAATTCGTGATTGTATCCTAAAAGTGAAACCTCCAACACTAACATTTATCATTGATTCAGAATAACTTCCAAAAAATAACTTAAGTGCCAAAAAAAACCAACCAACAACACCATGGGCTTTCTACATTTTCTCCCGCGCTATTTTTACCTTTTTTGATCTTGAGAAGTCGTTCGTTCTCCCTGCACTTTGTCTGTAACTCGGATATCTGGTGTTGAAGTGCTGACAAGTTCTCACTCTTCTGTTGTATTAACTTCTTGTTACCTGACCCTGGGTGGGGGGAGGCGAGATGTTAATAAATAAATAATAAATAAAGTTACATTTATACAGCAATTTATCGATAAATATTTGTGTTACTCACCAAATCAATATCCTAATAACAATAATAATAAATTGAACAGCATTATATCATACCTTTTTCTAATTCTTTGATTTTGTTTTCAAGTTCCGTTTTCTGAGTGTTTAGATCGCTTATCTCTCCGTTAAGCGAGGCTACGTTGTTCTGATATTGCTCCTGTGTGAAACATTCATTTGCTCAAAATAGTTACTAATCTAACAATCACATGAGATTGAGTCAATTGCAAAACTCGATACTATTTAATGAGAAAATCAATAAACACCATGGTCAACAGGAAGAAACCCTAATCCTACAGTAAACCTCCCCTCTCACCCACCCTCAGAATAGAGAATGTTTCATCATTCCCCTGAAGTGACTTAGCATACAGTTCATGTGAGTATGGAATGTGGAATGGAAATCTATCGTCCGCCAAAACGAAACAACGGGCGCAATTCTTGTCGACTTAGAAAATTTTTGAAGTTAACAAAATTTTCGGGGAAAAAATGTTTTCCCAAAAATTTTGAGAAACCCCCGGCCCCACTTCCTACACCCCTGCGGCGGGCTCTCACTCACCCTCAGAATAGAGAAGGTCTCATCATTCCCCTGAAGCGACTTAGCATACAGTTCATGTGAGTTAAGCTGCTCTGAGAGAGCCTGCAACTTCTCCCCTATCTCCCGTCGCTTAGTGTCGGCTTTTAGCGCTTCGTCAGCGCTTACTTGCTCCCCACTTTCGTTGAGGGAGGCGCTCAGCGCACTCTCGTCCAGTGTTTCATCTTTTTGTAACTGTGGGATTTTAGTATTGGACTAGTCTGGTATTTTAATTGTATCTAAATTTACACTCAGTAAAATTATTTTACACGGTCACAACCTGAATTTTTAGCCTAAAAGCCAAAAGACAAGTCACCACTACACAGTGGGGCTCCATGTTGACATTTAGCCTAAAAACGAGTTTTCCTAATGTTTTAGATTGTTGTAAATTCTGATAGAGAATAAATAACCGGATTCAATGCTTTTTAAATTAGCTCAATATCTCGGTTGGGTCAAAATTTACAACCATTTGAAAAGCGCGCCTGAAAATAACCTGCCTGCACATGCCCAGAAACTCAATTTCACTGCCATTTTTGAGTCAGGCTGAGGTTCCTTTTGTTTTCAATGTTTTTCAACTTTTGATTGATTGAACATGGATATAAGCATTCTTAGTACTGTTTAAGAAGAAAAAACCATAATTTCGGTCAATTTTGGATTTTTGGTAGCTAAAATTAGAATATTTTTCAAAAATAGGCCTTAAAATTTCATTCGCTGACCACAAATGGGTGGTAAAGTTATAAATGGCCCCATATGGCCCGGGTTTCATTATGTTTTCTATGTTTTCCCATAATTTTTCTAGCAGAACCCAGAAGATTTGGCTTCGGAACGCTTCGGAAAAAAAATTATTACCCATTTTTGGTACGAGCCTGAGGTGAAAAATCGCGTCAAAATAGCGCGAAAAATGAAAACTGATAGATTAAAAACTGATTTTTTCATTTATTTCATAGCTTTTTGGTGCACACTTCGATATTTTATGCTAATACCAGCAAAGTTCAATTGGAATAAGCAATATTTGGATGGAAAAATAGTGCATATGAGCCAAAAATAGCCAAAATCTGGCAATTTGAGCTCGGAAAATCCAGGGGCAACTCTGATTTCATAGGATTTTTCTTATGTTTTTGTCATATTGCATAGTTTTTATGGTTCTCCTTTCTGAAATACCCTTAAACAATCACATCAGCATGATTGATGACCATTTCCATACGAAAAAACAGAAAAATGGGACAGAAACCGCTTAAAATTCGATGAAATCTTAAAACTGCTAGTCAAAAAAGATGCTTTTTGTGTGACAGAAAGTGCCAAATTTTCGAAAAAATTGATTTTTTGCCCAAAAAAGTAGTGAAAGTTGTCCAATTTCACTGAAATAAGTCATAATTGACGATTTTATCCAAATTGACACCACCAAGATGTGGCCAGAGGCATAAAAGGGCAAAAAACCAAATGTCATCATGCCCTTTACGCGAGCCCCACTGTGCACTAACCGGTATGCTAGGTATGTAATACACCACTAACCGGTATGACACCACTCTGTTGCAGTTCACTAAACTTGTCCCTCAAAGAATCTCGCTCTATTTGTGTAACACACAGCAGCTCAGCTAGCTGGGTCAGTTTCTCTGTAGTGCTGTGATCACTTCCCCTGTGTGTGACGTCATGGTTAGTGTGACGTCATGGTTGGTGTGACGTCATGGTTGGTGTGACGTCATGGTTGGTGTGACGTCATGGTTAGTGTGACGTCATGGTTAGTGTGACGTCATGGTTGGTGTGACGTCATGGTTGGTGTGACGTCATGGTTGGTGTGACGTCATGGTTGGTGTGACGTCATGGTTGGTGTGACGTCATGGTTGGTGTGACGTCATGGTTGGTGTGACGTCATGGTTGGTGTGACGTCATGGTTGGTGTGACGTCATGGTTGGTGTGACGTCATGGTTAATGTGACGTCATGGTTGGTGTGACGTCATGGTTGGTGTGACGTCATGGTTGGTGTGACGTCATGGTTGGTGTGACGTCATGGTTGGTGTGACGTCATGGTTGGTGTGACGTCATGGTTGGTGTGACGTTATGGTTGGTGTGACGTCATGGTTGGTGTGACGTCATGGTTTGTGTGACGTCATGGTTGGTGTGACGTCATGGTTGGTGTGACGTCATGGTTGGTGTGACGTCATGGTTGGTGTGACGTCATGGTTGGTGTGACGTCATGGTTGGTGTGACGTCATGGTTGGTGTGACGTCATGGTTGGTGCGACGTCATGGTTGGTGTGACGCCATGGTTGGTGTGACGTCATGGTTGGTGTGACGTCATGGTTGGTGTGACCTCATGGTTGGTGTGACGTCATGGTTGGTGTGACGTTATGGTTAGTGTGACGTCATGGTAAGTGTGACGTCATGGTTAGTGTCGCTATATTGTGGTTTAAAAGCACGTTTTCAGAGGACAGTGGAAGTTCTGCTATATTATCTGCAGTAATACAATTAAGTTTATTTCGTTAAGTGAAAATAGAGTCTAAAAATCTTTTTTCTCCAACTGTTTTTGATCAATCACCCCGAAACTTTTAAAACACGTCTTAAGTTTAATTTTGTCAAAAATGGTTAAATTGGAAGAAAGTCACACTTTATGCGGTACACCAGAAGGTGACCGGGAATCCCGGTACCGGGATTGGCAATTTTGAGCTATCCCGGTCCCGGTCCCGGTCCCGGTCAACCGGGTCAAGTCACATTTTTCATCCCGGTCGCGGTCGCGGTCCCGGTCAAATGCTGATTTATGATCCCGGTCCCGGTTAATTCAGGATTCTTGGTCCCGGTCAATCACTCAAATTTGCCGGGATTTTGACCGGGATCTTTTACATAATTTCATTCACTGTGATTTTAAGTTTTTACTTTCATTCATTGTGAAAATCATGTCCCGGTCACCTCCTGCGGTACACCCTGTATAGAACACATTTACAATTGGGATAGGGGATTTAACCCCCTCCCTATACCACCCTATACCACCCTATACCTATAACTCCACCCTATACCACCCTATACCTTATACCACCCTATACCACCCTATATCTATAACACCACCCTATACCTATAACACCTCCCTATACCACTCTATATCACCCTATACCTATAACACCACCCTATACCACTCTATATCACCCTATACCTATAACACCACCCTAAACACCCTATACCTATAACACCACCCTGAACACCCTATACCTATAACACCACCCTAAACACCCTATACCTATAACACCACCCTAAACACCCTATACCTATAACACCACCCTAAACACCCTATACCTATAACACCACCCTAAACACCCTATACCTATAACACCACCCTATATATCAGAAACTACCTGAGCTGAGACAGTAAAGCTTCATTTTCACTTTTCAACGTTTCAACTTGCTGGCGCAGTGTGTTCAACTCTGTTACATCAACATTACTTCCGTTGTTGATTAGATTAGCTTTCAACTCTGCGTTTTCTTTTCTCAGCATTAGCAGTTCTGCTATCTTGGGATCCCGGTTTACTATTGCTTTGTTCTTGATCTTCCTGGTATCAGGATAAACAATTAAAGAAAAGTTGAGTTAGTCGGCTTTGTTCCGGGCCGAATGTTGGCCATAATATGTAACCTAATCACACATCATCCCGTCGGAATCTTATAAAACCACTGATAATAATCCAAAAGAATTACACAATTAGGAAATCTATTTGTTATACAGGAATAATATCAATTATAAATTATAAAGTTACAAATATCTTGTTCCCCTCACAGTAGAACACTAACAGTCGATGAGAGGGAGAATTATAACAAAATTGAAAATAATTCCACTTGTTGGTTATTTGTCTGTTTGTTACTCAGTCTGTCTGTTAGTCTGCTTATTTACCTGGCTCTATCTGCGTATCTGAGTGTGTTGACTGTTTCCTCTAGGTTGCTATCAGCAGGGGAGCAACACGCTATCATCAGTGTCATACTGTTACCTCCTGAAAACATACACTGTTACCTCCTGAAAACATACACTGTTACCTCCTGAAAACATGCTGTTATCTCCTGAAAACATACTGTTACCTCCTGAAAACATACACTGTTACCTCCTGAAAACATACTGTTACCTCCTGAAAACATGCTGTTACCTCCTGAAAACATACACTGTTACCTCCTGAAAACATACACTGTTACCTCCTGAAAATATACTGTTACCTCCTGAAAACATGCTGTTACCTCCTGAAAACATACACTGTTACCTCCTGAAAACATACTGTTACCTCCTGAAAACATGCTGTTACCTCCTGAAAAAATACACTGTTACCTCCTGAAAACATACAGTTACCTCCTGAAAACATGCTGTTACCTCCTGAAAACATGCTGTTACCTCCTGAAAACATACACTGTTACCTCCTGAAAACATACACTGTTACCTCCTGAAAACATACTGTTACCTCCTGAAAACATGCTGTTACCTCCTGAAAACATGCTGTTACCTCCTGAAAACATACACTGTTAAGGCCACAGGGGGGGTCCGAGGTCGATTTTGAGATTTTGAGATATATGTTGTAGAGCTCGATCTAAATTTTCAAATGCTTTTGTCCTTACCGAAAACAAAGTTTCCTATTTGAAGATATCGTGTGTTGAATTTTGAGGTTTACCTGTAATTCTATTGTAAATGGAAACTTTAAATGAAATCGAGTTCAAAATCTATCTTCTTTTTCAGTTTATGACTTAGAACCTTGTAACTTGGCAACAATGTTCTTCAAGGTATTTTGAGTTTTTGTTATGTAACGATTTATGATATCTTGCTCCAAAGCTGAGATATGAGGTTAACCATGAGTGCGGGTTACAAAATTTAAAATGGTTAACCTCATAAAAAGAGTTAGGAGCAAAATTACAACAATCGTTACATAACAAACTTTTAAATTTATGTCAGGAACATAAGTTCCAAATTTGAGGTGAAATGGATAAAAACTCTAGGAGAAGATAGATTTTGAAGTCAAAAATTCGAGGTTTTCAGGAGAGGCAAAAAACTGTTTTTTATATTATGTGATTTTTGAGTATTTTGCCTTTATTTGTATATTTTTCAAAGTTTAACTGCTGAAATAACACAAAAACAATAAAAACAAAGCTTATCGTAGTTTTCAGTTGTAATGGCATCAATATTTCTGCCCTCCATTATCGATTTATCAAAAAAAATGAGGTTAAATGAGAATTGGTTAACCTCATTTATAAAAAAAAGTAAAATAGCTACAGACAAATGAGTGGTGGCAAAGTATCCACCACAAAAATATATATTGATTCAAAGCATAATATTTTTTTGCATTTTTTAAGCCTCGACCCCCCCCCCCCCCCTGTGGCCTTAATACCTCCTGAAAACATACTGTTACCTCCTGAAAACATACTGTTACCTCCTGAAAACATACAATTACCTCCTGAAAACATGCTGCTACCTCCACAAAACATACACTGTTACCTCCTGAAAACATATACTGTTACCTCCTGAAAACATACTGTTACCTCCTGAAAACATGCTGTTACCTCCTGAAAACATGCTGTTACCTCCTGAAAACATACACTGTTAATACCTCCTGAAAACATACTGTTACCTCCTGAAAACATACTGTTACCTCCTGAAAACATACAGTTACCTCCTGAAAACATGCTGTTACCTCCTCAAAAACATACACCAATAACAACAACAATTCAGCAAGAACCAACACAACACTGATACAAACTACTAACGTAATCTGGTGAATTCGTGAAAATTAAATTAATCACACAACTCCAAAACCCCTGCATCTATCAGTCCTCCCTCACACACCACCTAACCGGTGATTAATTACTAATTAATTATTTAATAACTAAATTAAATTACCAAGTGAATCCTGTAGGACTCTGGTAATCTTGCTGTCCCTGTAAGGTACATATCCCGTCTTTCTGTCAGTGTCCCCCAAAGCGCTGATAACGTTACCCAGCGCTAACAGTCCCTTGTTGATGTTTATACCTTCTCTTAGCCGCTCTCCTGAGGTAATTAATTAATTAATTAATTAAATAGGCAATGATTAATTCTCAAGGACATTAGATGAGACACATGTCATGACGAACTTTTTCATAATATTCTTAAAGAGATTATATTTTTATATTTTAATTTCACCAGCACATAACTAAACGCTGTCATAATGAATTCGAGGATATTTATGTCCTGAATAGTGAATATTCTGGATTAAGACCATTCGAAGATAAACAACTTCCATTAGCCACAGTAAAGTATATTGTTGTCTGAACATTGAATCAGTCTAATTGCATGAGTTAGAGTTGTTAGTGTCGTGTAAATCGTGTTACGTTTCAAAACCTGATAACCCTTATCGAATCACGCGATTCTTCAAAACTCATGCCGTTCGCGTTTGAAACTTAGTGATTTCTCGTGACATTTTAGGTCAGGAACATCAATTTGTTACTCACCGGAAGCTTTCGTTCGTTTAGCTCTTTCAGACCCCGCTAAATCCACCAGATTGAATTTACTGATCAGATAAGAATCCGAACTGGCTTCACCTTGTTGCTGTTCTAGGTTTAGTGCGAACACCTGTAAGTAAAGATAGTCATTAGTTAAAACTATTAATTAGCTGTTAACAGAATCCATGTGGGGCAACCATGTGGGGCAGCCACCAGCCACCTGGTCACAATATGTAACATTAGCTGGGTTCAGTTTATCCCAGCTGTTGGTCAGTAATCTGCTGAATTACCGACTATCCCCCAGAAAGCTTACTGTAGTTATGTTCAGATGGACATTTAAAGAATGTCTTTTTGTCATTTAGTTCTTGTCGATGTTTTGTCAAATTATTTTGATTAACGCAATTTGTTACAATTTTGTTGATAATATCCCTAATATATAAGATACATAATACTAATATTCCCTTATATTTAGTAAAATATTATGAACTACAAAGTTCCTCTAGCTCTCGTTCTTATCTCGGTCTCCCTCTACTACTTCCTCTCACCTGCCTCCCCGCTCTCAGACACACAACTCACAGAACATCTCAATGACAAGGTAGTCCTCATCTGTGGAGCTAGCAGTGGTATCGGAGAGGAACTTGCTTACCAGCTAGCTGCCCATGGAGCTAAACTTGTTCTAGTGGCACGAAGTCAAGATAAGTTGGACAAAGTAAGAGTGGAGTTACTCGACAGAGGGACTATTGCTGGAAATGTGATGACCATCTCTTTTGACTTCTCCGATGTGTCTGGAAGCAAGAAAGTGGTGGATCAGACCCTGGAGAAGTTTGGAGCGCTGGACTACTTGGTGTCCAACCATGCCACAATGGCTGCAGGTCCCATTTTAGCTTTACCCGATCTCCACACAACTGATTATATAGAGAACATATTCAGGGTAAACTTGTTCAGTCATATTGAACTTGCCATCCACGCTCTGCCCCATTTGGAAAAACGGAAGGGCCACATGTTCTTCACTTCTTCCATTCTCGGAGAGGTTCCCTGGTATATGGCTAGTATCTACACTTCAACTAAACACGCTATGAATGGATTCTTCTACAGTCTCCAACAAGAGCTCCTTGCAAGAGATTCCCCCGCTTCCTTGACTGTTGGTATATTCGGTCTCATTAGAACAAAGGAAGTAGATTCCCAGTTTCCAGATAAAACTCCGTTTTACGATTGGACAATTGGAAGTTTGGAGGGATGTGCGAGAGTAATGATGGAGGCGTTTGTTACACGGTCACAAACCGTGACATTTCATAAACTTGCTGGTGTCACTTATAGAGCGCTGTGGTATTTTGTGCCGCGTTTTTATCATGACGACATGATTGAAATGACGAAACCTTTTTTGTACAGTCCAGAAGAATGATGACCAGACTGTTATTTGAAACAACAGCAAAAATATCGTGCGTTATATCGAATATTTAACAGAGATTTTAAATGATTTTGAATGTACCAGCGGCTCGTTGTACACAACAAGATTTTAGAGCTAGCCAACGAATTTCAATAGGCTTGTCTGATTAATGTAATTCAATTTTTTTATTTAGTTGGATGGTGCAACATCGAATTTTTTTTCTTTTTCTGTTGTATTTAGTTAAATACGGCGCGATGGCCGTGAAGATGCCTACTTCTAAACCTATCAATAGGTTCAATAGGTAGGTATTCACTATTCAGATGTTAAATATTATTGCGCTTCGAATTTTTCTTGAAATTCTGTCTAAAGATTCTGGTCAAGGGCACAAAAATCGAGATTCACCAATCAAAATAAGTTTAAACACAGGAAATATACTAGTCTGGAAACGCGACAACACATTTTAAGGAGTGAAAATGAACCGTCGGACACGTATTCATGTTTTAAAAAGAACATTTAACCGCACATTTTTTGTGCCTATTTATCGAGTGTTACTTACCGCGTGAGACCTAGAAGACTTTATCAAGTGTTACTTACCGCGTGGGACCTAGAAGACTGCGCGTTAAGAGCATGCCCAGCAACAGCTCTGTTCTCAGATCCAGCTTGTAGACAGCTGTACAAGTCGTTCACTGTACTGAAGATAGTAATGAGCTGGTATAGTTTTAGTTTGTATAGTTTAGTGTTGTAATTATGGTTTTTCTCTTACAACCAATATTCAATGTTTTTTATCTACAGTGCTTAATTCCAAAAATGTTGCACATTATGAAATAACTGTACAGAATTCCCTATGTTCACTGTACTAAAGTAATTTGTTAACCAAATTGTTCACTGTAGTCTGTACTGAAGAACTAATTACAAATCACTTTGCTTATATTATATATAAGCAAAGTGATTTGTTAACTCATGTTAACCAGTTCATATATTATTAACACTCCGATCTCCTAATCTTATGAAAGCTCAACCGGCTCAACCAGCTCAACGATAATTTTTAACGTATTTTGACGGCAGTTCACAGTCGGACAATATTTGATAAGAATAACCCCTGCTTCAAGTCAATACCAGGAGGTTGTGAGACCAAGCTACCAAAGCCTAACCTGATAGGAGCCTCTTTGAGACCATGTATAACAATACTTCCATCATGGTTTTCTCTGATTGCGTTATGACAAATGTTCCCTGTCAGCAGATCTTTTACCTCTTCGTTCAGGATCTGAGAGGTTAATTAGAATTATTAGAATATAATTAATTAAATTTACACAGCAATACAATAAGAATAAAATAATTTAAAGAAGCTTCAAACTGCTGTGCAGGACATTCAAGTCAGTTAGAAACTGTTAGAATAATAATAGTACCCTTCTAAGGACATTTATAATCTCACCTCTAAGTAAGTAGCCTTAAGCCGGTATGTGATATCAGGTCTATCAGATATCCTACCGAACAGCTCATGTATAATCCGAGGGATAACACCTGATTTGTCGTGTTCCGTACTAGGACTGGTGTCTGCTGTACCCATCGTATGTGTCTTACCTGGGTGTGCACAGATCAGTTAGTTGTCAATGACAAACATGTGCACGAACTAGACCATATGGCATGCAAATATTAGGCCATAAACACTTTGAAAAGGAGCATAAAAACCTATTTTTAATAGACTAATAATCCTGACACTTAATCAGTGATCTCTTCACTCAATCAACCGTCTGATCAGTTCGAGATTGCTTATAGGGCAGCAACCCAGTTCAATTCTTCAGCTCACCTGCACCTGTTTGCCCATATGCCAGAATAGTACAGTTATACCCTGCAAAGAACTTGTCAAGGAGTGGAGTCACACAGTTATCAAAGATAGGTGACTGCCCAGTTTCGCTGTCAAACACGTAGTCGTATGTGAACTCTTTTCCTCCTGCTACAACTTGTGGCTCCCCTGGTACCTGCAAACAGTTACAATATAACAGATCAACAAATAATTTATCATAATTATATATAAATATAACAATATATTAATAGTCTAATTGGGAAACCTTGAGTGGAAGTTTAGTTATAAAATAAATGCAACCATCAATAACTCACCACTGATATACATGGCTGGCAAGCAATGGATGTTTCATGAGACAGCATGGGTCTGATACGCAAGGCAACGCGCACCGACAGGGGATCATCCTTTGTCATGGCCTTATAATAGGATAAACTTTAGAGAAATTTAATATTGATAATTAAAATTGTGATGAGCTGAGTTTGGAGAACGAATAATGATAAAATAATTGATGGTCTGACACATCTTATTTCATTTTTATGATAACAATGAGAAAAAACGGTGTTACAACACAAGGGTTCTTGAAGTGGTAAAGATATTCAGATGCTGTGGGATATATAAGAAAGCGCCTTCATTTCGAAATCCTAAGAACAACAGTGATTTCTCTCCGGGGAGACAGAGGTGCGAGAAGGAACTTTGTTAATATAGATAGTCGAGTCTAGATTTGAACTTGGAGCCACAAGGCCAAGGGTGATTTTCAAATGTTTCTATAAAAAGGGTTTATCTTTGTGAACATCATTATTAAATATTATATCGAAGAATATACACAAATAAATTCAGCAATGGTACGGGTATATGGCCCCCAGAATATAGGTGGCCCCCAAAATATAGGTCATGTTAGTGGATACAGTTCTAACCAAGATAAGCGATACTAATGGGATCTGTTACTGCTAGGTTGGAGTAAAACATGTAACTTATGTTTCTGGATAAAAATTGTGGACCTACATGAGGTATTTTGGTATATTTGGTCATGACAGCGAAAGATTTAAACGATGTTGTCATTTTCTAGAGGGGTAAATATGGTGAAAAATTGTCATGACAAAAATCTGTCCAACACATGCCATTAAGACTACTGGTATGAGTATAAGTATTATTTTAAGCTATCTTTTCATCGAGACATCTGCAAACTGACAATTTGGAAAAAAGTTATGGCCACCACAATTTTACGGGCCCCCAGAATATAGGTCTATACGACCCCCAGAATATAGGTTGGTCAAAAACCCTGAACATGCCCAAAACCATGCTTTGGGATGCTCTACTTGTAGCTACTAGTCTCCTGAACCCACATATCAAGTTTTATCAAAATTGGATAAAAATTGGCCGAGTTATGGGATAAAAACAAAAACCATATGCCCATATTTGGGCATACGCACCAAATTTGATCGATTTTGGTCCATAAATTGGTCAAATATCAATATTTTTGAATGAAACCAACTTTATATGGAAGGTAAGCATATATTACACATTCTCTATGATTATCAGCTCAATATCTACCTAACTGTGGATTCTGTGTTCAAATAATCGCAAAAAATGAACAAAATCGCCCATATCTCAAACTGACTTCGCTCAAAACAATAGAACTCAATAGGGTTTCAATATTTTCACATGAAATTTTCAGAATCAACGTAGAATTGTCTCATGACCTTAAGTTTTGGGACAGAATTTTGAGTTAGGCCTTTAAAAAAATTTGGCGGCCAAAAATGTCTGATTTACAGTCATTGAGGTGCACATTGTATTGATACAGATAAAAACAGCCCCCCTCAATCATATCTAGGGACACTCCTTCAATCTTATTTAAGTATTTAGTTACTAGATCCCTACTAAATGAGTGCATGAAAGCTTTTTAACAAGTAAAATTAAAGATTTTACTCATTACGGGTATATGGCCCCCAGAATATAGGTTTTTTTTTTTAAATAGCGACCAAGATTCTGCATTTTCTCTGTCACCCTGAGCATTAAGGAATGTGGGGTAGTGATAAGAAACAGTTAAAGAACATATGCTGAAGAGATGGCATCATCAAAATGTATGAAGGTGGAGTATTTGAGGACGATTTTTGCATACCTATATTCTGGGGGCCGTAGTTTTTGATTTTTTGCTATTAAGTATACTCTAAACCATTTCAATTTAGTATCTGGAGCCATTGGCATCATCAATACAGTCTCAGCAACATATTCTGACTGCATATAACTGTCTGTGACAATTTTAGAACAACTTAGGAACAGATGTTTGGACCTATATTCTGGGGGCCCTGTTAAAAAATGGTATTTTTACAGGTGAAAAAAAATTACACTTAAAAACCTAATAATTATTTTCAACTACCCAAGAAACATTTAAAGGGTTATTATGTACATATTTACAGCCCTAAACATGCTTAGAAGTAGTTTTAACACCTGTTTCTAAGTGCTCAAAAAACGACCTATATTCTGGGGGCCATATACCCGTAATTGTCTAACTATAACCCCCCAGTTCCATGGCCGGAGATAATGCCAAATTATTAGACGGAGATCCATTTCCCGTAGATCATCTCCGGAGATGATTCTCCGTCTACTGTATTAGACGGAGATAACTCTCCGGGAATTTCTCGGAGATTAATTCATACAGAATCATACAGAATCAACAAAATTACCGTAGATGGTCTCCAGTCGTGGAACTGCAAACCGGAGAAATATCCGGAGAAACATCAGTAGACGATCTCCGTCTAATAATTTGGCATAATATCCGGCCATGGAACTGGGGGGTTACATTAGACACTTAAAAGTAAACTTCAAATGTCATTAAATTTATAAATAAAAAAGGTGTAAATTTCAAAAACCAGGGCAGAAAATAAAGCCCTTTGTGACTTATAAAATGGTCAACTAAAAAAATAATGTCCATAAATTTACATCACAACAAC
The DNA here is from genome assembly GCF_026151205.1 of Bolinopsis microptera. NCBI lineage: Eukaryota > Metazoa > Ctenophora > Tentaculata > Lobata > Bolinopsidae > Bolinopsis > Bolinopsis microptera. The sequence goes on along the minus strand of NC_087084.1, from coordinate 6,728,233 downwards.
ATGCCGTTCAGGCCCTTGCCCATCAAACACTCCCAGACCTTTTAGGATCTAGGAGTGATGATCAGATTGAGGTCCAAATTACTTATTGCAGTGGATGGATTTATTACATACTTCTTTATAGTGTGGTGACTTGGGGTCCATAAATATAACAATACAAGCTGATAAACCAAAAAGAACAACTGGGGTAGGTAGGTAGCCCTGGTGGGTGCATAAACTTTACGGTCTGCTCTCTCCAAGATCAGCCTGCTTCTCCATTTTAATTTTTAAGAAATAGATTATTCAAACAATATACACATAATATAACAATTACCCTATATAAAAAGTCAATAGAAATTCAATAGAAAACTAAATAAACACCCTTTAAGTAGTATAAGTAAGCAAGTTTAAAGAACTGGCTCCAAATTTATATCTAATTCTGCTATTTTTACTGCACTACTACTTTTTAACCCTCTCTCTCCTCTAAGAGCTATGACTGTTGTTCTCAAAAGGTCAAATCTTACTCTCTTCCTAATAAATGTCATTGCCTCACTATATCGTTGGCCTGATTTCCTAGAAAGTTTATCCGCTAATTTCTTGAAGAACTTATTAGCTTCCCTTCCCATACCCCCAGTGGTTGATAGGACTATCGGTGTAAACGTCCCATGTTCCACTTCTACAATCCTTTTATTGTATAAATTCTTTTTCTGTCTCTCGTGGCTATTGTACATAGTGGTTGGAGATCCAAGAGCCTTATCTCCATTTTAATTTGAAGCCTAATTTCTAGTTTTTATAAATACAATGCAAGCGCATGTTTACTAATCTTAATCTACCTAACAACTCAATAGCCCAAGTCACCATATCCGTAGTTTATTCCTTAGTAATAGAAGAACTTTAAAGTTTTTCAAATTGTTGCTATAATTGATTTAAATAAAAATTTGTTGTTTTCTTGAAAAATTTGTTGTTTTCTTGATGGAGTTCTGGCACCTCTGTAACCCCTATACTAATTAAAATTATACAATTTCTGAGTAAATCGAAGCGCAATCTGTGTCTGACAAATGACATCACCTTTTCAGGAAGTATGTTACCTGGGGACCTCAGGCTATCATGTTCATAAACATAGATATTAGGCGGAATGACAGGCTGAGCGCGGCCCAGTAAGAATTTCACATAGCCATGTGCCTACGCGTACTGCGTGACGCGCTTGTTTCACAAGTAGATTCTTTTGCCGCGACGGCGGTCGCGCGCTACTGCAAGCGAGAGGGCTCTGGTTAGAGCAAAGTAAGAATTATGAAGCCTCAAATGCCCTTCCTCCTGTAGTACTGAACACCCAGTGGCGTGAAGGTGGCATTTTCCTCATTGAAAACTTTGTCATTGTACTCATGTTTTTTCAACATCATTATTTCTCTGTTATTTCTTGTAATATATAATATTAACAACGCATATGTTAATCATATCAAAATCCAACTAAGTTTTTGCCTATTTTTTGTCTTCTTAGTTTTTATTTGATTTGAAATCGGGTAGTGAGAAGGGCGCCGCCCAGTAATTAGTAACATGTAGCAAACTTTTAGTGCGATCATAAAGTGATTCAGAGTTTTTGTCTTTCTGACAGGCTGAGCGCCGCGGCGGCGCTCAGCCTGTCATTCCGCCGGTAAGTTACTAACTACTAATTGGTACATATCAGTATTTTTCGCCTTTTCTTAAACTGCTTTCGTCTCATTTTACTTATGTCTGATTTGGTAAAAAAGGGGTAGCGAGAAAACAAAAACTTGTAGCGCGATGCGTTACTGTGCCGGCGTGCCGCGCCGCACACACAATTATGCTTATAATCGCAACGATCGGCGAAATGCGCTACTGTGCCTTGCCGAGCTGCGATGAATTAACATTTTCAATTAAACAAAAACAGTTGACGGATGTTACTCGTCTAAATTTCTTCGAAGTAGCGCGCGCCGCTTTCTTCTCGAAATGGCCCGATGGCAAGTGCTACGAAGTAGCGCGCGCCGGGCCAGATCATTAACAATGGTCAACAAAAACAGGTGCCCACAAATTATTTATTGTATTAGATTAACTCTACGTTGTACGTATATCATTTGTGCCTATACTCCGGATAATTTTATCAACCTTATTGGGTGATACTCTGTACTCGTAAAATATTTGTTCCAAAATTAACAAGACCGTCGACGCGACGAGTCCAACTTTGTAGCGCAATGCATTACTGGGTCGCGCCGCGCATTAAATAATTCTTCTCGCAACCAGGCGCGAGTCCTGGTAGGTTATAAACCTACAATATCAACCCTCACGTCAGGATGAGCCGCTGCGTAACTTTCCAATTGTTTCTGAACCTTGTCCATTTTGATCCCACCTTCAGCAATATTTTCGACCTTTGCCTTTCTTTTGCCCAATAGACATATCTGTGATTGAGATAGAACAAGTTCATTTGCTTGGGCCACATATAAAGTCACGATGACTCTACCAAAGTATCGAGCAACCTTCACTCCTGGACGTTATATACTGGGCGGCGCTCAGCCTGTCATTCCGCCAAATGAACATAACAACTTGGGGTCCCCAGGTAATCCTGGACGTAGCTTCTAGTTCATTACCTGGCCTGGGGACCTCAGGCTATCATGTTCATTAACAGATTCGGCGGAATGACAGGCTGAGCGCGGCCCAGTAACTAGTTCAATTGATTGACGATGTCAATCCGTCGAGATCGTTGCTCTGCGTTAACGGGTGATACTCGTAAAATATATGTTCCATATATTGGGACCGTTCCATATACAGGACCGTTCCATATACAGGATCACCGTCGACGAGTCCAACTCGGCGCGCGTCCTGGTAGGTTGTAAACCTACAATGCTCTGCGAAGCAGAGCAACGATCGACGACGAAGCAACGATCGACGACGAAGCAAGAATGCTAGTTCGCGCGGCGCGTCGAAGTCCTCCAAATTCAATTGTCAATGTTTGAGAGAAATACTTGACGGATGTTACTCGTCTAAATTTCTTCGAAGTAGCGCGCGCCGCTTTCTTCTCGAAATTGGCCCGATGGCAAGTGCTAAGAAGTAGCGCGCGCCGGGCCATATCATTAACAATGGTCAAGAGAAATACGTATGAATAAGTGGAGTTTCCAATCTCTAAGCCCGAAACAAATCAAATTTTGTCCGGAATACGTATAAAATTTGTCCGAAATTAACGTTAACGGGTGATACTCGTAAAATATCTGTTCCATATATACAGGACCGTCGACGAGTCTTGACGGATGTTAAATTCGTCTAAATTTCTTCGAAGTAGCGCGCGCCGCTTTCTTCTCGAAATGTTGTCTGGCCCGATGGCAAGTGCTACGAAGTAGCGCGCGCCGGGCCAGATCATTAACATAGGTCAACGACGAGTCGAACTCGGCGCGCGTCCTGGTAAGTTGTAAACCTACAAAATTAACGCCGCGCATTTTGAATTCGTTGAATTTCCTGAGCGGTAAAAATAAAATCGTTCCTAATCCAGTGGAAATCGGAATACGCGAATTTTCGGCGACAAATACATTTGCTTGAAACGCTACGTACTTAACAGCATTGACAAAAGATAGTGGAGTTATGATCCAAAAACCATGTGCCCATATTATGTGTGCGCTCGATTTCCCAGGCCATAAATTTCCAATGATACTATCTTTACATGTAAAGTTATCCTAATCGGGCCCATATATGGGGCATCGCTCAGCCCTCTTTTCTTTAATCTGATTAGAATTTGTAATTTTATTTGAGGATTAATCATTAGCCCTGCAGCATACGCAATAAAAAATCGATTATTTAAAAGTTAATTATTGGATACGAAATCCCATCCTTGCATTTCACACGAGATCATGTAAATTACAGGAAAATATAAGAAATATAAATGAAATTACTTCTACAGAAACTCTTCTCGAATTGTTGAAACCATTTCAGAGGGACTTAAAAGCTAGGCATAATCTGAATCTCCCGAATCTCCTTTTTGGGATAGAAAACACTCCCGCACTCCGTAAGGAAACACTCCGTACTTAAACTCTATTTGTTTGCCTTGAACTGACCCGCATGACTGTTCCTTAAAACAGGTAATACCGGTATCAAACAATCGGCTAGTAAGTATTCCAAATTAGTCCACTGACAACTTTCCTTTGTACTAATGGGTTAACTTTAAGCACCATTTAGTGCATCAGTGCACAATTCTCGAGTCAGCCATCATAGTACGGAACAAACTGAGCGGGATATCTCAAAATCTCCTAAAACTGGTGTCCAGTGTAGCGTTTCCAAGATCACTTGACAAGGTCGGGAGTAGATGGGAGGAAGGAGGAGAGGGAGGAGAAGGTCGGTTGAAGGAGAGGTGTTTCTGAGAGGGACCCTTCCTCAGCCAGGGGAGTGTAGCCCCGAGCATCCTTCAGTGGATCCCTGGGAATATCAGACATTTAGTTCTTTGACAAGCCAGCGAAGAGTTTTCAGACAAAACGTTTTAAATCAAACAATGGATGTCAGAATAGAATGATAAAAGGGAAATATCGGCAGTTTATTGTAACTTTAGTTAAGGGGAGACTGGGGAGTGAGCAGACCCCTGATTGTACCTGTAATTAGCACATCTCTCAAAGTATGGTGTTGTTTGGAGTTCAGCGAAAGGAAGCTCAGGCTCCGACTTTAAGCTAGCACTTCTCTGACTGATGAGTGTGCTTCCAGAGGACTCCGTTGGAGGCGGGGCAGGGTACTCTGCTCTGAGGGAGGAGAAATTAGAAACCTAGAACAAGACTGAGCAGAGACAAAAAGTGAGCACCATAGATACATGTACTAAGTACTAATCTCTACAAACTGCTGATGTCAGTAACTAAACATTGGTAGATTGTGTCAACAATTTTAATTCTAATAGAATCATTTCTTTACCGTAGGCCAGGCATAATAATAATAAGAATTACGATCGATGATTGAAGGTGAAGAATTAAATTTTTACAAGAAAAAGATATGGGGAGAAAGAGTAACGATGATTTATCGTCAGTGATATTTGATCCATATCTAAAATCTAACTTATAATTGGGAAACTCGCTTGAAGAGGATGGATGCTGCCCATGTCATAAACCTGTGATTTGCAAGACTGATAGACTGTACAGTGAAGGGTTCTCTGAGTTTAGCACCCCTGGACCTGCTCTCACTTTTGCAGGGTACGGACCATGTTGCACAGCCAGATGAGCTCCTCAGTTTTGATGATCTGATTATCTGTTTCCGACCAGAAGTTCTTATAGGCGGTGCAGTGGTCGCTCGCTCAGTAACTGTCGTCCTGAGAAGCAAGCAAACATAAAGTTTGTGATGCAATGATTTGGAAACATGCGCTGATGTGATTTTATTTCGTCATGTCAGCTTGCCATGGATGTTAGAAGAAGATTCTAGCATGTGAAATTTAAAGACGCGCGTTTTGCCGCGGCGCGCGCTTTGGGTGCTGAAAAAGAACTCATGAATTCTGTCAAAATATCGTTACGGTAGACCGTTTTGATTTTCAACAAACATGCGTTTAGAATGTCACATCTCTGCCATCAAAGAGAATTCTGGATGGATGATAATGAAGATCTTCTGCGCGATGTACGAATTGCTAGTAACGGACAATCGCTTTCACTGAGCCAAACAGTGCTTCACTTTATCTGTGAAAAGGGGCAATAATTTCAAACCTGCTATCGATAGTAAGCATAGAAGGTAAAGGCGAAGGTCTGGCCATTCCACACGGCGCAGTGGGTGGTTTGGGGTGGTTCAGCATGTTGTTACCATCTGCGAAAGTGAACAATAAAAACTGGTTACTGGATTATAATGATTAAACAGATAATCTAAGTAAGAACTGAAATCAATGACGTGAAACGAAAAGCTCAATATTTGCCGGACAACCTCCCGACCTACCATTAGCGTAATCAGAACAATGTTGCAGGAGGAGCAGTCTTGCTCGGTTCACAAGCATTCGTTCCCCCACAGTACCGACCATGTCGAATAGGTCGGAGGGGGTTATTTTCTGTTCCCCAGATCCAGGGGGTGCCTCTTCTGATCTGAGATACGTTGAGATAAGTCGCAAACTTGTTAACTTGTTTACTGCAGTTAAATTGAGATAAGTCGCAAACAGCAACTAATTAACTTGTTGCAGTTAACTTTCCATTAGATACCGTTGTATTTACATTAAGATTATTGTTTGACTACATACTTTATTTTTTACTACATACTTCGTACACCCTTATTGGTTCCAAGCTTAACGAAAATGACGTATATATCTCATAGCTGTCGTCTCTGTAAAACCGCGAGTACTTAACGAACTTAAATTTTGAATTCAAAGTGCCCAACTGTAATTCTAACAGGCAACAAGTATAACACTGTAAAAAGTGCAACACTGTAACAATGTAACAGTAAGTGTAACAGTAAGTGTAACACTTACATGATAAGTTGAGATAGCACTTTGTCCACGCTTGCAGTGTTATTACTTATAGTACTTGTAGTGTCTGTGTTGGTCCCTAAAATAATAAACATCAACCACACTAAATAATTTAGTATAATTTAGTGAAAATATAATTAGTAAAACATAATTAATACCAGTTCTCAAAAGAATTGTCGAGTGAAAGGTTACAAGGGTTCTGGACGACAGCCGTGAAAAGCTTGCCTGAGTTCCTTTCTATTTGGTTAGTTGATTGATCACTGATTGGTAAGTAAACTATTAACCTATGAGTTTGAGTTGTCTCCTAGATAAGACATCTGCGCTAGGTACAGGCGGTGTAACTGGACGAGGGTAACTTGTGTAGCTCTGATCCAGGTCTTTTAACACTAGTTCTGAACCTGAACCACAAATATCAATATTATTATATAAGTTTTCTCGCATTTTCGGGATAAAAAAGTCGTTTAAGATTTAAGAATCGATTTTTACAGTTTTTCAAAACGATCGCGGTGACCCAGAAAAGTATTCTACCATTTTAGTGCTGTAACTTACAGTTTAAGCTATCGAAACCAAAACGGGGCATTATAGCGTTTTTGGTTGACAAACTATATTAATCCAATCAAAAGTAACAGATGAAGAGGTCAACACTACCAATTTGACATAGTAAATTATGTTAAATCTCTTGGGAGACCTCCTTTGTATACAGCCCACACAACGTGGGGGGGGGGGGGGGGGGGGGGGTGACTTGTGGATCGCCCTGTATGCTACTGATCTGTTTATTGAGCTGTGTTCTGAGCTAGTTAATACTGGTAATTAGTGATAATTAGTGATAATTAGTGTAAACCTTGATCTAAAACAGCATCTGCGTCTACAATAGTAGCGTCTGCGTCAAACTCTCCGTTTATCTCGTAACTGTGTAACTTCTTCTGAAGTAGTTACAGTTACAAGTCTTGTTACAGTTACATGGTGACGGAAATATGTCACAATCCTAAATGTATTATCTTTTTCAAAATCTTAAATATATTATCCTTTTCGATACTTGCATTTTTTCAGAGAGTAAAATAATGATTTTTTTGAAGTACCGTATGTTCAATGATAATATTAACACTATTACTACTACTACTACTACTACTACTATACTAACCTTAGATTGAGAGGATATGGTAGGAAGTAAGCCGGATCCTGTACTGTTAGGTCTGCTGCTAGAGTCTCGTGACAATACTACTCTTCTGAATGTACAGTTAATTAGTTAACTAATTGATTAATTAGTTAATTAACTAATTGGTTAATTAAATAGTTAATTAACTGATCGATTAATTAGTTATATGGAAAATAATAAGGGCAGTCCTAAAAATTGTAAGCTTTTATGCCAGATAATTAATCATGTAAATCAGAGGCAGCTCGTAGGTAGGGTGCAGGTGTTTTAGCGAAAGTGGGTTTATCTTCCTGGGACTGACTCAGACGGTTTGGGGCTATTCAGTTGGTGTATTAATTAAAACAATTGCCGGATTTTAAATTTTAAAATTTCTCAATGAGCTGAGTTACGTGGGTGCACAAGCCTTGTTAATATCGAATAATAATTATGCAGGAAATCAGATCATGCGCTATTTTTACTCACAATGGTTCCACAATTTCTGAAAACACACGCTAAACTCAATAAAACCCGTACTTTTTGAATTCCCTAAATTCTTGGACCTTGAAAAAGGATTTACCTGCCATTTGCTGAAATAAGGGGAGCGGTTGCGCTGCGTCGCGTTCCTAACGCTCTGTTCTTAGCCTGTCTTGGAGAATTCACCTGTTCAGGACTAGACGGGAACTGAAGACAAAATGTTATTAGCAGTCGATTAAGTTTTAATTAGCGGGTGATTAACAACTGTGAGGAGGGAAATGGTGATTCTAAATGGTGATTCTATGGTGATAATCAAGCGAAATATGAATTGAGAGTGGTAATTAGCAACTCATTATTGGTAATGATTAATTAGCAACTAATTATGACCTGATTCTGAGAGACAGTGAGCTCCTGCAAGAGAGCATCACTTGGTTTGTTGGAGGAGTTAAGTCGGAGCGAGGAAGTCAGGGAATCAGTGATACTGACGTTGGAACCTAGCAACAGTGCTGGGAAGTTAATCATTAGCTAATTGGTTAATTTACTAATTAGTGATTGCAGTGGTTCTTGAACTTGATTAAAACTATGCTGAGAAATAAACCGTCATTGGATTTTGGAAACTTGGTAAGCACGAATATATACACCCAAAATAGTGCGTTAAAATTATAATCGTAACATAACACTTCTGACCGCGCCCCTTTGAGGGTTACCAGGATAATTATATAATTAACTAATTGATATCACCCTCCCTCAACCAATCATTCTTGCCCATTCTTCAAAATGTTTAGCAAGGTATATCCTACTCTGCAAGTATAGTACTATGTTTACAGTACACTACACAACTTATTATTCTTCATTATTTAACATACTGTTGCCCAACTGTTTTAAATAATTATTTAACTAATTATTTAAACTAATTACTAATTATTTAACTAACTCACCGAGATACTTGGCAGGATCTATCCTACTCCTCAACCCCTGATCCTCAGCGCACAGCAGATCTCCCTTTAATTTAGTTTTAGTTGTCATCCTGATCTTTGCCACCGGACCCTTGCGGGTCTTCCGTGGATAATCCGGCATCGGGGGCGCCTGGGAGATCAAACAAGTATGGGAACCTGCTACTGTTAGATAGTTTAGGCCAGAGGGTTAGTTACTTAGCTAGTCTCCAGTGCAGCAGTTCTATCACATATTATGTTAAAATTAGAAAAATTATATTTACCTCCCCCACTTGCTTTAACCCAAGGTGTAATTAGAGTGTTAAAATTTCGGATGAAATGCTTTTTATAAGACAGAAAAGTACATAGGATACTAGTTGATTAATTAATCATTAGCATGAAGACTTTTAAAACCTTCAATGATCAACAGATAGCAAGTTTAGAAGAATCCATGAAAGTTAAAACTACCGACTTTATGACTCAGTATTGGAGTAATGCGTAATTTAAACTAAAAAAACCTTAAAGGATGAGGGGACCTTAGAAAAAGTTTTTTTCTCGTGCAAATCCTTTTATTACATTAATCGTATAAACCACTTTAGTGAAATCCGCAAAGTTGTATTTCATTCGCGCGCCGAGATATCCAGCCAAAACAATTTGAACCTGTGACGTCAATTATGTGAGTTGCTCTGATCCGCGCATATAGAAATACAGGTAAAATGAGCGTGCGGGCCGACTAAATTAATAATTAAGAATACATGAACAATTTACGATACTAACGAGCCTATAACCAATGGAGAGGAGACTTTTTATGACCGGTTGAAAAAAGAATTATCACCCTACGATAACCATGAGCCGAGATACACCTGAAATAAGATTGAAGTCACACAGAAAGGCATGTAAATTATGTATATTTATAGCTCCCAACGTAACACCTAGCAACTCCCTGTATCGTACCACAGTTGATATATCAATATGTCATATCAACACAACACGGTCCTAATAAAAATGGATCGGGTAGGTATGAAATGCATGTCTTCATTCCAGTTGGACAAGCAACAAGCACCAAGCTTTTAAGTTCTAACTCACTATGTGACACTACTTATAACGTAAGCAAGATTTGCAACTATCACACCAAGCAATATTATACCAAGCATAGCAGACGAACACATCCACATTCGTTACGCTTTACACTCAAGTCACAGCAAACTAAAACGGTAAATTATAAATGAGTGTACAACTAAAGGCCGGTACACGCCGCATTGTCAAACCGCACGTGCGCACTCAGATAGGACTAGAGGCGCCAAGGGCCAGCTAGTAAAATGTCTTCTACTACATCATACATTCAACCGATTTTTAGATCTGTATTCTTGTATGAAGAAATATGCCGATTTTTAATTGTGTCCATATCGGGTTTCAAACAAGTCAAAACAAAATAGCAGTTTGTGGTTTAGTTAGCGGATGCTACTTATCTTAGCTATTTATAAATAGAAATACCTACTACAACTACAAGAAAGCCTTTCTGAGTTACATTTAACTATTAAGGAGAATTATTCGTAACTTAGATCTTGACTAGTTCAGTGCAAACAAAGATACCGCTCTCGCAAACGCCAAAGGTAACACGACGTAATTGAAACAGCACAGAAGAAAATGCTGACACAAGCGAAGGGTGCGCGCGCACGTTGGTCTTAACACATAATTGACGTCACAGCCCAAAATTGCTATCAGCCAATAGGAGCGCGGCGTGATATTGCACGAATTATCGATTTCACAGTCCGGCGTATTTTTTGATTCTACACACTTTCACAGGACTTAAACGCGAATATTTGGAAGTAAATTCTAAGGTCCCCTCATCCTTTAATTTGAAAGGAATTGAAGCAAAACGTGAGAAATCTTTAATAACTAACAAAATCAAAGTGTTGAAGCAACCTACCTAGGATAAGTCCCAAAAATAGATATTATATGCAAGAATTATGCGCACTATATCTATAAAATCAGATTAAATGCAGAAATGAGAAATCAATTTATTAAATTAAATAGCGGAGCAAGACGATTTACAAGAGAACACCAACAAGCACAATTTAAATGGATAATAAACGTTCCATCGACATTTTCTCTTTCAAGGTAACCGACAGATACGACAGAATATTTTAAGGGAATTTTTAAACATATATTCTCATTGCATTAGAATTAGAGCATTACTCGTGTGATGGTATACTTGGGTATACTTACAGTATACTTACAATTACAAAGATGTAATTCAACTAATCAGGTAAGTTCACGGTTATCATAACATGATAATGAGTATTGGGATTTAAGGTAAAGAGACAACACGATCATGTGTTCAGTTTAATTTAATGATTATCCACAAAGTAGTCATGATAACAGGTAATTGTTTTATGGTATGTTTGTTCCGATTCATGATAGTTGTAATCAAACATAAGTTATCGTTAAGAGACCTGAGCATTCGCGTCTAAAATGTTGAAAATGAAAGCAGAAAGACAATTTGATAGGAGAATGGAGGTGATATAGAATGCCCTCATCTATTTAGACGTTATTGGGTATCAATCTGAAGTCGGATCCATTAAAACATTCGATGACAGGCAATGTAAGCACTATGCCAGTATTATATATTATATAAGCAGAGTTTTCCGCCCTACAACCTCCAAGACTTGTACATGAATCACGATTCAAATCACATAACAATCACGTGACAAATCCTGACCAGACACGTGACCAGACACGCGACAGACACGTGACAGACTACCTCGAATAAGTACGAGAACTGAGTGGGGATCATGATTGTACCAGCTTTAGTGTGTACTGTCTGCATTATAGCTGCTGCTTGAAGTGGGGTGTGTTATCAAATAGGTGTTTGCCAAATTGAAAACGGACATTTATTATATTAAACCCAGAAACCACTTCTAACAATAAATATTTCGTAAAAATCAAGTGAACAATTCAAAAATGAGATACAGAGAACGGGGTGAGATCTAGCGCCCCAAAATATCTGAAACCTGAAACCGAGTGTAAGATCACGCACCTCGGTCCGAGGGCTACGTCATCAGCACTACCAATATATCTTATTCAATATTCATCGGGGGAAGAATTACAAATTCAGTTTTCAATCTCAGCAGACCAACAGAAATAAGGTGGTAATACAATTTATTCATTAACTAGTGATAGAATGTATCTGAATTGTTGAAGATATTCACCTCCTCCTTCATGCACACAGTCGCAGTCTGCCAAACACGTGCAAGTGCAAGTAAACACGTACAAGTACTTTCACTTTCGAGATAAGTAAGAAGTATAAAGTTTCCGGGGAACGCACGCTACTAATACATCTAGCAAGGAGCAAAAAGATGCTGGGGAATAAGCACGATGTACCGAGTGACATATCAAATTAATATGATATAAATGTTGGAGGAAACTTTCGTGGCCCCTTTCTTCCAGCCAATGAGGATTGGGTTTTTGAACACGTGATTTGTGCTGGCTAATAAGATCGGAGGATTTTAACATGTGGTCAGTGTCATGGTGATTCATGAAATGAGTTAAGAGGTATACTAAGGTAATAAGTAGCAATATAAGTACAGTGAAACCCAGATTTACCGCGAAGTTTTGGAGAAAGGAAACAGCCGCTGTAAATCGGGGTTTTGTTTAATGTTTTTACACGATCTAATCTGTATGTTAAACCTTATTTGGTGGAGGAAATAACGGTGTTATAATCTATGTGAGTTAAGAAATGAACATCTATTTAAACTTGCATTACAAATTTCTGGGCACCTAACATAATGTAATCGTGATTGAAATTAACGATGATTCGAACAAAGGTGCTGAATTAAAATTGAACGGAAGAACACACTCTCTGTAAATACTACCTTTAACATGTTGAAACTAGCAAGTAAGTTGAACAATAACAGATAGAATACATCCGGTACTGATATTTACAAAACCTGAAGTAGATGCAGCATCTCCCACTAAATCACGTGACACCAACTAGCCAATCAGGAGACAGGATGAGATTCACAGCAACCAATAAAAACGCAGGATTTAATATCAAGTTTTTACACGAAACTGCCAGACTAAAATCTATTACTGAAAACCTCAAGATAAGAAAAGCGAGAAAGCGGTGTCGGTCACGTGTCCAGATACCGCTCTCCTATTGGCTAACGAGAGTCAAGTCAACATCACGTGATCCCAGAGTCAGATTTACATTGGTAGTTGCGGTCAGTGCTGTAAAAAGCGGCATGCATGAGAATTCGCTTTTACAGCACAGAATTAAAAAAAACGTGAAGAGGAGAAGAAGTAAAAGCGAGCTTATCAGCCGTTATAGATAACACATATTATATTATGATTTATGCAAATTTAAACAACAACTTAACCGAACTTTAACATATCTAGATATCACCGCTTACCTCGGAGCATTCACTCCCCATCTTGAGCATCTCCTCGAAATCAGCCTCAGAGAGGGGCGTCAGAGGCGTCATATCCCACACCCACAAACACCGTATTTTACCACAATTTAAACAAGCGCGTTTACAGTGGTTTTATAATTTGTGTGGATTCCCGTTTAAAATGTGACCGCTGTAAAAACAATAGTGGTGACCAAGTACGATGTTAGAAACTAAACGACGGAAGCGGCTAAAAAACGTGACACCACCGCACTGCTGAGAAATTAGCGTCCATAATTAAAGTTAATAGTTGAATACTTATTTGTGTAAAATGGACGAAACGAGTCAAAGAAACAGAGTGAGATGAGACCAGTGTATTAAAACACGGTCCGGACGGAAAGAAGATCAGTGCGAATATATGCGTGAGGTTCAGAGCTAGATAACACGTGACATGTTAAGCGGTCACGTGGTCATGCCACGTGCTACCTCTAATTTGGATTGTGGATTGAATACCGATCATCACTCACGCTAGTCCTGTGCATATCTGAATTTGTATAATACTATCGTAGATCATAAGTGGATCCGTTCATGATGATATATTAAACACTGGCTTGATTAAATTCGAATCTTATGAAATGTTCGAGTCTTGCACGTAATAATTACGTTTTAAAAGGAGGAGTATAAATAGTGCTATCTGTTGAAAAATGCGCAAAAGACCGACCTCATCACGTGCTACGAGGTTTTAAAACCAAACAATGTTGCAACTAAATTTCACGTTGAATAACCTAACGATTGTTCTTTAACAGATAAATTGTTGTCTCACTTAGTTACAATTCAACAATTCGTAGTTGCGAAATAAGTTTATTTAGTAGTGCAATTTTTTGAGAGGGAAATTAACCGATTAACATTAAAATTAGAATTTAAATAGTAAAAGTGACGTGTTGATAATAAGTGAAACCTTTGAAACCTGGATTGAATTTCAAAAATCTTTAAAAATGATACTTGTATTGTCTATTGTCTATGACATTAAAGTTGTTAATTTAAAGTACATATTTAATACTAGAACTATGCTACTACTACTACTACACTTAGTACTACACCTAGTAGCAGTAGCCTTAACTTACCTTTACAAATTCAGATTTGTTTATCAGAGATACTATCTGCTGGTTACCCAAGGAGATACTATCTGTTTACCCAAGGAGCTCTGTAAGGTATCTGTAATTGTGTGTCCTCGAACTACATCATTCTACACCATTTCAACCTGAGATACTTAACAATGGTTTTCACCTTGAGAGTTTAATCTATTTACCATGGTTACTACATGATACAATTATTTACTTCAGATTGAATCGAGTCAAGGAAGAATTCTTACGTTTTCAGCAAGCAGAAATTTTTGCTTCATCGAAATCCCGATGCTTTTAATACAATATAAATATTAAATAGCTTTAAACTTTTGGATATTCATGATTAATTTGAGGCAAAACAGAATCTTTACCGCACAAGCTTAAGTTAATATTCTTTGGATCAACCCAACAAATTCAAACGAGAGGAATGGCGGAAAAAACCGATAAATAATTTTACAAATATACAACAAAACTCTCAAATAGTATCAAAACTATAAAAGTCAGAAGTTCTGCTGCCTTTCAACATCTGCACTATATATCGGGAACGATGGCAACAAAAATCCTACGAAAATAGCACCCCTCTTAAACTCGAGATGATAAAAAGTGACGAGTTAAAAATAAAGTGAAAGAGAGAAAATGTATGAGCACAAGAAGTTGTTATCTATTCTTCAGGGCCTTCCTGAGGATTGGCTGCTTGGAATTTTCCCGCCATTTTTTCTGCATCAATGTCGGACTGCTTCTTCACTCCGCTGACTATATCGTCGATACGAAGCAGTAATATGGCTGTTTCGATTGCAGTCTTAAACACTTGGGATTTCACCTGAGGAGGAGATTATTGAGGAACAAGTTGAAGCTTTGTTGAAGTAACTTAGAACTTCACCGAAACCTGTTAAACAACTAACTAATCAATTACTCAACCAATTAACAGATCAACGTTTCAATTAATCATGGTATTTCTCTCACCTGAAGAGTATCCCACACGCCAAACTCCTCCATATCTACGATATTACCGGTCTCTCCGTCCACGCCCCAGGTAGACCCGGTGGTGGCGTGTTTAGCTGTCAAGTTGGTCATTGTTCTGATGGTGTTTACTCCGCAGTTCTGAGGGAGGAGCACACGTGGTTAGTTGTGCGGAAACAGAGAGGTTAGAGGTTAGTTGTGCGGAGACAGAGAGGTTAGTGGTTAGTTGTGCGGAGACAGAGAGGTTAGAGGTTAGTTGTGCGGAGACAGAGAGGTTAGAGGTTAGTTTTGCGGAGACAGAGAGGTTAGAGGTTAGTTGTGCGGAGACAGAATGGTTAGAGGTTAGTTGTGCGGAGACAGAGAGGTTAGAGGTTAGTTGTGCGGAGACAAAGAGGTTAGAGGTTAGTTGTGCGGAGACAGAGAGGTTAGAGGTTAGTTGTACGGAGACAGAGAGGTTAGTGGTTAGTTGTGCGGAGACAGAGTGGTTAGTGGTTAGTTGTGCGGAGACAGAGAGGTTAGAGGTTAGTTGTACGGAGACAGAGAGGTTAGAGGTTAGTTGTGCGGAGACAGAGAGGTTAGAGGTTAGTTGTGCGGAGACAGAGAGGTTAGAGGTTAGTTGTGCGGAGACAGAGAGGTTAGAGGTTAGTTGTGCGGAGACAGAGAGGTTAGAGGTTAGTCGTGCGGAGACATAGCGGTTAGAGGTTAGTTGTGCGGAGACAGAGAGGTTAGTGGTTAGTTGTGCGGAGACAGGGTGGTTAGTGGTTAGTTGTGCGGAGACAGAGAGGTTAGAGGTTAGTTGTGCGGAGACAAAGAGGTCAGAGGTTAGTTGTGCAGAGACAAAGAGGTTAGAGGTTAGTTGTACGGAGACAGAGAGGTTAGTGGTTAGTTGTGCGGAGACAGAGAGGTTAGAGGTTAGTTGTGCAGAGACAGAGAGGTCATAGGTTAGTTGTGCAGAGACAGAGAGGTCATAGGTTAGTTGTGCGGAGACAGAGAGGTTAGAGGTTAGTTGTACGGAGACAGAGAGGTTAGTGGTTAGTTGTGCGGAGACAGAGAGGTTAGAGGTTAGTTGTGCAGAGACAGAGAGGTCATAGGTTAGTTGTGCAGAGACAGAGAGGTCATAGGTTAGTTGTGCGGAGACAGAGAGGTTAGAGGTTAGTTGTGCGGAGACAAAGAGGTCAGAGGTTAGTTGTGCAGAGACAAAGAGGTCATAGGTTAGTTGTGCGGAGACAGAGAGGTTAGTGGTTAGTTGTGCGGAGACAGAGAGGTTAGAGGTTAGTTGTGCAGAGACAGAGAGGTCATAGGTTAGTTGTGCAGAGACAGAGAGGTCATAGGTTAGTTGTGCAGAGACAGAGAGGTCATAGGTTAGTTGTACGGAGACAGAGGTTAGTGGTTAGTTGTGCGGAGACAGAGAGGTCATAGGTTAGTTGTGCAGAGACAGAGAGGTCATAGGTTAGTTGTACGGAGACAGAGGTTAGTGGTTAGTTGTGCGGAGACAGAGAGGTTAGTGGTTAGTTGTGCGGAGACAGGGTGGTTAGTGGTTAGTTGTGCGGAGACAGAGAGGTTAGTGGTTAGTTGTGCGGAGACAGAGAGGTTAGAGGTTAGTTGTGCAGAGACAGAGAGGTTAGAGGTTAGTTGTGCGGAGACAGAGAGGTTAGTGGTTAGTTGTGCGGAGACAGAGAGGTTAGTGGTTAGTTGTGCGGAGACAGAGAGGTTAGAGGTTAGTTGTGCAGAGACAGAGAGGTCATAGGTTAGTTGTGCGGAGACAGAGAGGTTAGAGGTGAGTTGTACGGAGACAGAGTGGTCAGAGGTTAGTTGTGCGAGACAGAGAGGTTAGAGATTAGTTGTGCGGAGACAGAGAGGTCAGAGGTTAGTTGTGCAGAGACAGAGAGGTTAGAGGTTAGTTGTGCGGAGACAGAGAGGTTAGAGGTTAGTTGTGCGGAGACAGAGAGGTTAGAGGTTAGTTGTGCGGAGACAGAGAGGTTAGAGGTATAAACTAGGCTGTATAGAGGTAAAAACTAGTCTGTATATAGAGGTATAAACTAGTCTGTATAGACTATAAAGGTTAGGAGTATTCAGGTTGAAGGTTGAGGAGGTGGAAATGAGGATCAGCATTTGTTGACAACTTTGAGACAACAAAAGCTAACAACAAGCTTTAAGTTAATGTTTAATGCGAGTATAGACTAAGTAAATCATAGTGCTAGTTTCAAGATGTCAAACTCCAACGAAACAGCAATCATACAGCGGTGAGAAGCTTAAGAGGGGACGAATGCTAGTACTAACAAATATTATCATTGAATTATGACCAGTTGCTATAGCAACGACACATCAAAGTAGGCATTATAAGTTACGTGCTAGTTATGTAGTGATAACATTATCATCCCGTGGAAAAAAATTAAAAATAATTTAGCACGGATCTTGATTGTCTTGCCCCCTTGTTTTATTAGAATGCAGGTCACATAATGTCTTGTCAGAGATATACAGAGTTGTGCAGAAAATAAGCATATTTTGGCAACTTCTGAATTGCTAGAAGTGAGTTGTACCTGCATAAGAGTCTTGGGGATGATTCGGAGTGCCTCAGCGAGGGCTCTG
Source organism: Bolinopsis microptera (assembly GCF_026151205.1). Classification (NCBI taxonomy): domain Eukaryota; kingdom Metazoa; phylum Ctenophora; class Tentaculata; order Lobata; family Bolinopsidae; genus Bolinopsis; species Bolinopsis microptera. Next base: position 6,710,246 of record NC_087084.1, on the reverse strand, counting down.
TAAGGCCACTGTCCTACACCCTGGATTTCTTTAGACTTCTCTATAAGTCTGTGAGCTACAGCTGCTTCCACTGCTCCGCCTCCGGGAACCTGTAATTAGGTGATTATTTAATTAATTAGGTGATTATTTAATTAATTAGGTTACAAGCTTGTTTGTGATGAGTTTTTGGTGACCTAATAACTGCTGTCGTTTAATGGTTGACTTGGAGATCTGGATCTTTATTTAAAACTTACCAAGAAAGGATCGATCATGACATTTCTGGCAACATTCATAGCATCTAGGAGATTCCTCTCGACCTCCATTAAGACATCCTTACTGGCTCCTCTGAGCAGGATGGTGCAGGCTTTGGGGTTCTTGCATTTTGTGAGGAATGTGAAGTATTCGTCTCCGAACTTCTTGACCTGAAAAAAGAAACCTATTAAACATGGATACTTATTAATGATGGATTTGTCGGATATTCAGAAATCGAGTACTTATGACAGACCACAACGTGCTACTTTCAAATTCCGTTGAAAATAAAACCATAAACTAACCTCGAAAAGTCCGCACTCAGTTCCAACATCAGAATCCTTCAGTTCCTCAGTCCTATGGACAATCTGTCCTCCGACTGCACGTGCAACACGGTTCATGTCACTCTTACGCAGACGTCTGACAGCTGTGATTCCTGCTTTTAGGAGGAAGTGCTGGGCGAGATCTGACACACCTTTCTCTGGAAAACAAAGGGGTTAATTTATTAAATAAATATTATAATGTATAATTATAAAATGATATAACCTGGCTGCATGACTAAAAACCATTGACACAATCGAAATAAGTGAGCCCACTAATTTTGATTTTTTCTAACAGGACGAAGAACAAACCTGTAAGAACAAGGTCGGGTTTGAGAGCGATGATATCATCACAAATATCCTTGATATAATTCTCTTCTAGTTGGAGGATCTTCCTGAAATCTGTCTCCTGCATGAACTCCATGTTGGTCTGACTCTCTCCTTTCTTGTACTCCAGATTACAATCCAACATTACAATCCTGAAGTGGTGGGTTTTAAAAAAGGTGCCACACTCAACCTGAGTTCAAAGACAACAAAAAAAATGCGACCGCTTTTTTGGGGCAAGTTCGCAGACTTTTTACAAACCTGGGGTTTTCAATGCGTCTCTTCATCCCGGTATGAGTGACATCTTTGTTGAACATAACTCCGTCGAGGATCTCTGACATTTCAATACTACCTCCGGGAACCTGCGGGCAAGACATTTAAAAATCAAATTGTGAAAAGATTTGCTTAAGAAATCTACATCAAAAATGATCGACGGTCATTTAAGTTTCCCTGCCTTTTAATTTGCACGCTACGAAAATCAAATTGAAAGAATCAAGTTAATAGCTTCAAATAAAAACACAAAGTAAATTATAATTAAATAAAACTTTCTCATTAATTAATTAAACTGGTTTTAAACTAATTTGTTACCTTCTCGACTTTAGCGTATCTTTTGATATCAATCTCATTATAACCACCTGCACTTTGATCGTTAATACGGACACACTTCACAGCATCCAGTGCTATTCCGCATGCCAAATCATTCCAGCCCTTCATGAATTTGGTTCCAAGACTGAAATATGAAAGTAAAGATAAAGTAAAGATAAATATCATGAAATACCTGAATTAGAACTTTAGAGATAATTCATCCTCTATAAACAGTGTATACAATATTCATGTAGCAAAAAAAGTGTTATTGAAAATCAACAGACCATGTGCTACTGATCCTGATCTGACGTCTGTAAAGCTTAAGTAGCTGCAGAATAGCTTGATTTAAAAATATAATATTCTAAAGCACTGCCCTTACCTTGATTTAATAATTTTAACCATCTCCTCTCTGTTATCAGTATCAACAGGTTTAGCGACTTCATTCCTCATCATGCTCACTGCATCCTCCAAGGCTTGTCTGTACGCAGCAATGATAACTGTGGGATGCATGTTGTCCACTAGGAATGGTTCTGCCACCTTCAGCAGCTCTCCAGCCAGGATGATCACACTGGTGGTTCCGTCACCAACTTCTTCGTCTTGGGTACGACTGATCTCAATCATACTTTTGGCTGCTGGGTGCTGAACTTGGATTTCTCTGAGGATGGCGTTGCCGTCGTTTGTCATGACGATTCCTCCCATTGGGTCCATGAGCATCTTCAACATAGCTTTGGGTCCAAGACATGTTCGAATCTGAAGTTTTGTAATGTTGGTTCTGTAGTGGTAGTATCACTAATTTGTGACTCAATTCACTGCGATACTTCCGAATCCAATTACTGTAAATCCAATTGGAAAACATTGTAATTGCATATTTATTGCTACTTCATTATGACAGAGTTTATAATATCTAATGCTTGGTTGAAAAAGTTTTAAAAAACTCACGATGTCACTGATGGTCTTAGCTGCTTTGATGTTGCTCAATTGAACCTTGCGACCACTCTCCCTCTTGGTGTTGTTCTTCAAAACTAACATAGGCTGCTGCATCTTGAAGGCCTCTAAGCAGTGTTAAATACTGTTATTTTATTATTTATCACCAATTCATTACACAATCAATCAATGAATATATATCCGAATTTAAATAATACCAAACTAAATTGTAGCGCTAGATGGTAACATCCAAGATACAATAATTATTAATATACTTGATCTGAGTGCAAAGTTTTTTTTTAAAAGAGAGGCTGGGCCAAGATAGCCCACGAGAGGATAGCATTGAGATGCTCTGCCTACCTCTGGGGTGTGGCAACCTTGGGGAAGGTTGCCGGTGAAATCAGAGTGATTGGTGGAGGATGGTGTAAGATGATATATGAGTCAAAATGATACGCTTAAATGCCAGCTGGGTTTGGAAAAGTAAAACGAGACGAGACAGCATATGAGCTAATACTTTAAGTCACCCCGGTCTGATCCAGCTCTTCCGGCACAATTAAGCGGTTGGTGCGGTTTGCGAAATTGACAATTGTGGTGATGTGTTGGTTGTCGAATATGTCATTGACAGAGAGGTAGTAGTCCTGGAAATATTGACCTCTAATTTGGGCAATAGCTGGACACTGTCCAAGGAAGTGTGAGACAGTTTCCTCTCTGTCGCCGCACATAGGACAAGCACTGGTGTTTGATTTGCAAATGGTGTGAAGGTGTTTGTTTAAGCCGCAGTGACCCGTGATGAGGTGAACTGCAGTTCTGTAATCTTGTCTGTTTTTGCTGAGTGTAGTGTTGAGGTTTTTGATGATTTTGGCATGCTTGTGGCCGAGTGTCAGTTTGGTGTGTCTGGGACCGTCAGTTAACCAAGTTTCCTGATTCAGTCTGTTGACTTTGTTGTCGATTTGACGCTTGATGTAGGATTGTGGAATTGGACACTTCAAAGTGGATTCACTGGTTGGGGGGGGGGGGGGGGTCAACCTCATTTTACCTCATTTTACCTCATCCCAATTTTGCCTTTTTTGGCTGGCCTCATGAGGTAAAATGAGGTAAATCTCGGCAAAAATTTTTAACAGGTAAAATTCTCTAAATCGTCAATTTAGTCACGAAGGAGTATGGAAGGAGTTCTAAATGTGTGCTCCTCTAATATAAACAGTAGGAAATGGTTAACTTTAGTCGAGGTCTCAGGTCTCTACAATGTCGGGAAGTTCCTGCAGGAATTTGCGCATTGCGCTTGAAGCGCAAGATTCACAGCGCCAAAAGCGAAGGTCGTAGAGACATGAGACCTTGACTAAAGTTAACCATTTCATACCATTGCTATAAGAGTATGCCACTTTCAGAGTCCTAAACACACTCCCATATCTCTTAATCGTCAATTGTATGAATTTTACCTGTTAAAATATATCATCTTTTACTGATATCAATTTAGTTTAACACTGTTAGTTTTAAAAAAGAAAATAATACTTCACACCAAACTCACACACAATATGAGAATATAAAGAGGAAGGTTTTCTTGGAGACCTGGAGCATCAAAATAGTGTACATTGCTGCTGTCATTGTCAAGACTCCAGAATAAGAGGGTCTAGTTGTGGGATTATGCTGGATAACAGATATGATAAGTGGTAACATCCTACAAAAGAATTTTAGCTTACTAAGGAATTTTCCTCTTACCGAATTATACAAGAAGTTAACTAAGTTCCTCCTAGTCCTAAGCATTATCTTGTTTCAGAGGGAATGAGTGATTTAAAAAGATGAGGCCAAAGAGTTAGTTGTGAAGAAGGCATTTGTACTCTGTAATTTCTAAGCTAATTTTTTTCGATATTTATAGCTATTTACTGATCTTGTTTTGACGTATCAGCAAGAGATCACTTGACCTCGTTAGTTGTTAGTCATGTTATGCTGAGTGGAGTTGGGTTAAAAACATATAAGAGATACGATGATTTAACTTGTAGAAGCTTTCAATAAACATGTGTTAATCGTCGTCAGCTGAATGTGATGTGGTGGACAATGCTTATATGTGATTGAGTGGTGTCAGGGATGGAGGGTGGGGGAGGTGTGGGTGGGAAAGTGAAAATTACAGTACAATGTCAATAAAAATTTAGTCTTCTGTTGAGGTTTAGAAGGAAATGCCAGATGGTCTGGACTTTAAGGATTTGGCAATTTTAGGAAGAATGGGGTCCCAGAGGGGACTACATTTGGGTGCGCGATCTGTTCTGTTCATAGCTGGTTGTCGTATTTGTATAGCTGCGTGTTCTGTGAGGTCAAGTTGGGAGCGTGAGGTGAGGGATTTGAGGACTTCGATGTTGTTCCAGGAGATGGTGTGGCCGGTGGTCAGGGCATGATGTGCAGGGGCTGATTTGATTCTGTCTGTGGATTCGTCGATGGCGTTGTTGAGTCTGTAACATCGTTCGTGTTCTTTCATGCGGTGGACCAAGGGTCTGTAGGTCTGTCCGGCGTATTTGGAGGGGCACTGTGAGCAGGAAATTTCGTAGATGGTGTTGGGAGTGAGGTGAGTAGGGGGTGTGGTCTTCGTTTTGGTGAGGAGGTTGCGGAGGGAGGTAGCAGAGGAGTGGGTGACTTTGATGTCGTGTTGTCCGAGTATCTTGGAGATGGGTTTGGATAGGGAGGGATGGAAAGGAAGAGAAACACTAAGGGCATGTTCACGGGTCTGTCGGTTGAATGAGGCTAGGGATTGGTGGCGAGAGGGGTTGGTGAATTTCCGTTGTACTTCGTCCATGATGGTGGTGATGCGGTGAGGAGGGAAGCCGTTCTGGAGGCAAACGTGTCGTACTGTCTGGAGTTCGTCGTCAAGGTGTTGGGGTGAGCAGATGTTGTGGGCTCTTCTGGTCAGTGATCGGATGCTGCGTTCTTAGATGAGTTGGTGGTGCAGGAGGAGTACTTGGTGTAGAGGTTGGTGTGGGTGGGTTTTCTGTAGACTGATGTGGATTTGTCAGGGTGGATGAGAACGTCAAGGAAGGGTATAGTTCCGTCTGTAGAGGGATGTTCTTGGGTAAAGTTGAGGTCTTCAGTAAGGGAGTTAAGGAATGTAAGGAAGGATTCTGCGTGGTTTCTGTCTCTGAAAGATCCAAGGCCGTCGTCAACGAAATGGGAGTAAGTGTTTGGAGGGTCAGGACATGAGGATAAAGCTAAGGTCTCGATTTCAGCAAGGCGGATTTCAGCTAGTTCAACAATGAGGGGGGATCCCATTGTACCACCTTCGTCTTGGGAGTAGAAGGAGCCGTTGAATTCAAGGTATGAGTTGTCAAGGCAAAAGTTGATAAGGGAGCCTATGGTGGTGGTGGTGACATTGGAGGGAAGACGAGAGGGGTTCTGTTCAAAGGAGGAGATGACAGTTTTGAGGGCTAGGCGCATGCTCGCATGTCACAGGAGGTGTACAAGGATTGGACGTCTAAGGAGGCGTGGTAGTGGAAGGAGGGATTGAGAGAGGAGTCGAAGCGATGTTTGAAGTCGGAAGAATCTTTGAGGCGTAAGGGGTTCTGGGCTAGGGGTTTGAGGAAAGATGCGAGGACTTTGTGGAGGGCTTGGAGGGGGGTGTTGTAGAAGCTGACTACGGGACGGATAGGTGCGCCGGGTTTGTGTATCTTAGGTTGTCCGTAAAGTTGAGGCCATCTAGGATGTAGGTTGCGCATCTTGTGGTATAGGTCGGTCGTGATCTTCTTGTCGGTGTGTAGTTTCTTGAGGACTTTCTGTAGTTTAGTGGTAACGGATTGAGTGGGGTCTTTCGTTAAGAGGGTGTAACTACCTGAGGATAAGTGGTCGGTAACTTTGGCTATGTATTGATCGTGAGTCAGTACAACAGTGGCGTTGCCCTTATCAGCAGGAAGAAATTTCAATTCAGATTTCTTAGATTTTAAAGATTTAAGAGCGGTACGTTGTTGTGGAGTGTTATGCTGATCCAGTTAGTGACGAGCTATGAAGTAATCATTCGACCTCATTTAATAGTGATCCTATCTATGACGAGCTATGAAGTAATCAGTGGATCTCGTCAATGCTCATCCTGTCCGGACTGTCAGTGACGAGTTATGAAGAAATAAATGAAGACCTCATTAATTCCTTGTTCCAAGAAGATATTCCTCTGGTAACAACCCCTTCTGGCCTGCTTCTGAACATAATATGAAGATTCGAAAACCTAGTCTACCTAAATTGGAACTTGCTGACTGCATTGGAAAATGGAGAACAATCGAGAAGTGATAATCAGTGCCAGGATATAATCAAAGTTGAATTCGGAATCCAAGGAAAACCTTCCTTTTTTATATTATCATATTGTCCGTTAGTTTGGTGTGAAGTAATATGTTCTTTTTAAAAACTAACAGTGTTTTAAACTAAATTGATATCAGTTAAAGATGATATATTTTAACAGGTAAAATTCATATAATTGACGATTAAGAGCTGTAGGAGTGTGTTCAGGACTCTGAAAGTGGCATACTCTGATAGCAATGGTATGAAATGGTTAACTTTAGTCAAGGTCTCATGTCTCTACGACCTTCGCTTTTGGCGCAGTGAATCTTGCGCTTCAGCGCAATGCGCAAATTCCTGCAGGAACTTCCCGACATTGTAGAGACCTGAAACCTCGACTAAAGTTAACCATTTCCTACTGTTTATATTAGAGGAGCACACATTTAGAACTCCTTCCAAACTCCTTCGTGACTAAATTGACGATTTAGATAATTTTACCTGTTAAAAATTGGTGAAAAATATGGGCGTGGCCCAAGTCAGTATTATACGAAACCGTAGACACAAAAAATTGTTTGGTTGTTCCTGATCCTATAGAGCAACTAATTAGAGGTGATATCTAATTATATGAACGAAAAGTGGTTTTGTGAACCGCCCTTTATTCTACAGCGAATCATGAACATTGAAAATGTACATGATAAGAACTTAGAATTGTATGATCAGTATGAAGTATGAGTTTATATGAGTAATTTATTATGAAATGACCTTTCACTATCTCACTATGCAATTTCGACTAAATTCATGTAGATATCCAATCCAGTTCCATGCACAACTGTTGTTTACATTTGGTCTAGTTAGACACAATTTGTTTCAGAGTGACTCGATAATAGCAATATCAAACTAAGATATTATTTAAATGGTCCATGACATGCAATGCGGAAATATCCCCATAAATTGGCAACTGCCAAAGTGACACTAAAGTTATTGCTAATTCCTTTACAAAACTTAGCAAGTGCTATTAACAATTTCCTAATGGATCATGGAAATTGAAATGTTCAATTTTCTTTTCATAAATAATAATTATAATGCGAAGTTTTATTTACCCCAAGTTTGGAGAGTAAGTATGTTAAACTGGGAATGCCCCTTCCCAGGGACCACATCACCCCTAATAAACCATTAAATATCATGGGAGACCATGCACAGCCTCGAATTATAGTATAATGACTTCGAATAAACCTTTTTTGTCTCTAAAAAAAGGCTTAGAAAACTAGATTTATTTACCTCATTTTACCTCATTTTACCTCATCCCAATTTTGCCTTTTTTGGCTGGCCTCATGAGGTAAAATGAGGTTGACCCCCCCCCCCCCCCCTGGTTGTACCAAGCTTGGCCAGCTCATCTGCTTTTTCGTTCCCCCACAATCCGATGTGTGCTGCAATCCATCGTATCTCTAGCGTGTTGTTGGATCCGAGTGCATTAAGAGAGTCGTAACAGTCTCTTGTAGTTCTACTTTGCGTTGAAAGCGCAGAGATAGCTTGTATAGATGAGAGACTGTCAGACCATATGATGATATGTGTGTTGGTATAGGTAGAGAGATATTTGCAAGCTTCAATAATGGCGGTGAGCTCTGTTTGGTAAACAGTGCAATAATCAGGGAGCTTGAATGATCTTTCTTCAAGGGTGGTGTTATTGTTGTCAGTTGTGATGATATAGCCAGCCCCGCATCCTGAGTCTGTGAGTGACCCGTCAGTGTAGCAGGTGATCGTTTCACTGGTAATGTTGTCAATGGTGTTTTGAAGTGAATTTCTATATTCAGTGGTATCGGCTCCAGGAGTTGTGACGGTGAAGTGCCGTCCCAGCATCATGGTTGGTGTTGTTAGGTCTCTCGTTGCTCTAAGTGGGATAATGAGGTCTGCCATGAATTGTTTGTTGATAGTGGTATGATTTTTGATAGTTCCCTTCCTGAAAGCGATAGTTTCAAGAGTGAGGCTGCCATAAGCTTGTAGCCTGGCCGCACCCTTTGCTGCTTCGCCTTGCAGGAACAGTATGATGTCAGAAGTGTCGGTGAGGTGATTCAATGCGATGAAAGGTGTGCTTGGCATGGCACCAGACATCATTCTGAGTGCCAATGCCTGAACACGTTTGAGTTTCTTCGCGTTATAGTCCGTTTGAGTGGCCCTGATCCATATACTACAGCAGTAGGATAGGATTGGACGGATGACAGCCGTGTACATCCATTTGCATGTTTTGGGGCTCATACCCCATGTGGGGCCGACAGCTCTTCGACATTGCATGAGGGATGCCGTGGCTTTTTTGGTGGTGTTAGAACGTATTTAATCAATAATACACACTGTTAAAGTTGGTCTGACCACAAATGATGAAAAAATTATATACTGAATATCATAAATTATATCGTAAATTAGCTAAACTTATGATTTTTTTTTTTTTTTTGAAATAAATTTTCGTGCACATACAGAATGAATGGTTAATAATTTAATATATTATGTAGATTACTTACGGCCAGAGGGGGGGGGGGGGGGGGGGGTAAAATTCGTTTTTCCAGTTTTCACATATATTTGATAAGAGCTGCTGGAGACGAACAAGAAGAAAAAACCCGACCAAAATCTGACCTAGCATTTTTGAGATATCGCGCGCCAAATATTGAGGTTTACCTGTAATTACATGTAAAAATTACATGTAAAAAAAATCGAATTTGGGCTAAAGTTAACCTCATATTTCAAGAACAAAGGCAAAAATCAAAATTCTAAAAATAACGTTTTTGCGTAACACCCCAAAGAACACCTGTGCCAAGTTTCAGCTTCTGGATGTGGCCAGTCTTTTCAAGTTAAGGATTTTGGTATGAGGGGGATGGGATTGCAGCCCCATTATTTAAATATCATATTCATTTGAGCATTTTCAGAATCGTTTATGGCAATTTTTTACTTTTAACACTGCAGTGTGTTACAAAGCCAGACTTACAACAACCATCTACTTAAGGTTGTAGATATTAATAAATCATTACAACTTAATCGTTACAACTTTCCCCAATTGGGTGACGAAATCACTGATTAAGTGCCGAGATCACTTATCTGCAATATCTTAAAAAGGTCATAACTCGGGTAAATTCTGAACAAACAACTTGAAATTTGGGAAAAAGCACTTCTATTATCAAACCAAATATGTCTAGGAATTTTGAAGTTCCCAACTGAAAGCATTCTAACTTAATGGTGACAATAGCGGAAAAGAGGGATTGGCGTGCCACACCCACTGTAATTAAATAAATTTGACAAAGCTTTCATGGAATCTAAGATTGACCCATATCTATAATCTCTGAAATTTCTGTGCAATTCTAAGAAGAATTACGTGAGTTATGAAAGGGTTGCGTGTGGGCAGTTACTTCTGGGCCACCATGTACATACATAATTATGCTTTTGATGTATTGCAGAGATTGCAGGGTGTTTTACGAAAATTTTATGAAATAACAATTTTTACATATTAGTATAACAGTCGAAAAATGTGCTCGAATCATACGATTAAACGTCAAAACAACTTTATTTGAACCAGGTGCCAAAAAGCCCCGTTTATCAACTTTTAGGATTTGAAGAAAAGCTGAACGATAACATCGAATGACTATAGAGTCGACTTTTTATTAAAAATACGGGAATTGAAATTAGTATGGATAAGAATTAATGTGGATAGATGAAAACGTAAATTATACATGATAGAAGCAAAAAGAACTCTGAAAAGCAATAAAATCACTAAATGACTTCTAATGCATTTTGGTTTAAATATAACCATATTTTATTTAATTTGCTTCAACGCTCGATTTTCATACTAGGGTGTAAATTGGTGAAATATACGCGGCACGCCTAAAATTTTTGGTTTCATTAGGTTGATTATTGTATAACAAAAAATGTCCGTCTATGTTAAATATATTTAAACAGTTGTTACTCATATCAAGGCTAATATAATAAGTAATTACGTTATACTTTACTATTTACACTTAACTTGAGTATCGAATCACTTGACACAGGAGGACTATAGTGCAAAGAAACTGCTGCTAACTGCTGCTAACTGCTGCTCACTGCTGCTCACTGCTGCTCACTGCTGCTCACTGCTGCTCACTGCTGCTCACTGCTGCTAACTGCTGCTTTCGCGCGCGTCCATAGCAGCAGTTAGTAGCAGTGAGCAGCAGTGAGCAGCAGTGAGCAGCAGTAAGCAGCAGTGAGCAGCAGTGAGCAGCAGTTATCAGCAGCTTCTTTGCACTATAGTCCTCCTGTATTGACCATTGAATTTACGGATAATATAATTAGTTTTTGAGGACTTCTCGCCGCTTTAACGCGCTGCACAAATTGTAGGTTTATAACCTACCAGGACGCGCGCCGAGTTAGACCCGTCGACGGTAACTCGCAACAAATATTTTACGAGTATTATGGGTCGCTTTAACCTTTTTTTACTTGTGAAACAAGCGCGCCCGCAGTGACGCGAAAGCACAAGTGAACCCTTTCGCTTGCAGTAGCGCTCGACCGCCGAAGGCACTTCATTCTAATTTTGAAACAAGCGCGTCACGCACTGCTCTATCCAGAGGATAAAAGCTGCTGTCGGACAAATGTCTTTTTAACTGCATATCACAGTACAGGCTACGATGTTCGGTCGTTAAATTACTATCGATTTAAATTATTGACAATGGAAATCCCTCCATTTTGTGCTTTGCAGTAGAGGCTCTTACGGGCATTGTCTGCTCGATACGCTAGGGACCCCAGATACGTACCTTAATAAACGTATTTTTGACCGTAGAATCGATTAAAAAGAAATTGTAATACACCCCAAAGAAATTTGGTAACTTGACCAATATGAAACGATCGTTAATTGTAATTAATTACGGTCGATGGAAATCTAGCGTTCGCTAACCAGCGCAATTCTTGTTGAGTTTGAATTATTTTATGATTTTAGCAGTGAGACACTTTAATATGCAATGTCGATAGCCTGGTAATATCTTACTGGTCTGGTGTTAAATTTAATGTTGCTCTACTATACACTGCATTAGTGGCTCGATTCTGATGTGCACAATTAAGCGCTGCGCGCGACAAAAAGCCACGGGATGGTTTATATATATATATATATATATATATATATATATATACAAAATTGCATTTCTTATTTACGAAATTGTTTACGAAATTGATTTAACATAAATTTGAGTTGCAACGTGAGACAATTATTTAATCATCAACAATAATTATAATAGTGTTTTATAGAGATTTTTTAACTGCCATGAGTTGTGTGTATAGTTACACTTACACGGAAAGACTAGACTGCCATTTGCCATGCCCTGGCTGGTTTTTATTTAAAAAAAAAACCTGTATCCTCGGCCGGTACCACATGATTGCAGAGTTGGTAGCACATGCTTCGGCAATCTACCTATACCTCAGTGAACTGGTGGGTGAACGGCAGCTTGCGGCACAATACTTAGGGAAATCGGACTGGGGATCCGTCGGCCTGGTCTACCACCTTTGAGCAACTCATTAAATGAGTGAGTGGTATTGACGGGGATGCAGGCCACAGTTTGTGTTTGTTGTTTTGGTCTACAAATAAAGAAGAGTGTATAATGAAGTTTAATTAATTAAATTCTTTTGGATAAATAAAGGTAACCAATATCTGTCGAGATTATTATTTTTTCTTATAGTTTATTCCATCTGATGTCTGATTGTACCAACATGTCTGTCGTATATTGTTTTTAGACGTTAGTGTTACCAATAAGCAGTTTAAAGGAAAATGAGAATTTTTTGTTGGAGAATTATAAATTATTATAGTTTTCTCTTTGTTAGGAGAGCCGCTCTGACATTAGTAGCTTGTAACATTCTTGGTTACTAGTTGCTAATATGAGCAGGATATAAATACTTTGTTATTATATTATTATTATTATTAAAGAGCAACTAATTATTTCATCAACAGTATGTACCATGTAAAATGCAAAAAATACCTTTTTGTATTTATGTATCCTGGCCTTCCTGTATATTATGTAAAATGCAAAAATATTTTTTTTGAAAAGCTAGCTGATGAGCTGTCTAAGTTAAGAACTCATGTCATGTCAATCATACAGTGCATAAAAAAGTAAAGAAAGAAAGTGAACAAGATTTTATCCAGCTCCACGGTCATCAACAGAATTATAAAGCAATAGTGTGCAGTATTCAATATTAAAACAGCAGACTTAGCCACAAACTATAATTTTTTACTCTCAATGGTTTTACTCAGATTTGTTCCATTTCACCCTTTTGTAAAAGGGCAATAGTGAAAGGTTACGAATGGACGTTTTTGCAGAAAAACGTGGATTTTGGAGAGCGGTAGGAGGGTAGGCGGGTCTGAATATGTCGTGTTCTGTCCTTCTGTTAGTAACCATGTCAATTCATATATTAGGACGCAATGAAACTACCAGACCACGATGTATGGGGACTTGCCACCCCATGGCAACATTAAAATATATCGACTCTGTTACATCGTTTCCTGTTAATATAAAACTCTGTTACAAAATGAACTGGGATCTGGCAATACTACACCTTAGTTGATAAAATATGACAAAGTAATGTACAACTAGACTTAAGTAAAAGTCTGAATGAATATAGAAAACAAACCTATATACTGCTTGAAAGCTAAATAATAAACTGCGAAAGAGTAGTCAACGTGATATAAAACTGTTCGATACGACCAAAGAGAGAAAGAAATAGATCGTGCGGAAGAGGTAACATGCATAGCCATAAGGAATTACAAGGAATTACAGGGATTGACCTTACACACAATATAATTATATAATGAAGTCATTAACTGTGAAATTGTGCCAGTGTTTGAGGATACACGCTGGCTGACTATTAATATATAATTTAAGATATCTGTGTAAGATTTTTCGTTCATAATTCTGGGTGATCAGTTTATCAATTAATAATTTAACATCATGAATAAATTCATTAACTACTGAGGAGGATTTGCATATCCTATATAGTTCGCCTACAAATATTCCATGTGAAGGTTTCACAGGTACGTTGGAGCTAAGGTTAGGAAAAGTGACGACTTTAAAACTGAAATCACGTCGTTTGTCATATAATTTAGTGTATGTAATTTAAACTTTTTGAGTGTGTCTAACCTTATATTCAGACAATAACTATAGTTGGATTTATTTATGAATATCATTGATAAACACATGATTTTATCACTTACACCTGATTTTGATTTGGGACCTTTCTTAAGCTTAAATCCTTTAGAAGAAAGGTCAGGTCTTTTTGGGGGGGGGGGGGGGGGGAGCGCCCCCTCTGATGCCCCTATACTCACGCCGCCCCCTACTTTTAGAATGATCCAATCCCATTTCTCACCTAAAGTTATCTTATACTTATCCAAAACATAGTTTGTTGGCGTTCCTTTTTAATTGTAGCTGCATGTCTCTTGAGTTCATGGCTGAGACCCAAAACTTATGACCCGAAATTATATGCCCATTATGCTCATAATATTTTCGAAGGAAAATATTTATAGAATGAATCTAATTTAGATAATGAAAAGGAAGCCTAAGCTACATATTCTCTGTGACTTTTAGTACAAATGTTTGATAAAATGTGGATACTAAAGCCTAAAAACCACCAGAAATGTTAAAAATCACTAATTATATTACAGTTGCAGTCAGTGGCATAACGTTACCTGTTGGCGCCCCCCGCACAGTGGGGCCCCCCGCACAGTGGGGTCAGTGGGGCCCTTCACTACACCACTGGTTGCAGTTGTTGTCTTTTGCAAGGGTGAATTTACTTGATTTGATATTTATTTTCAGAATCAATATAAAATCGTATGTTGACTATATAAACTAATGATTACATTTTAGATTGATGCCCAAATTTACAAACTAGTTCTAGCCAAAAAAATCCACAACAAATGTTGTTCAGGATGTTGCAGCAAAGTATTCTAAATTTACAGAGCTGTGTCAAATGTTTGACATCTGGACTGGTTGTAAAAAATTGTAAACGTTTTACAAAGAAAACGAACATAAAATATAGCTGATTACTCCTTCATTAACTCATCTACAGATGTTTGAGAATGTACTAATGTATTGTGAACACCCTGTATATTATGTATAGTGTATATAATATTATACAAATATCAATAAATCAATTATCAGTATCATTGCAGGCATGATTAATGGCTACTGGATTTAGCTTCACACTTTGGACCTTCACAAATAGATGACAAAAAATGCAGACACAAAGTTCGGATCTCTATCATGGGTTGAATTAGTTCCTGACTCTGAAGATAGCCCTTCCTCTCGCTCTGGGCATTCTCTTATATTCTTTGAAGGATCTCTATACCTTTTTGGAGGAAAAGATGAATATTCAGCAAGTAATGAACTTTGGCAGTACCACACTGAAGCAGCCGTCTGGACTAAACTCTCATATTCTGGAAAAGCTCCCCCTAGACTATTCAATCATAGTGCTATACTATACGATAAAAAAGTTTTCATATTTGGTGGGTCATTAGGGTCCAGTTTTTCATTGTGGGTTTTTGACTTTTCGGTGTACGAATGGGAAAAATATCAGACTGGAGAAAACTGGCCTCTCAACCGTCACTCCCAGTCAGTGTCTATTCTCAATAACACTGTGTACATGTACGGAGGTTACACTTACCTTGGTTGTGAAAGTAACGAGCTGTGGACGTATGATCTGGGTAGGTAATGTTGCAGAATACAATACATATTGTTAACTGGTATACATGAACTCTATATAGTAGTAACATCTTCAATCTACATGTATATTATACATGTAGATGTTTGAATTCACAATCATATCAGCAATCTGTGTATAATATGCTTCACAATTGTTTGGAAGGGTTGTTTGGTGTTTAAAAGAATTCTCCTTACCCCAGATGATAACGAATGGTGTAAAGTGGAGACCGCTGAAACCAACACTCCACCAGCAATGTTCGGTCACACTGCCGTGTTCAGTGGACCTGTGATGTGGCTATTTGGAGGTAGTGCTCAAAGGGAAATTATCAACTCTCTCTGGTCTTATGATACTGGTCAGTTTATTATGAGGTGTCGGGTCAGAGATTAAGTTACCAAGTTAGTAGGTTACTAAGTTACTAAGTTACTAAGTAACTAGGTTAATAAGTTACCAAGTTACTAAGTTACTAAGTTACTAGGTTAATAAATTACCAAGTTACTAGGTTACTAAGTTACTAAGTTACTAAGTTACTAGGTAACTAAGTTATTAAGTTACTAAGTTACAACTAATTTTCAGTTTGAAATTAGATTTGTTATGTCATGGTGCTCTAAAATAATGCATAAATTTGTGTAAATTTGGCCACCTCAAATGATGTTTCCAATTATATCTAATATGTTATTATGACAATGATGAAATTTCCAGTAGAATTCAATGTTATCATTATTATCATAATATGTATGCCTGGAAGTGGATTTGTTAAGCTTACGTTTTGGCAAATTGGCAATGTTTTGTAAGATACAAATCGATATAATAATTATGTCAAGGATCTTAATTAAATATGGTGTTGTAAACTTTATTTAGAGACACAACAGTGGACTGGGGTGTTGTAAATCTAACTTATTACTTTATTTAGAGACACAACAGTGGACTGGGGTGTTGTAAATCTAACTTATTACTTTATTTAGAGACACAACAGTGGACTGGGGTGTTGTAAATCTAACTTATTACTTTATTTAGAGACACAACAGTGGACTGGGGTGTTGTAAATCTAACTTATTACTTTATTTAGAGACACAACAGTGGACTGGGGTGTTGTAAATCTAACTTATTACTTTATTTAGAGACACAACAGTGGACTGGGGTGTTGTAAATCTAACTTATTACTTTATTTAGAGACACGGCAGTGGACTGGGGTGTTGTAAATCTAACTTATTACTTTATTTAGAGACACGGCAGTGGACTCCTCATGTCAAAGTGTTTTCTCCACCTCCTCTTTACTATCATATTGCAATTGTCGTGAGTGAAATTTTTTATGGGAGATTGATTCTTACCACTTACAGTATCATGGAAAATATTGTGATCTAGCTGGATTATCTCTAACTTTAACTGTGGTTTTTTAAGTGAGGCAGTATTTGAATATAGCTATTATAAAATTATGATCATTGATGTGCCTGATATAGTTAATAGTACTTATTTAATGTGAATTCACTTTCAGACTGGTGATGTGATGCTAATATACGGTGGTTTTGATGAAGGAGTAAAAGCTTACACGGGCATGTGGCGATTTAACTTCGGTACGTGCTCTCCTCCGTTATCTATTGAACTTACAATACATTTTCCCCAGATTGTTGCCAGTACAGTACAATGCTAAAAACTAAAAAGAAAGCTTGTACATCTTGAATATAGAAGCTAATACAAATCCCCCCAGAAACAGAAGTATGGACCCAGATGGTGTCGACTGAGTTACCTGCTCTGGCTGGTCACGCTGTGGCTGTCTCTTACGTTAAATCAACACTCAATGGTTTGTTACATATTATTTTTATATATATACATTGAACGTGACAGCACTAAATTTAGTTTCTTGGGATTAAAAAGGAGTTTATCTTCTAGTGCTGAAATGTTTTGACTGTTTTATCATCACAATTCGATTGAGAAGCTCTACCCGGAAGCAGTACTCGCCACTAACACCTTAAAATGTTTAAATTTGATTACAAAATTTAATTATAATTATGTAATTATAATTATAATTCTAACAATCAATTTAGAAAACACTGTATTCCTGCCATACTGATACATCTACAATATAGATAGGCAGTTTAGATCAATCTGGCACACTGCTTTAAGTTGTTCAATCTTAATACGCCAATAGACCTTTAAATATTGAATATATATAAAAAAGTAAACGTATCCATAATATTTAATTTTACAGAACCCTTTTATATCTTAATCAGGCTAAATGAGGTTAAAGTTAAAGTCAATTATTTTTATTATTTTACGTATTATTTAGTAGTAATGTGTGTGTTAGTATGTGACTGTTATTCTAGAAAAGTGTTATCAGAGACAGAGACAATAATAATGAGCGATGTGCATAACGTTACCACAAGTTGACATGCATCAGATTGTAGCTTTAAAAGAAATAATTATCTTTGCTGAACATGACGTATTCTTGCAATTAATACATCAAACTTCTTGCCAAGTTCAACCTTAAGACTCAACATAATTAAATACAATTCCTTTCTTGATCGTATTAAGATAATATAATTTAAGTGCACATATTATGCTATGAAAAGGTAGTTAAGTAGTTGGGGGGGGGGGGGGGGGGGGGGGGGGGGGCGCTGTTTAGGAGTCACATAGTCTATAACTAACAAGGTGTACGTTTTACTTCTCCTCTGTAGTTGTGATCTTGACGATTGAAACGACCTCTTTAATTAAACGAAATATTTCGGATATACGACATATTCATTATTCTAAACTATTAGCATATTATGGAAAGAAAGGATAGAAGGAGTAAAAGGTTTCCAGCGTTGATAATTGGTTCGAATTTTAATGTTTATTTGCACAAACCTATGGCTTCCGAATCTGGTAAGGACTTATTAATCACATGAATCTCAATAATTTGGTTGGAAATCATACGTTGAATCCAAAAAGCTGGCACAATTCAGATCATGCTCACACAATTTCAATATTGAGACTGGACGTCATGGAACCCACAAAAGAAATCAGAACGTACCTCGGATACAAAAAGCTTGCTCAACAGAGGACAGGGACGTGGACGTGATCAAAATTTCATTTGCCATTCTCCGACCCGGACCCCATCATCGAAGATGAGGTACACGTCCTCCGGACCTGCTATCTGTATGAAGATCGTGACCGACATCGCTTTAGTCAGAGAGCCAAAACCTGTCTTTTCGCTAACTTAGAGGGGCTATTCACAGAGACAGCGAGGTTCCTGGTGAGAGCAAATAACAGGCGTTTCCCGAAGAAGGAAGTCACTAGAAGGATCCGCTGAAGGCCAGCAGCTGTAAGTGGAACTTCCCCGCTACACCTCAACAGAACTCCCCCGAGGATACGTGACGGCCAAGTTGAGCTTCATTTTATTATGACAACGAACTGTTGAAATTCGGTTACTAATTCATATCATCATATAATATCTTTATGGAACATGTTCGAATGGGAATTTGGATGATTGGCAGTTAAATTATTATTTTCGCACCTGTTTCTCTTTCGATAAAGATGTGACGAAGTTAAATTTCAATGATTTTTAAATTTTAATTTAAAAACATTCTTGCAGTGCACTATTTATTTATTTCTCTATTGATGTATTATAGTAAAGACTTGAGTGTTAGGGCTCTCATTGACAAATCTATGTTTAATCCTGTTTAATCCTGTTTAATCCTGTTTATGATAGAGATTCCTTAAATTGAATGTATTTAAAAAATTGAACTCATTGTCAATATAATATTGAGAGATTACAGTACAATTTACAGTAAAATCCTCCTTTCATATTTCATTTTCTTGTGCAGCATATTCTTCAAGTCAATATTTCTGATTTTACAAGATAAATCATCTCAACTGTTTATATTCGTTGTAATCTCATCATTGATGAAATGATGCGATATTTGTGTGAGTTTTTTTTTAATGAGATAAAGAGTGACTATCAAAGAATACTATTAGTTTTCTCCTTTTGACCACGGCCATTCTAGTATTATTATAAAAACACTTAAAAGTCGTATCTTTGATTAATGTTCTAAATACTAAGATATCAGCATAATTCAATAATTCAATAAATGTTCTCATTATTTTAAAATAAGATAGCATTATAATGATCAACACTTTAATTTAGATTCATAAATTGTCCGTTATTTCAGACGTCTGAAAAAAAAACCTCATCATCCGATGAGTTTTTTTTCTCCTTTGTTGTTTTCCCTTTTTTTCTTCTTTTAAATTTGGTTTTATAATTGTTAAATGCCTCTTTTAAAAGTTTGTATCTTTAAAACATAAATAGTGTACGCAATAATCAGCAAAAATAATAACGATACTAGTGTCTAGTAATACCTTATTCAAAATCAGCATTTCGATCAATGGTTTTCCAAAAAGTTATAAAAGAAATTGTGGGAATTTTTGTGATAATTTGAATAAGTTATTACCTTAACCACTTATAATTTAAAATGGGATAATAAATAATAATCACTCATTATAAGTAAATGTTTGTAAAGATAAGTAATCGAATCGAGATCATAATAATATAATATCAGCGTCAAATATACTTTATAGCCATGAAAATAATCCTAATTCATTCAACCTTTTGTCTATATTATCATGAATTGATCATAAAAATAAAATACCTTTCTAAATACTCTATTTTCTATATTTTACAGTGCTGGTCTTAATTTTTTACGGTATAAGCACGCCCAAACCGAATTAAAAGTTTGGATGGGCCTTAAAAGCAATCCACTCTTCCATTAAATTTACATATGATAATCATCACTTTGAAAACGTAGTCCTGTTTTATTGACTCTCCTAAATAATTCTGTCTGCTTCTTCTTTCAACTCCCATCTGCTTATCCAGCATATATTAGATTATCTTTTTTACGAGATAAATCATCTAACTTAGTCATTGTTATGCAGCTTTGTCTCTCTCGTCATAGCTCCCTTGTTCGTCTCAGAGTTGGGTAATCATTTCTTTGTTGTCTTGTACTCCAGTCATCTCTGCTGTGCCTGGAAGTTCTCCGTCTTGCACTGCTACACAATCCAGCTCAATAGTGTTAGCTGTTGATAATCGTTGAAATCTTAGACTTAACTCTCGGTAAATTCTTGAACCAGTGATTAGGGTTCCGAGTCTTTGGATAGGTACACTAATAAGGTTTGTTACAGTGTCATCATAGATTAGTGGGTTTATGACTGAGTTGATGGGTAGAATAATCATGGAAAACAGGCCATACCAGGGTGTTGCATCTAGGACATCAAGGGAATGTAGGACACAGATCACTATGAAGGGCACCCAGCAAAGGAAATCTGTAGTGATGATGATGGTGATTCTTAAGTTCATTTTTCTATTGCGTTGAGTTATCTGTCGGTTCCCTCCTGACTGAGTCAAACTTTTAGAAGATTTGTGAGATATGATGCCAATGATTAGGTATGAAGCTGTAATGAAAAAGAAGCAAACAAAGTTCAGGGCAAGAATTGCCCATACCAAGTGCCTCTGTGGATCATTTTCTTTGACAAAATATTTGAAGAGGCAGACTCCATCATTTCCATAGAAATCTACCTTTTGTATGTTTTTTGTGTAATCTTCATACCTGTTATCGTGAGAATACATCTCGGACATCATTTTGTTGATCATATGCCAACTTAGTGTTGTTTCCTTCATTCTACCAAAGTATCCTTGAAAGACGGCAAATAGCGTCTGCTTGTTCATTGTTCCAATAAATATTTTTAGCTCTTCTGCATATTTTACTCCATTGACGAATAAATCCCCAAATTTGGAGATAATTGGGATAACAGCAATGATAATGGAAGCCAACGTCATCATAAAAACACCTCCTGCAACTTGGAGTGATTTTATTAAGGTAACTTCTCCCGGAATTCTCATAGAATTTTGTATTCCATGAATTCGGGTGAGGCTCAGTGCACACATAGCAAAAAGCGAGACTTGAGATCCTATGGTGCTAAGAACACCAATAATTGAACAGTGGATGCTTGTAATCCAACCAATCTGCTGAGTACAATATTGTTCCTTGAAGATTACACCATCATAAACTGATATGACGAATAAGTAGATACCAACTAAAAGGTCTCCAAAAGATATCATCATGATGAGGAACTTATTGAACAGAGCTACTGTGGTTTTACAGTTCTTCAAAGTTCCAGTATTTTTGGACAGGATGATAAGATTTGCCAGGACGGCTAGAAATCCTATAACCCACGATGAACATTTGAGAGCATTCCCTTCTAGAATCTGTCTTGAACACTGGCTATTACATTCGTCCGTTAAATCCAGGCAGTCAAATGATCCGTCACATTTCTTTGTCACCGGTATGTAGCTACCGTCACACTTAAAATTATTTGTGCAGCTGTCCTCATCCGAGCCATCCCCGCAATTATCGATGAGATTGCATACTTGGGAATAATCAATGCAAGTGATATTGTTGTCACAGACAAAATACTTGTTCGTATAAATATTTCCATTGGATTTTCTGACAAATGTTAGGTATTCGTTATTGGCTATCGTTGCTATTCTATCACGATATTGTCCTGGACAAGCCTCATATCTAGGGATATTTCTCAGTGGACAAGAGGAACTGAAACACTTGTCTGCACAACTAGTGTACAAATATTGTTCTCCAAACATGTGGTCACAATTTTGAAGAATGTTTGGCATGATAACCGTTGTGTTGGTTCCTCCGTAAACGTTTTCATTTGAAAATCTAAACGTGCTGATAGTGAAGCAATGATTTTTGAAGTTTTGAGTGTTTTTTATCCCCTTTATGCAGTATGATAAATGCTTTTTCATGCTTTTGTCAGTTGATAAAACGGCTGTGGACAGTTTCGGTTGTTTGCGGGACTCAGAGCAGATCTTATTTTCATATCCGCATGTTTCAACTCCATCACATAGTTTACTAAATTCCACATATCCAGGGTCACCCCATAGACAAAGGAACACATTTTCACACTTCTCGTTGCTGGTAACAAATCGACAATAAATGGGCCATCTGTCATCTTCGTCGATTTCATTCAAACAGTCCTTAAACCCGTCTCTTAACCAAGCTTTAGGTATTGGGAGTTCCCTTTTCTGACCGCCGCGTCTTTCACACTTTTCCAGTGTCATTTTGTTGCACAAAAGACCAGTTTCATCACTTTTATCATAGCAGTCTGGTTGACCATCACACATTAAGTGCCTGTGAACAGTACACTGACTAGGGAGTTGTGGGCACTGGTTTTCAAAATTATCATCACAAATTGCCTTTCTACCCAAGCAGATCATATATTTTGATACAGAGGACAAGTATCCGTCAACAAGACACCATACCCCTACTCTGGCGGGATCTGAACAGTTTGTTTGAGTTGAAGCATCACTGCAGTACCTAAGGTTTAAGTATATGTCTGACACTTTAAGACGTGTACATCTTGTAAAGTTGTGTACTGGTACTGTAACTTTAGTTCTGGAATGTTCACAAGTGTACTGTGTTTCATTAGTTACGGTACAGTTAGCTTCGTCCTCTCCGTTAACACAGTTCTGAAATCCATTACATATAAAAATTGGTCGTATGTACTTTACTATTCCTGCTATAGATGGAATGTCACAATACATACCGTAACTGTATCCGTTACATGTAGCCTCATCTTCACAGTTGTCTGTATCACACACATCATTACAGATTTTGTTGGACGCTATCTTGTACCCACTCGGCAAAGTTATTATTTCGCTGCATCCCACTTCATCTAGTTCTGTATTGACACAGTCAGATCGTCCGTTGCAAATTAAAGATTCATGTTCTAATGTGTTCCGGATTCTACCAAATTTAGTCTTACACATAAATCTTCCACAAAGAATGTTGCCCTTTGTTATCCCCATATTATCTGCTGTAGTGAGGTGACCAGTGCAGGCCTGATAATAGTGCGGATCATCTGAACATAAAGCTGACACTCTTTGCCATTTTTCCGTCCAATAATACTCCTCTGTGTTGTGACACTTATAGAGCCTGTGATACCTCGCTCTCAAACATACCTGTTTCAAAAACCCTCCGTCTTCTGTAAAACTGCACGATTCTGCAAAGTTTTTTCAAGAGTGACACTAAATAAGCTAGGGGGGGGGGGGGGGGGGGGGCTCATGTTTTTTTGTCCGTTTTTGTCCGTTTGGCAGCTATATTTTCAAAACGGACAAAAAATAAAGCGGACAAAAACGGACAAAAACGGACAAAAACGGACAAAAAATAACAAAAATTGAAATAACATTTAGATGCTTCCTCCTCCTCCTCCTCCTCCTCCTCCTCCTCCTCCTCCTCCTCCTCCTCCTCCTCCTCCTCCTCCTCCTCCTCCTCCTCCTCCTCCTCCTCCTCCTCCTCCTCCTCCTCCTCCTCCTCCTCCTCCTCCTCCTCCTCCTCCTCCTCCTCCTCCTCCTCCTCCTCCTCCTCCTCCTCCTCCTCCTCCTCCTCCTCCTCCTCCTCCTCCTCCTCCTCCTCCTCCTCCTCCTCCTCCTCCTCCTCCTCCTCCTCCTCCTCCTCCTCCTCCTCCTCCTCCTCCTCCTCCTCTTCCACCTTCTCCTCCTCCTCCTCCTCAGCCATCCTCCTCAGCCATCCTCCTCAGTCCTCCTCAGTCCTCCTCAGTCCTCCTCCTCTGCAGTCTTCATCATCCTCCTCAGTCCTCCTCCTCCTGGGTCCTCCTCCTCCTCTTCATCCTCCTCCTCTTCCTCCTCAGTCCTCAGTCCTTCTCTTCAGTCCTCCTCCTCATCCTTTTCGTCAGTACTCCTCCTCCTCAGTCCTCCCCCAGTCCCCCTCCTCCTCCTATTCAGTCCTCCTCCTCCTCCTCAGTCCTCCTCCTCCTCAGTCATCCTCCTCAGTCCTTCTCCTCCTCAGTCCTTCTCCTCTTCCTCAGTCTTCCTCATATTCCTCAGTCCTCCCCCAGTCACCCTCCTCCTCAGTCCTCCCCCAGTCACCCTCCTCCTCATCCTCATCCTCCTCATCAGTCCTCCTTTTGGTGCCTTTTCCTGGGTCCTCCTCCTGGGTCCTCCTCCTCTTGGGTCCTCCTCCTCTTGGGTCCTCCTCCTCATCCTTCTCATTAGTCCTCCTCCTCCTCAGTCCTCCTCTTGAGTCCTTCTTCTCCTCCTCCTCCTATTCATTCCTCCTCCTCAGTTCTCCTTCTCAGTCTCACTCCTCCTTCTCAGTCCTCCTCCTCCTCTTCTTCCTGGTTCCTCCTCTTGGGTCCTCCTTCTCCTCCTCAGTCCTCCTCCTCTTCCTCCTCTTCCTGGGTCCTCCTGATCCTCCTCAGTCTTCTTCCTCCTTCTACTCCTCAGTCCTCCTCCTGCTCAATCCTCCTCTTCCTCCTAAGTCCTCCCCTCCTCAGTCCTCCTCTTGAGTCCTTCTTCTCCTCCTCCTCCTATTCATTCCTCCTCCTCAGTTCTCCTTCTCAGTCTCACTCCTCCTTCTCAGTCCTCCTCCTCCTCTTCTTCCTGGTTCCTCCTCTTGGGTCCTCCTTCTCCTCCTCAGTCCTCCTCCTCTTCCTCCTCTTCCTGGGTCCTCCTGATCCTCCTCAGTCTTCTTCCTCCTTCTACTCCTCAGTCCTCCTCCTGCTCAATCCTCCTCTTCCTCCTAAGTCCTCCCCTCCTCAGTCCTCCTAAGTCCTCCCCTTCTCAGTCCTCCTCCTCATCACTCCTCTTCACCAGTCCTCCTCCTCAGTCCTCCTTATCCTCATCCTTTATCTCCTTTCTCCTCCTCATCCTCCTCAGATCATACACCTCCTTCTCCTCATCAGTCCTCCTCCTCACTGCTCACTCCTTCTCCTACTCCTCCTCCTCCTCCTCCTCGTCCTTAGTCCTCTTTATCAGTCCTCATCAGTCCTCATCGGTCCTCCTCCTCCCCAGTCCTCCTCATGGGGCCTTTTCCTGGGTCCTCCTCCTCTTGGGTCCTCCTCCTCTTGAGTCCTTCTTCTCCTCCTCCTATTCATTCCTCCTCCTCAGTTCTCCTTCTCAGTCTCACTCCTCCTCAGCCCCCCTCCTCTCCCTCCTCAGTCCCCCTCCTCAGTCCCCCCTCCTCCTTTTCCTCTCTTTCATCTCTCAATAATTTGTTCAATTTATAATTATTGTTGGTGTTATTGTTAACATAATTTATTGTTATATACTAAAATGTTTTTAAGCGCATTTGAGTCTGACTCAAAATGTGCTCAAGAATCTTTGTGTTTAAGAAAGTTTTACTCTCCAGTAATAAAACTTTTCATCCCTTTTTATGTTATTAAAAAATGTGTAGACTATTCTTTGTGCCTAATTGAAGATTAAAAGTTTGAGAAAGGACCATGGTCATTAACCGGGCTACCCATTTCTGCAGATAGCCTGTTACAAATTGTGGAGAAAATTTAAATCAAAAGTTACAATTTTTGTCCGTTTTTGTCCGTTTTTGTCCGTTTTTGTCCGTTTGGCAGCTATATTTTCAAAACGGACAAAAATTAACGGACAAAAACGGACAAAAACGGACAAAAAATAACATGATCCCCCCCCCTAAGCTAACGTAATTCCATTAATTACCCAAAACAAAAATTACTGTCTTTAAACTGATGTAGTAGTCGATTTTAATTTGTATACGTAATAATATAAGTGATATAATTACCTTGGATAATTGAAGTTGGAACTTCGGACCAAGCTTTTGATTTGTATTTACTTGTGATTAATGGTGTAGTACTCTGTGGAGTACCAAGTTTCAACAGAATCAGTAATGTTGCAAGTTTCATAGCTCCATAATCTAAAAAATATTTTAGCTAAGTTGATATTGAAAAGTGATTGGAAATCAAAAGATATTGTCTATTCCAAATCCCCCTCCGTCTAATCTAAAAGCAAGCTCACGAGTGAAACATAGACAAATCTTAAAACACATCCCCGCAAATGGCATTTGAATTAAAATTCCTATTACTTGCCGGTTATAGTTTTCGCCAGGTCCTGAACAAATTAGTCAAAGATGCAAAATATAGAGCAACCATTTTTACGATTCTTCTTCATTTAAAGTGAATTTCAGCTAACTGTTATTGTTATAAATCTACATTGAAAACTTCAAAAGTTCAAAAGACGGACTGTAGCGGTTTACCAGAACATCTATACAGCGTGTATTTAAAACTAAGGCTTGGAATCTCATTAAGAGCATTTAAACGATCGTTCTGTAACATTAAATTGAGATCCATGACGTACTTCCCGTCTGTTGAAGTAAAGGAGGAACTAAAACACAGCAAGCGCCCTGTTTACTTGTTTAGTCCTGAAGGGACTGTTGTATAATCAATAGTGATTAATAATAGTAATAATTAACTTAACAATAACCCAGAAAACCTTATATTACCGTTAGGGGCCTAACTTCGGAGGTAAAAGAGA
The DNA here is from genome assembly GCF_026151205.1 of Bolinopsis microptera. Classification (NCBI taxonomy): domain Eukaryota; kingdom Metazoa; phylum Ctenophora; class Tentaculata; order Lobata; family Bolinopsidae; genus Bolinopsis; species Bolinopsis microptera. The sequence goes on along the minus strand of NC_087084.1, from coordinate 6,683,588 downwards.
TAGAAAGTTCTGGTTTTCAACAAAATGTCCATCTCGTAAAACTAAAGTTAGCTCCCCAGGAGCACAATTTGGGACAACGTAGATTTTGAATTATCCTGAAAAGTATGATTTTGAGCCAAATAAAAAATCGCAGCTTTTTAACTTTGCAAAATAATGTTGTTGCCATGACTCCAGATTGTAATTCACGCGTGCGATCAGTGAACATGACGTCACGCGCGCTGACACGTGTGCTATTAAAAAACGACCACCTCTAGTAACACGGCCAGCCGGTAAGTTTTGCTGGGAATTGATAAATAATTAATTTAATAATAGACACAGTATAACTGCAAGAAGCATCAGGACCCATTAGGATAGTTCTAATAACATAAATATTAGATATAATTAAAGTCCCTCTTTTCATTGTCTACTTGTTATGTCTGGTAGCTTAACAACCATCATCGAAAGATTAAGTTGATCTTACTATCTTACTATATATAAAGCGAGACGATATATAATATATATCCGCACCATTTTACTGACACCACGGCATCAACTTTAGCGCGACTTTCCGCAAAAACCGTAAAAGATATACAACCTCAACTTTTTTGACTGGTTCAAATGCGTTGATGGGCTTCAAATCAGCATGAAAAAATAAAAAATTGGCCAAGGAATAATAATTTTAGTGCCCAAAATTTGGACCTCCAAGTGTTGTCACTTTAGGGTTAGACGGGTTCCTGCTAGTAATAATAATTAATGGTAATAATTAATTGTGATATCTGATAACAAAGAATTATCTAACAGGTAACCACTCGGAGGTAAAACAGAGGAATAACAACCCGCGATCACTACACGACCAACACTCCGTTAGTAATCTGTACCAGTCAGGTGCTGGTAGTAACAACACGACTCTTAACAGTTCTACTACCACTGTTACTGCACTGGACGATAGTGCCATGTCAAATAGTGCGGTGAGTTATTTTAATTAATTATCATAATTATTTAGCGATTTCGTCAATTATCTGATTATATATTATATAATAAACGCTTCATTGTTTAAATTTTAAAAACATTTTTTTGAGACCACGTAATCTCAGCAACCCTAATTGAAATTTTAGAAACTCCTAGTTAACAAACATTATTATCATGTTATAAGTTTTAATAACATTTATTACATAGTTTATAACATCCCTCCTAATATGTAAAATCCGGATTGGAATATTATTTATGAGTCGCATAGTTGAAATGTTATCTTGGGTAAATTTCTATTGATCCCCTTTGATGCGACAAGGAAAAGGCTCTTTATTAGGAAAGGAATTATTCAACGTTTCAATGTGACAACATCCCTCATTATGTTATAAGTTTATAACATTGTGTTATAAATATAATAATATATTTAATATTGTGTTACATATATGTATTATTTTAAGTATAATAATATATATATTATTATATATAACATTATGTTATATATAACATTATGACCAGGTTGGAGAGGATTACGGCAGTACGTGGGTACGGAACGGTTCATTAGACTCTGCAGATAAGGGAGGAGAAGTAGTGTTATTTGATAAAAGGAACCCTACAAGACAGTCAGATGAGGGGTACAGCTCACAGGTACAGGTGAGGGGTACAGATGAGGGGTACAGCTCACAGGTACAGGTGAGGGGTACAGATGAGGGGTACAGCTCACAGGTACAGGTGAGGGGTACAGATGAGGGGTACAGCTCACAGGTACAGGTGAGGGGTACAGATGAGGGGTACAGCTCACAGGTACAGGTGAGGGGTACAGATGAGGGGTACAGCTCACAGATGAGGGGTACAGATGAGGGGTACAGCTCACAGGTGAGGGGTACAGATGAGGGGTACAGCTCACAGATGAGGGGTACAGATGAGGGGTACAGCTCACAGGTACAGGTGCACTGTCTTTATTTGTACTTGTTATTAACTAATTAACTGTGTCCTTGGAAACACAAGGAAATGTTTTGTAATTCGTTTATAGTAAGCCGCAGCACATAGGCCTGTTTCACGATGGATGTTTAGAGGGAATATCACATTTAAATCACAATATTGTATGACCAATAATTGATCAATAATTGACCAATAATTGATCGTGTACATTGTACATCTAATGCATTTATATATAACTAAAGCTTCTCATCCTACCCTACAACTTTACTTGCTGTAACCAGAGCTCACCAGATTAGCAGTATTTCATTAAAAACAGTCAGTACCTGAGTCCCTGACCTATATTAATAGTTTATTGTGTTCTACTGCCCTAGTAGTAGTAGTGTTCTGAAACATGATCTTAGAAACCACACTGCAAACAACCTGGCTCTATCACTCTTTCTTCTAACGTTATATTAGTTACATGGGAAATTACTGGCGTGAATTAAGTGTGTAACTGGTTTAAGCTTGTTACTCTGCGTCATATCATGACGATCTTGTTAAACAAATGTTGTGTTAATTTTCTAAACTGAATCGAAAGTATCTACTCTACTACAGATTTATTGACTGTATGCAATATGGTCTGTGCTAAGCTAGTGTGCTTTACAGTTAGCTTAATCTTAATGCATCTCAGCTGAGTCATCATTACAAGTAATGTAGATTATTATCTATACTATACATAGAATCTGAACTTCACAACTTATAACTAGCAGGAACACGTTATGAGATAAGGGTTGTAGATTGCGATAACATCTAACTAACGCTTCATTACACTGGGCAACTTGTGCCACATACATTTCTAACATCTTCCACTGTATCACTGGAGGAGGTTTATATCAAACCTGTGTTTCATTTGTTTAAATGTTCTATGAAATCCTACAGACAAAAGTTTAATTCTATAATCACCGATACACTGATATCCGATCAGTTGTTGTACACGCTACAGTGTGCACACTACAATACTACATTCTACACACAAATCTACACTCACTGAATCACTTGTCACTACACGTCTACACGGAGCTACTACCCGTCAAACATTAGTCTCATTAAGTTCACTGTAAATGTGATGAGGACGACATTATTACCATTATTACGTCACAACTCTGTGATACCCCCGCTCTGGTGGTGTTTCATTAGGGGTCGTTCACATATTCTAGCATATTACGTAATCAATATTTTAGCAATTTTTACCCCCCCCCCCCCCCTCCCACATCCAGAAACATAGCAGATCGGTAGATAATCTGCGAAGAAATTTTTGATTTAAGAGGGGGTCTAAATGATCAAAATCTGAATGATCTCTTACTTACGGGACACTACAGGATAAGGGACGGATCTCGAGCCTAATAGCTGTTTTTTTATTGAGAGGCTGGACATAGATGGTCAACGTGAGGATAGTATGAGGATTTAGGATGCTCTGCCTGCATTTGGGGTCTTGTGCGGGCACAAAGAAGCATTACTAGCAATTGTGTCCTTTACCCTCCTACAGAATTTGAACATTTTCGTGACTAATTCATCGAACAACGTCTGACTTAATATGTATTTAGTATTAAACAATTCAGTAAGTTATCTTTTCATGTACGCTGTACACTGTAGTTGTTGTAATAATTAATTAAACCAATGTAAACCAAACTTTTTCGATCAGCCGCGCGCTGAACCAGTGTTGCTAAGTAAAAATTGTGTATTTTTGTACATTTTTGAGTGTAAATTAATTTATTAATTTATCACTTGTACACATATCACAAATTATTTTATTATAATAAAACCACTTCTGTGAAATGGTTATTTTGAATTTAAATATTTAAACTAAATATGAATTGATTGTGGGTATAAAATAAAATTTTGTTTTACTTTAAAAAAAAAGTTGTTTTACTGTAACCCCGAAAGCTGGTATATATTATCTAAAGTAACCTTGGTTACATCCCGTGCTGTTTCGAATATATATTTAGATTTATATGTCCAATATCGAGTGCAAAAAAGTCTGATCTCCGGTACTGATGTTACGTACTAACAAGATCTCCGACGCGAGGATCTCCGAAGTCCGATCTTAAAGTTGGATCTCAGAGCCAAAAAGAGGAACCTAAGCCTTGGTTCCTCTCTTTGAGAGTCAAACAGGAAATTCAGTGTTATCAACTCAAACTCGGATTCGTAGCACAATTGAAAAACCAAAGAATAAAAATCTTTATCTTAAAATTAATATCAGGTCGTATTCGATTCAGTGGCCCAAACTCCAGTAGGTTACAAGACTTAAGTTCAAGTCGAGGAACACTTTGATTAAGCATGATCCGTGTCTAGTTGGAGTTTGAATCGCATATTATGCAATAGTTATCTACTAATCACTCCTAAACTGAGCGTTTTAGAGTCGAATCTCGAACCCTGCCATTCGGCCAAGTCATCTTAATTTAAAGTTCTAGAATTACAGTTCTAATATTCTAATACTAATGTAGTAGTGCCCTAGATAAGATCTCGAGGTAGCTGTAATAACAAAAGAGCTAGCCAGTAACCACTTGATTAAAAAACGAGGGAATGGCACACAGAAAACAGAAAATTTGTATCTGCGAGGATATTTTTAACTTTCTGGATGTGGGCCTCCCCCCTCCGTAATCAACTGTAATCAAGATCCACCCCTCCCCCTCCGCTGATTACGTAATATGTGAACGACCCCTAAATAAAAAATAACAAAAATAAAATATTAATCGATGCAATTTCGAATTGCACAGAAACTGGCTTACCACAAGTAGTCATGCACAGTACAATTGGCAAAGAAAAATTACGCTTTTTATTGTCAAAGATTAAAAATCTGAGGCAGTTGTGTTCATTACCATGTGTGTCAGCTGCAAATAATTTGCTACGTATAGAGAGGGTAATTAAGCGAGATTTTACGAAATATACTACTTGTTACTGTATTAGTACATGTATATTTGTGATGGCAAAATCAAATATATTATGGCACTAATGCCTATTCTGCTGTTAGGAGACAAAATCATTGAATCGATTTAATGATCGAATCAGTGGCGTAACGTTGCCTGTTTGCGCCCCCCTGCCGAAAAAAGCGCCCCCCTGTTGGCGCCCCCTCCCCTTTTGGTGCCCCTCCCTAAAATTGAACAAATTAGGTGATTTTAAAGAATACGCCGGTAAAATCTCTAAAAAAGTGTGTATCTAGAGCAAAACGCGCAGTTTTGCTAGTACTTTAGTTAAGTTTTCGAAATTGTCCCACATTCAAACGACGATTTGGCGCCCCCCTAAGACGGCGCCCCCCTGCACAGCGGGGTCAGCAGGGCCTTTCGTTACGCCACTGGATTGAATTTAAAAGGCAATTTGAGCAGGTGCTTGTTCACTGGGCCACGCTCAGCCTGCCATTCCGCCGAATTTGTATTCTTTATTACATGATTATGAACATTATAGCCGGGGTCCCCAGTTAAGTGCTTGTAGATTATAAATAATAAATAAATTCTAACATTTATTACACGCTTCGACATTAAAATATACCCAACAAAGATGTACATTTAAGTCATTCAAGCGAGACTTAGTGTTGAAATACCAAGATTATGGACTTTTTATCAGATCAGATTTTATGAACAAATATTTGTATGAAGTTCCCAAAATTATGCACTTTCATATCAGTTCAGACTTTATGGACAAATATTAGAAATGTTATCAAAAGCTAGGTGGAAATAAAACGTCTTTAGCGCATTTTTAAAACATTCTACAGATGATAATGATCTCACTGAGTAGGGTAGTTCATTCCAAATTTTTGGTCCACAAAACATAAATGCAGCATCCGTTCGTCTGAAATGAGGAGCAGGAGGAACTTTCAACAAATAAAAGTCATCATCTAGTCTGGAACTTTGTCTTCGTACTTCCCTTAGATTGATGTGTCCTTGTAAGTACTGAGGGGCTATGTTATTAAGACACTTGAAGACCAGAAGTGATATTTTGAACTTGATTCTGAACCGAACAGGTAGAAAGTGGAGCTTTTTGAGGTAAGGCATGATAGGTTCACGTATCTTTTTTCCATAAAGACCAAAGATAAATCTAGCAGCATTGTTCTGTATCTTTTGTAGCTTATGGAGATTCTTTTCTGTTATACCATAATAGACTGAGTTGCAGTAGTCTATGAAACAGAGAATATTGGAGTGAACTAACTGAACTTTTAGTTCATGGGAAAGCTTTGAACCGATTCTTGATAAGTCCCTTTGATTCAAATAACATACTTTGGACACAGCATTTATTTGAGAGTCCAGATTCATTTGGTGATCGAAAAGGAATCCCAGGTTCTTGGCCTTGCTAACAGGACAGATTGAGAGGTCTCCTAAATCCATTGTCTGGATTGGGCTGACATATGGTCCTATATCAATGAACTCTGTTTTTTCATCATTCAGTTTTAGGAAGTTAACTGTCATCCATTGCTTTATCTCCAGAAAGCAATTTTTCACAGCTGTTAAATCAGGATTAGAACTGTGAACATCGAAAGCAAAGTACACCTGTGTGTCATCTGCATACAAATGTATCGAGAAACCATATTTTGTGACAATTTCCTCAAGATCTCTGGTATACAATATGAACAGTAGTGGTCCTAAAATGGATCCTTGAGGTACACCAATATCCAGATAGCATTCAGAAGATGTGGCTTTTTTAACTTTAACCTTGAATGTGCGATTATTAAGGTAACATTGTAACCAGCTGAGTGCTAGTTCTGTAATACCATACGCATTCTTGAGTTTCGTAAGAAGGAGATTATGGTTTATGGTGTCGAAAGCAGCTGATAGATCTAAGAGTAGAAGCACAACATTCGATTTGCTATCAATCATCATTAGAATATCATTATGTATCTTTGTAACTGCAGTTTCACAACTATGGAATTTTCTATAGCCTGATTGATATGGGGAAAATAGGTTGTTGACATCAGCATATTCATTTAATTGGCAATGAACTACTTTTTCTAGTATTTTTGACAGATAGGTTAGATTGCTAATCGGTCGATAGTTTTTCAGCTCATCAACATCTAATGTAGGTTTCTTGAGTCCAGGCCTTATAGATGCTTCTTTTAGGGCAGATGGAAACTTTCCAACTCTTAGTGATTCATTCACGATGTAATATGGATGATTGGGAGAAGCTCGGGTAAGCAGTTCTTGAAGAGCCACATTGGTATGACATCGAGTACGCTTGATTTATTGGGAAGACTCTTAATTAATGTTTCAAGTTCTGATAATGAGACTTCCTTAAACTGATCAAGTCTACACTTTGTATTCTCTATCGAAGTAGAGTTTTTGGTACCTTGACCGTTAAGGGAAGTGTTTTGAATTTCCTTCTCGATATTAGAGTAAATGGTTTTTACTTTTTTGTCGAAGAAAGTCTTGAGTTTTTCAGCCACTTCGATATCTTCACCATTTGGCAGTTTGTTGGAGCCATATTCTTTATCTAAAAGTTTATTTATGACTTTGTAGGTCCCTTTCGAGTCTCCTTTGCAAGAACTGAGCTGTTTATCATAGTAGCTATCTCTAGCTCGATTGATGGTGATTTCTGCGTCAACACACTTTTCAAAGTGAGTAGTTTTAAACTCATCATTCTCTGGATACTTTTTGGCTTTTCGTTTTGCTCTTCTCCTCTCTCTCTGACAGCAATTTGACATTTTTCATCCCAAAAATCAGACTTTTCAGCAGTAAATCGTTTCGTAATAAGTGGGGCATGTTTGTCCAGCACCTGTTCAAGGACATTTTGATAAAGGTTCACAGCCTCGTCCAAGGATTGATATTCAGAAAGGTTAAGCTCTGAACAAAACAGATCTTCCCTGAACTTATCGATGTCAATTTTGCTTAGCTCTCTGACATCTTTTTCTTCATATGTACGAGCTTTATGAAAATCGAATGAGACTGGGATCTGACAACTTACTAGATAGTGATCAGAGCTGGTTCCAGTGCTTGTCTCTACCATCATATCTGTTCCAGACAATGAGTCACTTACACAGCCTAGAGTAAATAACAAGTCCAGTGTCCCGCCAGAGATGTGAGTAGGAGAGTCGACATGCTGAAGGAAGCCTTTGCTCTCACAAAGGGCAATAAAGTTCTGGGCAACATTATTGTTTAGGTCTTCAACATGGAAATTAAAGTCACCACAAATAATTGGAGATCCAGTTTTAAGCAGAAGATTGTCCAGGTATCCATCAAAGTCATCCATAAACTTAGATATTTTTGTTTCATCATATTTTGTTTTGGCCTGAGTGCTGCGATAAACTACACATAGCCTGATAACCTCACCAGCAGTTTTAATGACACATTCAAGTACTTCAAAAGATGAATATTTAGTAACATCATTGCGTACAGGCGAAATAACTTTGGGGTTGAAGAGAAAACCAACACCACCTCCCCTACCTCTTCGAGGGGCACTGATAATATCAAACCCAAAATAACGAATTTCGGCAAACTTTGCCCGATCATTAGATTTAAGCCAAGTTTCCGTGATACAACAGATAGAGATCGAGTTATCCTTAAGCATTTCTAGTACGCCACAAGTTTTGTTGCATAGAGACCTTGCGTTGAAACAACCAATAGAAAGCTGTGATTTCTGTCGATTAGCACCTAATTTCACATTACGTTTTTTGAAATAAAGTCAGTGTTAGCAGCAATACGTTTAGTTTCTCTTACCAACACAGGACAATCATAAGCAGCCGCATTATGTGTTCTTGAATTCTCAGCATCATTGGTGTGTGTTGAAGCCAAACATCGAGCACAGGCATGTTTGTCCTTCTTCCGCTTAGATTAGCTAAAATCATAGTGATATTTAAATAAAATGACATTATAAAGTTTGTGAATAGGTAGCAATTAAATACAGGTGGCTCTGCCAACCACCTCCTTTATAGAAACTTAATAGTCAACCCCATGCAGTAGAAATATAATGGCCTCTAATAAGGATTTCGCAATATCGACCATGACGTCACGCTCTGAACAGGAACCTGACGATTTCTTTTTTCTCGAAACCACTTACAGTAAAACCCCAATTTACTATTTTCTTTTCCCGCAAACTGTACGGTGAATCGGGTTTTTAGTGTACGTAGGACGTTAAAAACGGTTTGTGTGGGGCATGATAGATTTTTTTCCTTTTCACCCTTTTGAAAAAAGGCAATAGTGAAAGGTTACGAATGGAGGTTTTGGCAGAAAAACGTGGATTTTGGAGATCGCGTTAGGCGGGTCTGAATATGGTGTCATTTCGTCCGTTACCATGCAACGAAAAAGTCGCGCGCGCGCGAGGATTGCTTGCGGAGATGTGATGTATAGATAGCCTGTGATCTATGAATGCGCGGCTGTGTTTTAATGTATACGATGCATGTAATGTATAATATTACTATCAGGTAATACGCCCAATTTGTACGTGGCACGCGTAGTGTATTGATGTGTACACGAGTATAGTTTTACCTTTGCTGATAATTTCTTGAATTACAGATACAAGTTAAGTTCTACGGCAATTGAACTGAATTTCAAGTGTTTCCCGTATTTGATGCATAATTTATCAATATTATTATCATGAAGATTGAAGTGAGCTGATTGGAGCTTATACTTAAATGTATAGCAAATGTGAAATGGAAATCTAGCGTCTGCCAAAACGAAACAACGGGCGCAATTCTTGTTGAGCTTTTAAGTTGTCAGAAATAAAATGGTCAAACACAATCGGTTGGACACAGCTTTAAGGCCACAGGGGTGGGTCCGAGGTCGAAAAAACGTTTTTTGCCAGTTGGCAGACCACGTACTATCTGACGATTGCACAACACCCTTAGCCCCCCAGAGCGCCTAGTTTTTCGTAAAATTGAGGTTAACTATTGCCTTTTTAGTTTTTAATCAGTTAACCTCACAAATAACCAGTTCTTAACATTTTGTTGCTCTCATCACAAGTTAAACTTATCAATGGGTATCAATTGGCCATCCAATGTGAACAGAACTATTATATGTCCTTTATTTGTTGGAAAATTGAGGTTAACATATTTTCTCAGAATCAGTCTTTTGACTCTCCTGAACAATTTATTTACCACCTCAAAAACCTATCTTCTCCTAGAGCTTTTATCCATTTCACCTCAAATTTGGAACTTATGTTCCTGACATGAATTTAAAAGTTTGTTATGTAACGATTGTTGTAATTTTGCTCCTAACTCTTTTTATGAGGTTAACCGTTTTAAATTTTGTAAACCGCACTCATGGTTAACCTCATATCTCAGCTTTGGAGCAAGATATCATAAATCGTTACATAGCAAAAACTCAAAATACCTTGAAGAACATTGTTGCCAAGTTACAAGGTTCTAAGTCATAAACTGAAAAAGAAGATAGATTTTGAACACAATTTCATATACATTTTTCATTTACAATAGAATTACAGGTAAACCTCAAAATTCAACGCGAGATATCTTCAAATAGGAAACTTTGTTTTCGGTAAGGACAAAAGCATTTAAAAATTTAGATCGAGCTCTACAACATATCTCAAAATCTCAAAATTGACCTCGGACCCCCCCCCCCCCCCCCCCCCCCTAGTGGCCCCTGTGGCCTTAACTTTAAGCCGAAGCTGGAAAATGAAATCTTCGTTACACAGAATTTAATTATTCAGCAATTATTAATGATGAGTGTCAACATTATATAATATTATATGTATTCCTTTAAAAAGCACAAAACCCGAACAATGAAGTCGCGTGATGTTATGACGTCACGTGATGTTATGTATGGACTGACGACAGCAAAATTACGTAATCATGGCCTGATCCCCCCCCCCCCCCCCCCCTTTCGACTTTTTTCACTTTGAAAACACTTTTCTCTACGTTTCATGCAGATCCTGATCATTATGAGCCGAGATCATTGTTATGATATCCGGCCAAGCACCTTCCAAACTACTTACTTTAGCAGCCAGATACCCGATCCATTCCTAAATTGTATCACTATCACTTATCAGAGTGAAATTGAGTGGAATTTGAATTAAAATATTGTCAAATTGTTATTATTCTAGAGGGTAATCAGCGTAATCAACAGCCAACCCCCCCCCACCCCCCCCCCCCCCATAATCAACCGTAATCATTTGGGAAGAAACCCCTCCCCCCTCGGCTGACTACGTAATAATATGTGAACGACCCCTTATTAGAATTTAAATTTAAATCAAATTTACACAGTATTTCAATTTTGATACAATAAGACTCTTCAGTTACAGTATGGTTTGTCATTTGTAGCTGAAGCTGAAGAATGTATGTAAGCTGTTGAGGACACACTATGTAATTGGATTATTGATATCCAAGGGATTTATGTTAGATTATGACTATGTTAGTTATGAGATCGGGGTTTATATTCGTATAATTAATATAAAACCACAATATTATTAAATTGATAAGTGGTGACAATGTGGTACTGGTGATAATGTGGTGACAATGTGGTGACAATGTGGTGCCAATGAGGTGACAATGTGGTGACAAAGTTCTATATTTCAGAAGATGTTCTCCGTGACACCTGGTGACATTGAGCTACGTCCCATGACTACACACTCTACAGTGAGTAACTTATTGATAATACACAATATACTACATAAAGTAGTAGATCAAGTACTAACAACCACTAGACCAAGTCTTAGACCAAGTACAAGTACTAACAATCACTAGACCAATTATTAGTAGACCAAGTACTAGACCAAGTAGCACTGTATTAGACCAAGTAGTACTGTACTAGACCAAGTAGTACTGTACTAGACCAAGTAGTACTGTATTAGACCAAGTACTAGACCAAGTAGTTCTGTATTAGACCAAGTACTAGACCAAGTAGTACTGTATTAGACCAAGTACTAGACCAAGTAGTTCTGTATTAGACCAAGTACTAGACCAAGTAGTACTGTATTAGACCAAGTACTAGACCAAGTAGTACTGTATTAGACCAAGTACTAGACCAAGTAGTACTGTATTAGACCAAGTAGTACTGTATTAGACCAAGTAGTACTGTATTAGACCAAGTACTAGACCAAGTAGTACTGTATTAAGGTATTAGACCAAGTAGTACTGTATTAGACCAAGTACTAGACCAAGTAGTACTGTATTAGACCAAGTAGTACTGTATTAGTGTACGCAGTGGATATTTTGAGTCAATTTTTCTGGAAGTATCATTATTAAGTTAAATTATATAGATTTATAATATTAACCGATTACTTAAGAGAATGCGGAGTTATCATTAGTAGCGGCCGAAATAATCATTGTGCAACGAGCATGTAAAGGCTTATGGCAAGAACACGACGGAAGTGTGATGAGGGTAGTGGCTGAAAATACTGGTAGGGAATTAATGATAATCATAGATAAAATTAGACGGCCTGTAGTTCGATGTTGGTTGAATAAGCACCAGGGAGCACGAGAAAATCAGGCAGACTTGTTGACAAGACAGTGCGTGCTATAGATTAGAATGCATTTAATAGAGAATAATGAGTTTTCGGAGCATACAGCATAGGCGGGCCGTATTTTGGTGCGGCACATACAGGGCTGGTCGAGGAATATATAAGGTCGGACGGACGGTCGAGAAGGAGATTGAGTTTTCCCGATTCGATGGAGTGTCATTGATGCCGGACTGTAAGGGAGCCTGAACTGGGAGAGAGAGAGTTGGTGGTTTGTCCTATCGAAGGATAGTTGGTGGTCGGAACCTGTAACTCTGGTTGAGTTCTGGTTGGCCTAGAGAGGGATTGATAGTAGACATAATGGCATGGGTCATGGCGGATTTAAGCTAGGAGTTTCAGCGTGAATATAGACAAGTATTGACGGCCGACTTTATATAATATAATAGTATGTCTGGCTATAGTATGTGTATAGTGATTGTATTTCATGATGTGATATGTTATGGTAGGATAAGATCATTAGATCGGTGGGCGATTTTGGGCAATATAAGTCTGGTGAACTAGGAGTTAAAGCAGGAGTTTGTCGAATTATTCATTGTATTGTTTTATAGTTTAATATCTTGTAACCATCGTTATTACTCTTGTTTTCGTTGTTCGTACCTTAAATTGATACAAATAATCTACGAATCTGGAGCAGATGGTGACTGCTTACAATGGCGCGAACGGTAGGATCCTACTTTATTATAGGATAGATTATTTGTATTTTAATTGAGGTAAGGGAGAGATTGCTTATCATTCGAATGTGAATTGACCGGTGTGAGGAGTAGAGTTACGTTACGTTGTAACAGTGTTGCCAGTCAGATTAGGGTCATCGATTAGTTCAGTGCAAGAGCAGTAAATGAAGACACGGTTAAGTGTGGAGTTTAAATGCAATTTTTGGGTTTCTTTCATCATGTAAGGGAAGGAAGGTTAGGTACCGGAGGGGCATAGGTTAGGAGGAGCAGAGGGGATATTTTGAGGAATAAATATCAGTCCGTTGAGAGATTTTATCGAGAGAATGTTATAATTATTATCGAGGGGGTACGTGAGCAGTTCATGGTTTACTGTTTCTGATTTTAAGTTTTAAGACGGCAGACTTGACATACTTTCAGCCACCAGAGCCTCAGTAGGAGTGGCTGCCTGCTGAATCGTTCTGTTGTGTGTCAGACTTGTTTTCTTTTTGTAGCGCTACATATTTTATATTATGGAAGAGAGCGAGAGGGGGAGTTTGGAGTGGGCTGGCGAAATTGCGACCAACATTTCAAGGATTGGGGGAGAGATGTAATTTATATAAATGAGACCCGGGTGCTGCTAGCACTGGAAAGGGAGAGGGAGGTTATTTAGAGAGATGTGACGTCACTTGTATCGAATTAAAGCTGTGTATAAGTTTGAAAACGTGGTACGTTTTGAGTGAGATCTAAATTTTGAGGGGAATGGTATTTTCTATGATGAAAGAAACTAGGACTACTTTTCTGTGAAGAGTGTGATGAATTGACAGGCCGAATATATGAAAAAGATAATCCGACGGCGATTTTGGAAATTAAGTCATCAGGTGACTGTGTGAGACACGGCAATTTTGAATATTAAGTCATGGAGTGACTGTGTGAAACACTGTGATTTTGGAAATTAAGTCATGGAGTGACTGTGTGAAACACTGGTTTGTCAATTAGAGTAAAAGCCGAGAAATGCGGGGCTGAGAAATGGAACGGACAGGTGAGTATTGTATTAAGTGAGTGTAAATTTTGTATAGTATGGAGTTAGGGCGAGATAGAAAGCTGTGGATATGTTGGTGTCCACTGGAAACAATCATATTAGTTGAAATGTCATACTATGTTACGTCTGAGCGGTTGTTTACTATAATAAGAACATCTGGAGCTGAGCCATGGTATAAATTCCCTATAGAGGGGCTATTGTTAAATGTTCAGTTATAGTTTGCGAGTTTTATAAAGTATTCAGTTTCCTCTATTAAACGAGGTAGCGGTTGTTTGCGCGTTTAGTTTGCTTGTTTTGATTGTTTTACATATAAATCCATCTGTAAACATGGCGGTGGCATTAATAGTGGTAGTTACTAATAGTGGTTTTTACTACTTTACTAGTGGAAATGCTAGTGAAACGTGGCGAGAGGTGATAATAGTGGAATTATTATTGGAATTATTATTGGAATTATTATTGGAGACATGGTGGTGGCGATAATAGAGGTGACTAGAGGAATTATTATTGGAATATGGTGGTGGAGATAAATAGCAGAATTATTATTGGAACCAGCTGTTGGAACGTGTTGAGGAGTGATGTTGGAGGGAAAGGCATAGATGCATTAGGAGTGCAGTGGTAGTACTAGTGGTAACTAGTGGAAATATTATTAGAATGTGGTGGGGGTCATATTGGAATGAGAAATATGATCGGAGGACATCTGGAGGGATGGGTTGGAGACTGGTTGGAGGAAGTATGGGTGGACGTATTGGAGATAAATTGGAGAGAGACTGGAAAGGACGCATGTATCATTGGAGGGAACATGGAAGGAGGCATTAGAAGCATTTGAAGGAGATATAAGGAGACATTGGAAGGAGACATTGGTAGGAGAAACAAGGAGACACGTGGAGTGAAACACGTGGAAGGAGACACATGGAGACATAGTAAGGAGAGATATGGATGATATTGGAAATATTGTGGTGGAAAATATACAAGTGGTAAATAGTGAAAACATTATTTAAACATGGTGAGTGATGAAATAACGTGTAGAATGTGGTGAGTGGTGACAGAGCATTAAATATCATTCCAGGGTAAATATCGAAGGAGAAACATTTGAAGGAGATACGAGGAGATATTAGAAGACTTTGTTGGGAGAAACGAGGAGACATCGGAGGAGACACGTAAAGAAATTGGAAGTATAGATACGGAGAGATTTAAGGGAGACACCTTGAGAAATTGGAAGGAGACACGCAGACATATTGGAAGAAGACATATGGATAATCTTGGAGATATTGCGGTGGAAATACTAGAGATATGGGGAGACATTGAAAGACACTGAAAGAAGACATTGAAAGGAGACACATTGAGACATTGTAAGAAGACACAAGGATACATGAAAGCATAAATAGGAAACAAGATTGGAGGACATATCGATTGGAGGTCTATAGCTCAGAATGTAAACGGTAAAGTGTAAAGTGGGGAAAAGAGAAAGACAGATGGTAATGGGAGTGGAAGGGTGCGAACCAAATTCAAGCACTGATTCAGAGAGTAACTTAGAGACGAATGGTACGGAGGGAGGAAATAAAAAATACAAAAAGGAAGATGAGAACTTGAAGGAAAGACCATACATTCATCAACGAAGAGAAGAGGAAACTGATACAAAAAGTAGCACAGGATACGACTCAGATAGTAGTACAGAGATCAGTAGTGCGGATGAAGAAGAGTCAATGACAAGAAAGGCGAAAAAATTAAAATATGAAGACGAGAGTGAAATAGGGCACGAGAAATGGTTTCGTTTTAGACTGTACATGGAAGCGTAGAGATGATTAAAAAATGGAAAGAAGGAGAATTGGACGGGGATGTATGCCGAACTAGAAAAAGTACGGAAAAGGAGAAACAATTTAAGAGCGGAAATGATTAGTGTTTTAGAGAAAAAATAAAGATGCTAGAAGATTCAAGGACGATAACAGAAGGCAGACTACAACGGAGAATAGATATCTTAGAAAGGATGGACGAAAAAAGAAGAAAAAGAGAACTAAAGGGGAAAGAAAACTTACAGATTGAGGTAATTGGAAAAGAAAGACAGATAAAGAAACCAACCGTGGAAAAGTAGAAGTACATGCAAGCTAAAAATGAAAGAAATTGAAAGACAATATATCTGTAACCAGAGTCGAGGACACATGGATTGGGGGTTGCATGAAAGCAGAGACCAGAAACAGGATTCGAGAACACATGAATTGGAGGTCACATGGAAGCATAAAAGGGGGATAGATATGGAGACCAAGAGGTGGGGACAACTGCTGATATCCTAAACGGAGAGAAAGTGTCGGAGAAAATAGCTGATATCCTAGACGGAGAGAAAGTGTCGGAGACGGCAAGACAGTGTTGGAGAAAATTACTGATATCCTGGGCGGAGACACAGAAACGGGGATACTAACTTATATCCTGGACGGAGAGACAGTGTCGGAGAAAATTACTGATATCCTTGGCGGAGAGACGGGAAAAATTGGTGATATCCTGGATGGAGACACAGAGACGGAGAGATTAATTGATATCCTAGACGGAAACACAGTGTAGGGGGACAAAATGCGGATATACTGGATGGAGACACAAGGTTGGGTACAAATGCTAATACCCTGGGCGGAGGCATTTATCTTGGATGGAGACACAAAGGTCAAGAAAGGAGTAGAAAACGAAAACGGAAAGATTGAAGGACACATCGATTGGAAAATGCATGGAATCATAGATCGGAGACAAGATTGGAGGACACGTTGATTGAAGGTCGCATGAAAGCATAAATCGGAGACCACCGAAGATATCGGAGATGATTGCTGATATCCTAAGCGAAGATAAAAAGTTATGTGCTGAACGACGAACAAAGACATGGAACAGAAGGCCAGATAAGGATATTCTGAACGACGAACAAGACACGGGTAAGAAGAGACGAGATTGAAATGGACACATTTAAAAAAAAACGTTTAGAAATTGTGAGTTGTAATTAAATTATTATAGTTGGGTTCTAAAAATTTGTGATTTTAAAATGTTGAGGAAGTGCAGGAAGGAGTTTTTAAGGAGTGTAAATTATTATACCAGTATAGTAGGGTTCTAAGAAAGATCAGATTTTGAGTGGGTTGTTATAAGTTGTGTAAGCCGTGATCGGGCAAGGTATAGGGTCTTTAGTTCGAGATTTTCTATTAAATTTGTATACTATTATAGTAAGGTTCAAAAAAATATCATATTTTGTAAAGTTGTGTACGCAGTGGATATTTTGAGTCAATTTTTCTGGAAGTATCATTATTAAGTTAAATTATATAGATTTATAATATTAACCGATTACTTAAGAGAATGCGGAGTTATCATTAGTAGCGGCCGAAATAATCATTGTGCAACGAGCATGTAAAGGCTTATGGCAAGAACACGACGGAAGTGTGATGAGGGTAGTGGCTGAAAATACTGGTAGGGAATTAATGATAATCATAGATAAAATTAGACGGCCTGTAGTTCGATGTTGGTTGAATAAGCACCAGGGAGCACGAGAAAATCAGGCAGACTTGTTGACAAGACAGTGCGTGCTATAGATTAGAATGCATTTAATAGAGAATAATGAGTTTTCGGAGCATACAGCATAGGCGGGCCGTATTTTGGTGCGGCACATACAGGGCTGGTCGAGGAATATATAAGGTCGGACGGACGGTCGAGAAGGAGATTGAGTTTTCCCGATTCGATGGAGTGTCATTGATGCCGGACTGTAAGGGAGCCTGAACTGGGAGAGAGAGAGTTGGTGGTTTGTCCTATCGAAGGATAGTTGGTGGTCGGAACCTGTAACTCTGGTTGAGTTCTGGTTGGCCTAGAGAGGGATTGATAGTAGACATAATGGCATGGGTCATGGCGGATTTAAGCTAGGAGTTTCAGCGTGAATATAGACAAGTATTGACGGCCGACTTTATATAATATAATAGTATGTCTGGCTATAGTATGTGTATAGTGATTGTATTTCATGATGTGATATGTTATGGTAGGATAAGATCATTAGATCGGTGGGCGATTTTGGGCAATATAAGTCTGGTGAACTAGGAGTTAAAGCAGGAGTTTGTCGAATTATTCATTGTATTGTTTTATAGTTTAATATCTTGTAACCATCGTTATTACTCTTGTTTTCGTTGTTCGTACCTTAAATTGATACAAATAATCTACGAATCTGGAGCAGATGGTGACTGCTTACATTAGACCAAGTACTAGACCAAGTAGTACTGTATTAGACCAAGTACTAGACCAAGTACTACTGTATTAGACCAAGTACTAGACCAAGTAGTACTGTATTAGACCAAGTACTAGACCAAGTAGTACTGTATTAGACCAAGTACTAACAGCCACTAGATCACACTGTTTCAGAACAGTGCAGATTCCCACGTGTCCCTCCCTGGCATGGTAGATGAGGACTATGTTGCTCCAGATTGTCAATACCCTCCGCCTCAGAGAATGTACCATTCTGTTTACGAGAACAAGAATGTTTCCTCCCAGGTAATTAACTTTATTAGCTTATAATTGGTTAATTGGTTAATTGTTTCGTTTTTTAATTTGAACGTTTTTTGTCGTTATGCATTTGTAAAGGATATGACACAGTTTGAGTAAGCACAGTAAGATAACCATTGTTATTTTGTACTCAAACTCGAATAAAGCCAAGTAGCGCACTCAAAAGCATATTATCTTCACAATGTGTCACAAGCTCTTCTCACTGATGAAACGTTCCACATTCCTATTATTCCTTATATGGTCATGTCAAATATTCCTAGTGCATTAGCCGCATGGTAGTTGAGTAGTTGATTGCTATGTAGACCGAGTTGATCTGGATACCAGTGGGGACACGTGACGGTTATTTTAAAGTTTTAACCAATCAGCGATCACCTGTGACAAATGAAATCTCAGCATTCTTGTCACGTGTCCGATATGTGCTGTCACGTGTCCGATAATATGTGCTGTCACGTGTCCGATATGTGCCGTCACGTGTCCGATATGTGCTGTCACGTGTCCAATATGTGCTGTCACGTGTCTGATATGTGCTGTCACGTGTGAGATATGGTTCACCTCTCTCCACCAGTATCCAGACCTATTGAGTTTGAGTAATTGCATGGCTTGTGGGGGGGGGGGGGGGCTGTAAGCATTGTTGTGCGCAATGTCGGAGCACTCAAACACAAATTTCAGTTTAAAATATGGTGGTGTTATTTTATTCAATCATTGTATAGTAGCTTGTTGTGTAATGTGTAAGGATTGTGAGAATGTGAGTGCTATCATTTGATGGATATTAAAAAGGAAATTGAAAATATGATTTATTATGCAAGCGTCTTTGGTTCGAGAATCAAGATGCATTTGATGAAAACACAATGTATGGACATTGTTAAAATATGAGATATGCATGGACTTTTGGTAAAGATTCGGGTATTTCACATTCACTCTATTACTAAAAAGTAAGGCGTTGACATATTATACGTTTTACATTTACAAGCTTAGTTATAATCGATGTTTCTGGTACAAATTTTAAAATAAAATTTGATAAAGTTAAAATAAGAAAGTTACATTTTGTTTGCAGGAATCGTACTGTTTAGCAGAACCAGATATAGTATTTGCAGAGTTTGTAAGTTTCAGCAGCGATATTACAGTTTACACTCGATTTAGCATTACCCTCGCAACTTGCATGTGGGATTGATGTGTTTTTAATCATAATATGTGTATGTTTATTGACACAATGCAATATTATATCGATTTATTTCTTTCTTATCCTTTTATATTATAAATGATAGTGGTATTACATGATATATCATAATCGTAACTTGTAACAGTGTAACTACACTCCACTAATGTTACATGCAATCTACAAAAGACAACTTAGCTATGCATGGTCTGATGGTCTGCTCTTCTAATTTATTTATTATCTTGATTTGTTACGCAGGAGAGTTTACACTTTCAGTATTCCTGATGTAACATACAAAATGTTTATTTTACAGTTAATTACCGCACCAGAAAACAACAACCAACTAATTTTAAAATGTACACCTTGTTTATCAAGCAACCTTCTGATTGTACAATCTACATTTACACAATACATCATACATATTACATATTACATATTACATATACTACTATAAATTCTAACACATTGAATTATTAATTATCATTATTAACATGCTAATTATATATTAATTCCAGATGAACGCCAGGACAGGATTTAACAACCCCCTATATGATGATACCCTGTTAGGCAACCCTACTAAAAAACACAATAAAACCAACTCTAAGCCTAAACCCTCCGCTATCACATTCTACGACACTCAGGTTAGTTCTAGTCCTTCATATTATGGAGCCAGGGTTTGTACTGGCTACACCTGGTTAAAACGCTTCCATCCCACTACATACTTACATAATCACTGTGTAATAAAGTTCACTAAAACTCTCCATAAAACGTGTGTAACAGTGTGAAACCAGCTGTTTTGTAAATGAGATCATGTTAACTTGGTTCTGTGAGGTTCACATTCCAAAGTAAAATTACACACATTGCAGGTTATTGGCGACACGAAACAAGATCAGAGTGACTCGGGCAGTCAAGGTGCATGTTTTAAAATGTAACATGTACTGTTACAGACGTTACAAGTACTGTTACAGTCGTTACAAGTACAGCTGTAATTACAGTCTTTACAAGGATTATTTACATGCAAGTCTTAACTAAAGTCTTGTGTTAAATTAGTTCAGTACAACTTCCTATCTAGCTATCTAGTATCTATGTATTGTTATACATTGAATAATTCTGACAACTATTATTATCCCGGAAATACAATAAAGTTGAGAACGTGGCCTGGGTTACATGTTGGTCTTACTGAACTAAAAACTACTTTCTGAAATATTTCCTATTACCTATAATACATGCAGTATCATCATCCTGCTATAAACTTTTTACAGTCATGGTTGATACTGAATGTTACGCTGAAACTTTAATCCTTACTTCACAAAGTTTCATGTTGCCTGCACAATATTATATAGTTTTTACAAGTCATGATGTGCACTATTACCCTTGAAATCTCACTACAAACTCATAACTCAGGCAGTAGTTACTCTATTACCCTTGAAATCTCACTACAAACTCATAACTCAGGCAGTAGTTACACAATTACCCTTGAAATCTCACTACAAACTCATAACTCAGGCAGTAGTTACACAATTACCCTTGAAATCTCACTACAAACTCATAACTCAGGCAGTAGTTACTCAATTACCCTTGAAATCTCACTACAAACTCATAACTCAGGCAGTAGTTACTCTATTACCCTTGAAATCTCACTACAAACTCATAACTCAGGCAGTAGTTACTCTATTACCCTTGAAATCTCACTACTAACTCATAACTCAGGCAGTAGTTACTCTATTACCCTTGAAATCTCACTACAAACTCATAACTCAGGCAGTAGTTACTCCATTACCCTTAAAATCTCACTACAAACTCATAACTCAGGCAGTAGTTACTCTATTACCCTTGAAATCTCACTACTAACTCATAACTCAGGCAGTAGTTACTCTATTACCCTTGAAATCTCACTACAAACTCATAACTCAGGCAGTAGTTACTCCATTACCCTTAAAATCTCACTACAAACTCATAACTCAGGCAGTAGTTACTCTATTACCCTTGAAATCTCACTACAAACTCATAACTCAGGCAGTAGTTACTCCATTACCCTTAAAATCTCACTACAAACTCATAACTCAGGCAGTAGTTACTCCATTACCCTTAAAATCTCACTACAAACTCATAACTCAGGCAGTAGTTACTCTATTACCCTTGAAATCTCACTACAAACTCATAACTCAGGCAGTAGTTACTCTATTACCCTTAAAATCTCACTACAAACTCATAACTCAGGCAGTAGAAGCAGTCTACGTAAAAAGAAACATTTTAAACGGGGCTGCAACACAGAGTTCTACATAGTGGGCCATGGTCAGGAGACACTTCCTACTAATGTTGTTTTATACCGCTGTAAAATAGGTGGGTTTTATTATTTAATTATTTAATTACTTTAATTGTTTAAAGTATTTAATTATGTTTTTACTTAGACTTAAAATAGGTGGGTTTTTGTTTAAGTAGAGAGTATAAAAGTTAGAACATAATTAAGATAAAATCAAGTTAATTAAGTTTAAAACATAAATAAGTGAACCTCTCATTATGCTTAAACTTTTATACTGTAATCAAAGTAATTTAACACTATATTATTACCTCTTCAACTGTCTTCAATTTCATAATAATTCACGTTTCGCAGTTATTTTAGTTTTAGAATGCTAGATTTTTATTTTAATGATATGTGCATTTTGTACATAATACATGTATGATGAGTTCGCTTGGTTTTCATTTTTGAAGAAGTTAATGATAATTGGAGAGGTTGTTAGTCGAAATCGATTTAGACTTTACCGAACTGCATATTTTACTACCTTACAAGACTTTTTCATAACGTACGAAATGCGACGGTTTTCCCGAAATTTCGCCATATTTTCGGACCGCCAAAATTTCGGTCGTCGTAATAGAATCCGTCGCATTATTTTTAGCTTATTCCAATAATTGTGGCTTCATCGATTCAAAAGTTAGTGATATGATGGTGGGACAAATAAACACAATATTCCATGATGAATTTAATGTCAAGTAATACGTTTTAAATTTACAATAAATTACATTTATGTGCTAGCATAAACGTCTTATAAGTTACCTGAGGACCCCAGGCTATTATGTTCATTAACATATAAATATAATAAAGATTTGGCGGAATGACAGGCTGAGCGCGGCCCAGTAACTTATAAGAGACTAAGTCAAGATAAACAATTTAATACTAAACTCAATAAGTGAAACTGAAAGAGTCGAGCCGGACCCCTTAGAGGAAGATGAAGAAATCGATTTATAAGTTTCATTTTGTTTCAACATGATTTTACCGATTTTTAGAAAATTCTGAATTTCCTTTGTGTCAGAAAACAAAATGATGAAAAATACCCTTATTTTCTGTGACGTCCGAAATGTGACGGTTTTTGTTCAATTTCGCCATATTTTCGGACCGCCAAAATTTCAGTCGTCGCAAATTGGTCCGCCACAAAAATGTCTTGTAAGGTAACTTTGTTTAAACTTAGATCCCAGCTAAATGATATGAAATACAAACTTTATAGGTTTTAGGGGTCGTTCACATATTACGTAATCACCTTTTGGCCAAAATTTAATAACTTAGAAACCCTTCCCATGGCCCTAGTGATTATGTTGTAATAATATATATTAATATGTTATAATAATATATAATATGATATAATATGTGAACGACCCCTCATCATGAAAACAGATGCTTGCTGAAGAGATGAAAATAATAAACTGAATACTAATTGATCAATAAACAGATGCTTGCTGATAAAATAAAACACTTAACTGAATACTAGCTAATTAATTAATTAAATATTTATAATTGATTGATCACTCATCATACTAGGATTCATTGACTGATAACATCTGACCGATGTAAAAGTAGGTACTGTTAATATCAGTTTATGTTTGATCACTATTGGAATATCTAAACAGTGTTTCCCAGAAAATGGTTTGATGTCAATTTTTACCTTTCAAAAGTGGGTACGCTAGTTTACCGGGAAATGAAATTATTCTTTTGTTAATTTACCGGGAAAGTAAATTTTTGAGAAATCGAATTTCCGTGAAAAATTCGGGATTCTCTTGAGCAGGCTCGGAAAAACTTGGTATCCGCTCAAGCAGGCTGGGGGGAACTTAATTGTAAATTTTGAACCAGGAAGGAAAATACTTTTGAAAGGTCATGTCATGTTGTAGATATCTAGTGAAAAACTTGCATCTACATGTAGATTACAGTAGTAAAGATATAAGTTGAATGTTTGCTGCTTCGTGTATGAAGTGCTGATCGCTGCTGCTACATGGTACCAAACATTGCGCATTGGAAAACTCTCTGTGTTATTTGTTCATTGTGGGTTATTAATACACTTTATAAAATTATTTTGCTATTTATCATAATCAACAGAGTTTTCCATTACGTGTGATATTTGCGTCATTATTATTTGACTTGATTTAAATATTATTAATCATCATTTAATGTGTGATTTTTCTCCGACAAAAACAAACGAAACAACCAGTTATTCATCAAATTCTTTCAGTTTGATAGGAGAGAAAAACAAAACAGATAATCAACTCTACTCTCAAATCTAGGACCAGAACTCTCCAACAGAATTCAGTTAAACGTTTTTATAAGTCATGAACTCTGATATTCCGGAGGCAAAGTGTTTGTGTATATAAATGTAATTTTTGATTGGGCGACATCTGTCCGACAGCGACATCTGTCCGACTCAGAAAATAGGTTATTCGGACAATAGTTTATGTCGGAACTCGGATCCTACCGTACGATTTTCTTGAAACTTTCCATAAAGTATGGTGGTTATAGATTATAGGACGGATAATCTGTGTAAGTTTGAGCGAGTTTCTATGTGCCAAATTTGAGATATCACCTTTTAAACACAAAAAATATCTCCAATTCGGTGGTTTGCAGTGGTACCAAGGCATATATCTGGAGATCCAACGATACGATTTTCTTGAATTTTCTAGATAGTAAGATAGCTTTAAGACAAATAATTTGTGCAAGTTTGGGTGAATTTCTATGTGTCAAATTTGAGATATCACTTCAAACACAAGAAAATAGTGCTGTCGGACAGATGTCGCTGTCGGACAGATGTCGTGTTACCGTAATTTTTAGTAAAATATAAAGATTTACTATTAGTGACTTTGTTATCACCACTGTTACGTTTTTCAAGTTCCTATTAGTATGTTTGAGTAGACTATCCGAAGTTGAATTTGGTTTTGATTTGTAAAGCGTAATCTTAAACTTGTTCTTAATTAGGAATTGATTCCGTGTGTTTTATGTGTTTTCTCCTCGTTTAATCCTGTTATGACTAGATAATCAAGGTGTCTCCAGTCAAGGTGTCTACTTAGTAATCCTTCAAAAACATCGAGGCAAATCTCAAGATGGGGTAAGACTCACTGTGGCGTAACGTTGCCTGTTGGCGCCCCCCCCCCCCATTTGGTGCCCCCTCCTAAGATGACCCCCCCCCCCCCCCCCCGCACAGCGGGGCCTTTCGTTACGCCACATTGGCCACAAAAACCGAGATTGCGCCCTCTGAAAACATCCATATCTTGTTCCTTTTACGTAACGCGCTACGCCTAACCAATTTTATGTATCAACTACGGCGCGGATTCGTTGTCATGTATATATATATATATTATATTATATAGATCGATATTATATATATTATGTATATCACTGCATAATAAATATAATATCCATTTAAATTCCCGTATAATCGTCATAATATATACATATCGTCATAATATATACATATTATATATATATAATATTTACCTGGGGACCCCAGGCTATTATGTTCATATATTATGAATAAAGATTTGGCGGAATGACAGGCTGAGCGCGGCCCAGTAAATATAATATGTATATATTATGACGATATGTATACATATTATGACGATTTTACAGGAATTTAAATGGTCGAAATCTAATCACAACCCACAAAACAGTCGAAATCTAATGATCGTGACCTTGGACCTAAACAAGAATTGGGCCCGTTGTTTCGTTGTGTGCTGTGGTGGACGCTAGATTTTCATTAATTTCAACTACAAGCTCTAATCTTGTCATACGTTGTATGACCCGCCGCGCACGAGTGCGTGGCTCCCCCTGTATCGTCGAAACTCTAACACTATAGTGAAGCGACAGTGGGGGTCACCACGTGATACAACTCTAATCAGCTCACTTCATAATACGAACATTATGTTTAAAATAGTATAGGGAAACACTTGTGATTGAATTCAATTGCCTTATAAAGCTTAATTTTTATCTGTAATTAAAGAAATTGTAAGCAAAAAGTGAAATATACTCATGTTTTGTAATTGTACACATCAGTAGTCAGTACACTAATTAACTACGCATGTCACATACAAATTGGACTTATTACCTAATACTATACACAGGCGGGGCTAAGTGCAAAGAAACTGCTGCTCACTGCTGCTCACTGCTGCTCACTGCTGCTATGGGCGCGCGCGCGACAGCAGCAGTGAGCAGCAGTTAGTAGCAGTGAGCAGCAGTGAGCAGCAGTGAGCAGCAGTTAGTAGCAGTGAGCAGCAGTGAGCAGCAGTTAGTAGCAGTGAGCAGCAGTGAGCAGCAGTTAGTAGCAGTGAGCAGCAGTTAGCAGCAGTTTCTTTGCACTTAGCCCCTCCTGTGTATACATGCATACATCAATTAATACACTCGCACCGCGCATATAATAGGGGGTGCACCATAAAATAAACTTGCTCGGATTTTAAAAATTTTTGTACCATTGTTTTCTAAAGTGTAGAGACTGTGAGAATTTTCACAATACCAAATTTGTCATACCTTTTTGAAAAGATCAATGAGTTTCGCCTAAATGCCATATTTGATGGTGCGTGGCTTTTGGAGCAAAATTAGCTGTAAAAGTCGCGTAATTTGACCAAATTTGACCAAATTCGTTGATTTTTGTCGTATTATTTGGATATATCTTCAGTTCCTTCCAGCGCTCGCAGTAGTATAGCGCGCGGCGCGCCGTAACCTTCATGCTAGTCAAATGGGCATTAAGAAAACCAAGTGCATCTAGCTGCACTTAATGTACGTAAAGGCCCATTTTTTTTCATTCACATTCTTTTGTAAAAAGACAAAAGTGAAAGGTTACGAATCGAATGGTCGTTTTTGCAGAAAAACGACCATTGGATTTTGGAGATCGCGGTAGGTGGGTTTGAATATGTTGTCAGTTCTTACTTCCGTTAGTTACCATGTCAACGGCACAACTAGACGCGCGCATGGCGCGCAAGGGTAATTGCTTGCGGAGCTAGATGAGATGTATATTATAGCCTGTAGTCCATAGTCAGTGTATAATATGTTAGTGTATTATATGTCAGTGTATTATATGTAGGTAGTGCGCCATCGACAGTGAGCTGCGCGTGCCGACTGTAGGATGGTTTTTTATTACTGGGCTGCGCTCAGCTTGTCATTCCGCCTAATCTCTATTCTATTGTTTACCAACATTAAAGCCTGGGGTCCTCAGGTAAGTTTTTTAGCGCTAATTTCGGCCAGCACAATTTTCTTCAAACAAATAGATGTTTAGTATTCTTCCCGACCTCTGATTGCAACAAAAATTGGCAAGCTTACTCATAGACTTACAAGGAAAGTGTCCGAAACGTTTAAAGCAAAAATGATAAACGATAAATGTATTTCAAGTTTTTATAATTACATGTAACAAAGATTTTTGACATACATATACTTTACCTGGGGACCCCAGGCTATTATGTTCATAAACATAAAGATTCGGCGGAATGACAGGCTGAGCGCCGCCCAGTAAAGCATAACTACAGTATTTATCAAAAAGTTGTATTTACAATTTATTTACTAACAGAGTTTTTATTTGTAAAGTACGGAAAAAATAAACAAATATTGCACCATGCAGGCAATTATGGCTACAATAAATGTTGGTCCTATATCCCAACATTCTGTTCAATTAGATAAATGCTAAAGCTAAAGTCCAATTAGATGGATGTCCAATTTAATGAAAACTAATCAATTTATTTATAATTTGATATCCGATAAGCGTTTGATTGACGATGTCAACCTTTCCAAATTGTTATGCTCTGCGAATTGACAAAGCAATGATATTCGATGCGAAGTAAAAATGATAATATCCTCCAAGATAATTGTCTTCAGTCTTCACAAGTATCTTTTGGTGATAATTTATTCGTATCCTGCCTGGAAAATACACAAAGTGGTCAATAAATACATAAATGAAAGTGTACAGGTGGTGTCAACATAATATAATCATTGTCTGCACTTAGATTTGTATAATCCAAAACGCGTGGAGATATTTCTGGCCAGCTTTTTTGGTGAGAAACTTTGAAATAAAACAGTATTCTCATATCTCAATACCTAAAAATGCCTGTATATCCCAACATGCATTCCCGATTGTGCATGTAGTTTTTCCATTGAGCCTTAAAAACTTTGGTAGACTTTTTTCCCACATATTCCTCTTCAAATTCTCGAAAATCATCAAAAATTGATCTGCTATCTTTTTCTTCAATCCCTGAGAATAACAGGGTTTTATTTGTCATTGTTAGTTCGAAGCATTTCTATTGTCATGCTTATATAACATCAGGTATCGTATTCAGATTAATATAATTTATTTTGTATTACAAACGATTTTTAACAGGTGATAAAGATTGTATTTTGATATTTACCTGCTTTAAATAGTCTCATGAAAACAGTGCTGTCAAATGCTTCCATTTCCTTCAAAGATGTAAGCGATTCTATCACTTGCTTCCGTGTGATGTCCATGTTCTCAGCTTTAATGTACCACAGGTATCGTTCAAATGCGCCTACAATGATATTTACTGATTCTTTCCTAGCCCATAATCCCTGTTCAATGGCCAGGCATTGAGACCCTTTGGGATTTTGTGTGTGAAGTGCGAATTTTAAACAGATTAAGAATGTGCCTGCAAAAGAGAGATGTTCTTTGACTGTGATATTTGGAAATATAAACGTCAATTCTTGAATTGTCTTGTAGGTTAACTTTGAATTGTTTTAAGTGACTAATACTCTTAAGAGAGTGCCCTTTAACTTTAGATGTGAAGATAAAATAGATTTTGACTACAGTAGTTATTCCAGTGGTTTTACTACGAAAACATACCTGGATTTTTCATAGCATTCGATTCTAAAACCGTCTTTGCAGAAAGTCTGAAATCCTCTAGTTGTGCATCTACTGTTTCCCTGCAACCAATATCTGCGAGTTCGTCTTGGTTCGACAACTTCTCTCTTGCCAGCTCATACATTTCTTTCTCGTATGAATATGGTAACTTTCTTCCTTCATAATAATTAAGATACCTGACATTATTTGAGTTCAAATTTCAAGTTACTTGATATAGCATTTATGTGTAACAGGTTCATAACTTTGTATTTCAACTTTATTTCACAAATAGTGGATCTAATAAAGTTGGTTAAATACAGCATAAATTGAGCTTAAAATGGGCACATCAGGACCCATCTATCGACTGTGCTACTATTACCAACCTTCATAGGTTACTGGATTGTCAAAAGCTTACGTTGAAAGACATAGGCACATTATTTTTACTGTGGAAAATCTTTCAAAATAAACAGAAGCTCTGAATATTATGATTATGTAAAAAATACAAATAAGACTTACAGCATTTCTAAGAGATCACTCAGGGCCAAAAATATACTATAAATGTCACATTTAGGGCAATTCTGCACGATTTTAACTGTCTTTTGTGCTTTGACTGTCTCTGAGAAAGTGTCCATCTGAAATTTTCTAGATAAGTTGAAAGTAAAGTAAAATAAAGTAAAAATTATGGCATAACATCATCACTAATGTCTACAAAGTATCATCACACTACAATATACAGTAACTATTTCTCCATCAAATTTAAAAATAATAATTTACCAAATATTAATCAAGAATAAAAACAAAATTAAAAATTTTTTAATTTAATCATACTTCCCAGTGGAGTAAATATTTATAAAACGTTTCTTTGCTACATAAGGATGAAACCACAGATAATCATTGTGTTTTTCCTTATTTCTGATATAACTGGTACCTTCAATTCTTGTTAAAACTTCTTTCGAAAAATTCGAAAAATTCGAAAATCATTTACAATACATTTAGAAATCATATTCTTTTATACAAATCATACGATTTGCCTTGGAAATACATGCTTTTATCTGTTCATTCCAAAGCAGGGAACTATGGGTAATAACCCCCAAATCTTTTTCCTGATCAGATACTTCAAGTTCTACGCCATTTACTAAATAATTTAAGTTGGGGTTGCTATTAAGATTAATATGAACAACTTTACATTTGGCAGGATTAAACTCCTTTCTACTTCCTCCTGACTCTTCTTTCTCTCCTTTCTCTCTTTCCTGGCTAAAAACGAATATCTCTGTCTGCTCTGCATAAGTCCAGATTGATCCAATATGATGCTTCTTGCCAGCCCTTACCATGATTTGAGTAATAATTTACCGATTCTTCATCAACTGTCTGGATGATCAGTGGTCGGCAATAGTCAGGCTTCTTTGGATCAACTTTACCAGCATGATGGCAACTGACGAGGTCGTTCTTATCTATCTTTAAAGTCTCCACACAGAATTTTAAGTCATCCTCCTTCCGCTGTTTAAAGGTAGCCTTCTTACTCTCTGGGACTTTTACAACACAAAGATTATGTTTTCGTGCATTGCGTTCATATAAGTCTTGCATCCTTATTTGAACTTTCGTAACAACACTATGGGAAGCCTGTTCAAGACTAATTTCTTCAATAACCTTCTTCTGACTGCTAGCAGTAACATCGGCGAAGGACTGGAAAGCCTGGTTCACTATCTTTGATATTTCTTTAGGTTTTTCAGACTCGAAGTTAGTTGGAATGTTCTCGCTCACTGCATTTTCAACAACCCCTCTGATACAAGGTGTAAGGGCCTCAAGTTCCTGCCTAATAACATTCCGTAGTGTTTTTAGTTCTTCATTATTATGCTTTTAATGTAAGGTGATATAAAACAATTCTGACAACGCCAGTTAGACAGATGGTCGCCTTCTTCTTTTGTCAGACCTGTCATTCCAACACAGCCAGTAATGCCAGTACATATCACAGGTTGCACAAGCTAATGAAAACTCCTCTGATATATACCTTCTGCATTCACAACTGCAATTTTCTTCATATCCAGTTACATCCTTTTCTGCTGTAGCACCAGTTTTCTCTTGACATTTCGTGTTCGTTTCGTCTCTCCTCGTGTCATACCTCAAATTATTTGTTATATAGTAGTGTTGAAAGTATTGTTATCTTTAGAAAATAAGGAATTCAGAATATTTCTAACAGCAGTCTATTTTGTATGATTTCATCAAGCAAATCCTACAGAGTACTAACAGTTAGTTGTAATTGAAAGTACTCCTCAACTGATGCTCTGTGGAATTCCGGATCCAGTTCCAAACTTTCCGAGCGAACTGTGGCAAAGATCATCCAAATCATCTTCTCGTAACTATTCTCAGTCTGCAAATCACATACTGTAACAGCAACTAACAAAATTAACTTGACTGATCAGATTTGGTGATACTTCAAAAGATAACTTGTTTAAAATTAATGACAATATTTACTATTTCGGTGTCAGATGTCTGAAAGATCACTTCATTTAGCTCCCTGTAGTCATACGTCCTTTGCATGCTGTACATAATCATGGTCATTATTTTGTCGGACAAAACGAAGCTGTCTATAGGATCCTCTTTTTGTATCAATCCACAGCGATCAATAATTCTGTCAAAGTTAATACTTTATCATACTTACTCAAAAACATCAAAAACATTAGTATAATAGTTGTACCATTGGCTCTGTGTCAATGTGATTTTTATAAAGGATGATCATAATTATTAGTAGGTTTCAAATTTAAATGAAGAAATTTAAAGACTACCTTTCCCTAAGGCTATAATAACCTGCCTAGAAATTAAGTTAAAGATCCACAATCTGACCATCACCCCCGTAATTAAAAAAAGGTCCTTTTTAAGGACCTTCACAGGGTTCCATCTTGGTGACAGTTACATTCGATAGAGATTATCAGTTCATGTGTATTTGACTGCAAAAAAGTTACGTAATAGTATAATTATTAATGCTTCTCATAACTTACACGCTTCTTTGGAAATAGAACAATTTCGAAAACTCTTCAGATAACTTCCGGATGATTTGAGCAGTAGCAAACTGTTCACAACTTTCGTATGCAATCATAAAGAGACCCATCCACCATAGGCCATGTTTCATCTGAATTGAGTGAAAATAATTCAGGCATAATATTTGAATATGACTCTTGCCTTGCCTTTCATCAAAATTCACAAAAGTATCTAAAATTCAGCTTACCGGCATTTCCTCAAAAGGTAGATTAATGTAAGGTTTTTTATAGTAAGCTGGTAATTCTGTGTCAACAAGATCTAAAACATCATCTATTCCATCACTGAAAAATAGATTTCTTGATGTGGCCACTTTCAAAAACTGGTATTTCGATCGCATCACCATAGTCAAATGAATAATTTTCATCAGAGATGAATTCATACTTTGTATAATGAATAGTGTTAGTTTTAAATATTAGTAGATTGTAAATGTCAACTCTTACAGTCTTGAGATGTTAACCATCAAATCTTCTCTGTTCTCGTCAAAGTAGTCTATAACGGAGACATGGTTGTAAACGATATCGGTAACCTCTTTATCTATGTCATCCCAACTTGTGTTACATTGTCTCGTTGCTGGTATTACCTGAAGCACAATAAATTTAAGGTTAACTGGATCAGCCTTCACTTAATACCCGTTCAAATAAATTCCGATATGGTAGATACAAATTGTATGTATTTGTTTTTTGTATGGTAAATTAAGCCCAGATTAGGTACAATAAGAAGTCAATTCAATTATCACAGAATCTCTGCCACTCTACCTTTCTTACTCTATCAATGGCATTCTTTAAAATACCAAATCTTCTTTCCGTTTTACAATCACATTTCTCGCAAGATCTGCTGATAAAAGATGTATGAATGGTTGGCCCCGAATTGAATAATAAAATAAGGAGTCACTGTCAAATTTGTATGAAGGCAGTGCAATTAAATTTCCTCTGGCATCGAATAAAAATAATTTTAGGCCAACCGGTTCATCTATACAGCTGAAAACCTTGAGTGCAAGGCAGATGATAATTTTGATGGGTTACAAAGCATCAATTTCAATTAAACTTACATTTTAATTTTGTCAAGTATCATCTTCTGAACGTAGTTGAGAGATAATATTGCAAAACCACTATCCTCTGCAACAAAAGCTTTTAACTCGTTAAATTCTTCTGCTGCTTCAGATGCTTTTGTTGAATCGGAGAATATTTTCTCAAGGACGGTTTCATCTCCCATTACAGAGGCAATGTCCTAAATTTTCATCATCAGAGGATTGACAAAGTTTTCAATTAAACGGTATAATCTAAATAAGGAATTGATAGTTTAAAAAACAAAACTACAAAAGCAAAGTCGTCAGCAAATAAGCAGCTAACAGAAGGGTAATTGGGACTAATTAATTAACTCTAATTATTTAACTCCAATTAAGAGTAATTGGGACCTGAAGAGCACGTTTAAGCGATATTGACACTCCTCTGTACAGTACACCTTCACCGCAACCTCCGTCTGATAGAACTGTGAGGTGACGTTCAACTGCTACTAGCGCTTTGATATCATTCAGATCTTTTCCGCATTTTAGCTGAATTGTTAATTATTGTTAATAATTGTTGATTTTATAGCTTCTTGTTATCATCTCATACAAATAGGTATAACTTACATTATTGGAGACCTGGTAAATATGACAGCGGATATTGAAAATATCTGTTGACTACGCTAAAACTCTACTTTGAAGTTTCGGATACTTATAACTTTATATTGCTGGCACTGTAGATCTAGTCGTCCAGATCTAGTCGCCCAAAATACATACAGAAAATAGATCTATTCACAAAACAGAGAAATAATTTAAAAAAAATCCCTTCTGTTTCTTGTTTAGAATTAGGCAATATTTAATATCTGTCTAAGCTCCCTCCATGATTTTCGGCCCTCAATTTACGAGGACCAAACCTTTGAGTTGTTTAGGTGACCGACCGATATTAACAAGAATTTCGCCGCGGTTAAACCACGCACGATTAATTTTCCCTACAATGTACTTGTACCATTAATTCTTTTGAGTGAAAAGTGTGACTGGAAAAAAGTGCAACATATTTACATACTATGTTTTTTATAAATAAGTGGGATTCGTGCATGGTAAAAATTGACGATTTATTTGACCAATGTAGCGCCGGGCATCAAAGTAAAGATACAGTTAAACTGCGAAGGCACAACACCAAACCAACCCTACTCTATCTCCCAAAAACAACCTTCTCCTGGTCAGCCATGTCCCTCATCCTGCACTTGACCCCCGCAGAGGTCACAAGCCCATCGGAGCACAAATGAGCGAGAAACGGGGAAGCCTTAGCTACCGGGCCAAGGACTGCATCACTAGCAGCGAAATACGGATATACCCTCCCTTTTACATGCGTTCAACCGGCACCCGAACCACACGCTGTTTCTTAGACATAACTTCCCACTTACATCAGTGTCTTCTCGCATCAACTGGCATCGGCAAGTGGCGACACTGTGTAGACTCAACCCTGAGCTTGATCAGAATCTTCAGTCACAAACCTGACACCGTTTCGGGGCTTTCATTGCGATACGGTTTTCTGTCAGGTGCCCCAGCAGTCTCTCTTGGACCACCATCTGATCTGACAATCACCCGAGGATACCTGCTAGAGCTCGCGATTTGCGACGAGTTAGCTTATGGCACCTCTGGCTGTTAGGTGAAGTCATAAAGCTCAAACAGCTCTCATCTCCCACTCTCTTTTCCTAGATAGCAGATAAATCCATCTTGAACAATGGGCTGCATCCTTCCCACAATCTCTGACCAACTTCTTGAGGGCTCTCCCAGTCAGACCAATCTTCCTTGATGCACACTCCAAACTTGCTGCGACCACACCTCTAGCACCAACCTCAACAGCAAAGCTGAAACATGACCACCCATTAGCTTGTATTTCCGCTTGTAGACTGTTATACCGATCAAGCTTCAGCTCATGGGATGCAGCTATTCTCTCTTCCGACGGTACTGTAAGCTCCCACCAGATTACTCTCTTGGAAGCTTTCGAGAAAAGAACCAAATCTGGTCTTAATCTGGTCGTTGCTATATCCGACGGGAATTTCAGCTGCTTATCCAGGTCTGCTAATACTATCCAATCAGTGGCCCCACTCAGAATCCCAAACTCACTGACTTTCGACCTCTTCACCTCCTTAAACCTCCCTCCTGCTGGAACAAACTCAATGGCTTTCCGAGTGACACAAGAGCTCTTCCTCTTGTTGACTCTCCGCTCACAATGTAATTAATTAACGCATGGCTAGCGTCGCGCGCAGCATAACAGACGCTTCCTATACACATAATTATAGGGAAGTGGTCTATATTGCAAAGGAACAGACTTTTGTCATCAACGTAGCGCCGTCGGGCC
Organism: Bolinopsis microptera; assembly: GCF_026151205.1. Classification (NCBI taxonomy): domain Eukaryota; kingdom Metazoa; phylum Ctenophora; class Tentaculata; order Lobata; family Bolinopsidae; genus Bolinopsis; species Bolinopsis microptera. Next base: position 6,648,420 of record NC_087084.1, on the reverse strand, counting down.
ACCTCATATATCCAAACCCGATTACTTATTCCCTACGATCTTTTTGCCTTCGGCAAGAGTAGGGAAAAAATCTCTGTTGACAACGCTGACAATTTACTTTTAAATTATTTAGGTTAATAACAGATGCCTAACCTCTACATTATTTATCCAGGTTGACTTTAGGTATTTTTTTCCAAAACCCGAGATATCTTCCAGAGCCTTGTTCACCTTGTCTCCTTTTAGCTTTTTCAGCTTCTTCGATAGCTGTTTTCCGTTCTTAACTTTCTTTAGATGCCTTTTGATTATCTTATAAGCTGACTTCTTTTTGTTTGATGACTCTGAAACAAAGAATTCTCAGTATTGATTTTGTTAACTTCTTCGAAATTAGTTTTACAAATTTGTTGGAGATGTGTACTTAAATCGATAACAACTAAAATTAAAACCTTTGGTATAGTGAAATAAGTTTTCATCATCTGCAGTTATTTCCTCAAGTTTTGTCCAATTACCACACACCCCTGATTTGATACCAGTTGGAACTAGACCCACACTTTTGATATACTTCTTCTCCATCTGAAAAAATAGACACGATTAGAAATATCCTGTTGAAGAAACAGTTTACAGTCATTAGAATTAAGAATAATTAACCTTATATTTAGTACATAATATGTTGCAAGTCTGACAGTCATGACAAAAGACAAACGAACTTTTACCTCTTTCAATTTGAAATAAAAGGCAGCGCTGGCCTGAACATGAACAGGTACTTCCTCTTTCGATTCAATGAAAAATCTCAATTCATTTGCTCCACCTTCAATTAATCAAGTTACTTGTTATTTCTAATAAAAATGTTCGCTTCTTATAAATTTATGTAATTATCGAAGCAGGTCATCTAATCTTGTAAACATTGATTGGACGTAAACCAAGTTTAAATAATTAATTAATTGACGTAATTAGTTCATTTATTAACGTTAACAAAGTTTTACCGTGAATGTCTCGCGCAAAAGTTTCTAGATGTTGGTAGTCCTCTCCAATGAAATGAGGTACCATAATATCTGGCAGTAAGTCTTTTCCTTCACTTTTTTTCCTGTGAAATGTTTTGTCTGTTGATATCCATCTATATCTAAAGATAACCTTGAGCCCTTTGCGTATCACATGTTTATATTAGTAAATAAATCGGTAAATCGTCAATGTGAACCAATCATGACACAGAACAAGACACAGAACAAGACACAGAACAAGACACAGAACAAGACACAGAACAAGACACAGAACAAGACACAGAACAAGACACAGAACAAGACACAGAACAAGACACAGAACAAGACACAGAACAAGACACAGAACAAGACACAGAACAAGACACAGAACAAGACACAGAACAAGACACAGAACAAGACACAGAACAAGACACAGAACAAGACACAGAACAAGACACAGAACAAGACACAGAACAAGACACAGAACAAGACACAGAACAAGATACAGAACAAGATGTGTTTTCAATTTCATCAGACACTTCTGGACGTCTGACAGGAGTCGTCTGCATTAAGGATTATGGCACTATTTAAAAACACAAATCGTCCTATTTATGTACATAAAGAGAAAGAGAAAGTGAAAGAGAAAGGGTGAAACCCACCTCCACCTCACAAGATCATTGTACAGCCTGATAACTCGTATCTTCTCCGTATTTCTCTCCAGCTCCTCAGCTGAGAACTGATACACATCAGTTGCCACTGTTGTTGCAATCAAACAGGACAGTGTCAGTACTAGATTAAAAAGGTTGGGCATTCCGCTGTGGTTTTATTGGTATGATGGAACCCAATCAGATAGGTTATATAACGAACAAACAATCCTACATTTCCAGAAATGGAATGAGAGTTCCAGGAGTGATGATATATATATAAGTAACCAATAACCATGGATATGATATAATATAGATTTTTTTAATGTTAATGCTTATCAAATGATAACGGTCCCTTGTGAACCTCTTAATTATTCGATCAGAGGAAATTGCATCCGGTGTGGAGTGGAAGCGTCAAGCAAATAAGTGTGGACTTATTTGCTTGAAAATATCAATCGGCCTAGGTAAGTGCTATGGAGCTGGTCTTCAAGCTTTGACCAATAAAAAGCCCAAATCACTGTCACGTGTCAAAACAATTATGGATCACCTCTATAAATTACAGGTAAACTTGTTTTTTTAAATTTTTTTAATCATAGTAAATACTGTGACCAAAAAACACTTAACCAAGAAAATCTCTTAGGATGCTCGATCAGTACGTGCCTTAAATAACATTAATGGAGGTAATGTATATGTGTAATTCAAAATTAATGATTAGTTTTAATTATTATTAAATACAAGTTCTAAACAAGGGATCGTCAAATAACAACGCCCAAGTCTAATCTTTCCCTAAAATAAATACTTAAATATCGAAACTTCATTGTAGTTTCTGCCAATATTTATGATAATTATACAGATTTGTTCCGTTTGGGTAATTAAACAAATTATAATTAGTTCAAACATCTGAATTTGAAATCAGTTCATTACAACTACCACGCATTGTTTTGTGTTGAATGACATCTTTTCCTCCAACAGAACTCGGAAGAGGAGTTGCGAGATTTGGACGGGCTGAGCAAAATAGGACGAACCTCCAGCAGCACAGACGGGCAGAGCAAGAAAAGGAGGAGCTCTAGCAGTATAGAGGGGCTAGTGAGCGAGATAGGAAGGTCTAACAGTATAGATGATCTCTCCTCTGTTCCGCTGCCTGAATTTGGAAGTATTCACTCCCCCGAGTATATTGATAACAATGGCAGTACTTTAGACTCTCCCATTAACTCAGGTATAAAGCAAGTGTTATCTGATTTATATTTTATTAAAAAAAGTCTGGATCAGATGAAACATATTTAGGTGCTGCTTTGTTTATTTATGAAAAAAATGCTGCTTTAAAACATACAAAATTATAGTTGCGGTTTGAGTATCACATAGTGGAATATCAATTTTACTCCAGGTCACAGGAAGCTATGTATCAGTATCCATGAACCTCTTCGGAAGAAGCGGAACCACCGTCACCATGGAGACAAGCAGAGGAGACGGAGACCAACCTCTCATAACACAGCCTTAGGACCACAAATATGTGAGTGTTTTAATAACTAGATAACAGCACTGATAGTTTCTTATCATAAGGACCATACGGGGAGATGGTCCTGTCCACGGAATAACTCATATTAATAACTTACAAAATATGTTAAACTATAATTTATAAACTATAAACTATAATTTATAAATAGTTTATTAAGTTATTTTAACTTGATTTAATATCGCAGCAAGAAAGGTCATCAAAAAGTCTGAGCTGTCCAAGTGGCAAGCAGAGAAAATCCAAAAAGACGCAGAACTAACTAAATATCTTCACATTGATAGTAGTGAGGTAGGTGTATAGAACTAACTAAATATCTTCACATTGATAGTAGTGAGGTAGGTGTATAGTTAAAAAGACGCAGAACTAACTAAATATCTTCACATTGATAGTAGTGAGGTAGGTGTATAGTTAAAAAGACGCAGAACTAACTAATTATCTTCACATTGATAGTAGTAAGGTATAGTAGTAGGTGTATAGTTAAATTAATTAAGTTTAGTTGTTATATTAAGTTTAATGAATTGATTAAGTGGTTATGGATTATGAATACCACTGAAAGTTTCGTTATACTTACAACATATAATCGTCATGTTTTGCACTTGACACATTGTGTTTTGGCTTCTCGGTAAGTAACTGGTTCATGTGATTAGTTACTGGTTACTGTGGTTACTGGTTCATATGGTTAGTTACTGGTTACTGTGGTTACTGGTTCATGTGGTTAGTTACTGGTTACTGTGGTTACTGGATCCCGAGTGGTCTATGTAGCCCCACGGTTCACTCAGCCGAATGCTCGAGAAATCGGGTGTGAGGGTTAAATGAGGAGCTGTGCTTGATCAACACAGCGAAGCCTCGGGCGAAGAAAGTGTGGCATAGTGCCTTAACCGTTGCTGGCCTTAGGAACGATCCTTCGGCTTCTTGTAAAGCTCTTCCTTGAAAGTGCTGGTTTACATTGTAATGCAGGTAATGCCGAAGTAATATAACAAAGGTGGTCGACTCATTCGATGGCCTTGTTGCGTCGCAACGAATCCTCATAAGATAAGATAAGATAAGATAAGATAAGATAAGATAAGATAAGATAAGATAAGATAAGATAAGATAAGATAAGATAAGATAAGATAAGATAAGAGAGATACTGGTTCATATGGTTAGTTACTGGTTACTGTGGTTACTGGTTCATGTGGTTAGTTACTGGTTACTGGTTCATGTGGTTAGTTACTGGTTACTGTGGTTACTGGTTACTGTGGTTACTGGTTCATGTGGTTAGTTACTGGTTACTGTGGTTACTGGTTCATGTGGTTAGTTACTGGTTACTGTGGTTACTGGTTCATATGGTTGGTTACTGGTTACTGTGGTTACTTGTTCATGTGGTTAGTTACTGGTTACTGGTTCATGTGGTTAGTTACTGGTTACTGTGGTTACTGGTTCATGTGGTTAGTTACTGGTTACTGTGGTTACTGGTTCATTTGGTTAGTTACTGGTTACTGTGGTTATTGGTTCATGTGGTTAGTTACTGGTTACTGTGGTTACTGGTTCATGTGGTTAGTTACTGGTTACTGTGGTTACTGGTTATTGTGGTTAGTTACTGGTTACTGTGGTTACTGGTTCATGTGGTTAGTTACTGGTTACTGTGGTTACTGGTTCATGTGGTTAGTTACTGGTTACTGTGGTTACTGGTTCATATGGTTAGTTACTGGTTACTGTGGTTACTGGTTCATGTGGTAAGTTACTGGTTACTGGTTCATGTGGTTAGTTACTGGTTACTGTGGTTACTGATTCATATGGTTAGTTACTGGTTACTGTGGTTACTGGTTCATATGGTTAGTTACTGGTTACTGTGGTTACTGGTTCATGTGGTTAGTTACTGGTTACTGTGGTTACTGGTTCATGTGGTTAGTTACTGGTTACTGTGGTTACTGGTTCATGTGGTTAGTTACTGGTTACTGTGGTTACTGGTTCATATGGTTAGTTACTGGTTACTGTGGTTACTGGTTCATGTGGTAAGTTACTGGTTACTGGTTCATGTGGTTAGTTACTGGTTACTGTGGTTACTGGTTCATGTGATTAGTTACTGGTTACTGTGGTTACTGGTTCATGTGATTAGTTACTGGTTACTGTGGTTACTGGTTCATATGGTTAGTTACTGGTTACTGTGGTTACTGGTTCATGTGATTAGTTACTGGTTTCTGTGGTTACTGGTTCATGTGATTAGTTACTGGTTACTGTGGTTACTGGTTCATGTGATTAGTTACTGGTTACTGTGGTTACTGGTTCATGTGATTAGTTACTGGTTACTGTGGTTACTGGTTCATGTGATTAGTTACTGGTTACTGTGGTTACTGGTTCATGTGATTAGTTACTGGTTACTGTGGTTACTGGTTCATGTGGTTAGTTACTGGTTACTGTGGTTACTGGTTCATGTGATTAGTTACTGGTTACTGTGGTTACTGGTTCATGTGGCTAGTTACTGGTTACTGTGGTTACTGGTTCATGTGGTTAGTTACTGGTTACTGTGGTTACTGGTTCATGTGGTTAGTTACTGGTTACTGTGGTTACTGCCTACTGGTTCATGTGGTTAGTTACTGGTTACTGTGGTTACTGGTTCATGTGGTTAGTTACTGGTTACTGTGGTTACTGGTTCATATGGTTAGTTACTGGTTACTGTGGTTACTGGTTCATGTGGTAAGTTACTGGTTACTGGTTCATGTGGTTAGTTACTGGTTACTGTGGTTACTGGTTCATGTGATTAGTTACTGGTTACTGTGGTTACTGGTTCATGTGATTAGTTACTGGTTACTGTGGTTACTGGTTCATGTGGCGTTTCCTCAGCGTTCGGAAGAAGAAGAGACAAAAAAGACAAGACAGAGACATCGGTCTGAAAGTAGCTGCCCTCACCCCAAAACATTTGGTTTGTCTGTAATATCACTGAATATGCTAACAAATCCAGTTAATTTTGTGCCGATCAAGAAAATGTTTAATATTTTTAATAGTTTTGTGTTCCCTTCTCTCAGGAAGATATTTTACAATCCAAAACTTTATGAGATTTACCAACTAACCGTTTCTCTTCAGATCTGAAGGGTAGAAGGATGTCGAAGCAAGCCACCATGATAAGCCAAGAAGGTTTAAAGTTGTCCTCCGCTATAAAATCAACTGATCTAAACTACCAGTCCACTAACACTCCTACCAGTCATCACATTGAGTAGGTTCAGCTTCTGTGGTTTTATTTTCCCGCGCTAAAATCTTTTGACAACTTGGTTCCTATTCGTAATGCTCGCTGTTCAGTAATCAGTATTCCACAGCACATGGTATACCTATAATAGAGCTATAGTTAAATCATTAATTTGAATATTAACCTTGAACTCTATTACAGGCCCCACACAGTGTATGTAGAGTTGGAGGAGCTCCATGAAGATGATAAAACTAAGAAAATGGAGTGGGTTGAAACTGCGAGGTGGCTCAAGGTTAGTGACTACTTAGTGACTAGTTAGTGACTAGTGAGACTGAGCATGTTTCACATCTTTGAATCAGAGAATCAAAGATTCTCTGAATCTATCCCTCCTAATTCCAAAATTTTATAATTATAAACCTGTTTCACGGTTGTTTTAGACAATTTATGTACATTTATGTTTACTACAACATTAGAATTGTAATTAGTTTCATTAACTAACACACTCCTGTGTTTAATTAATTGTAATTAGTTTCATTAACTAACACACTCCTGTGTTTAATTAATTGTAATTAGTTTCATTAACTAACACACTCCTGTGTTTAATTAATTGTAATAAGTTTCATTAACTAACACACTCCTGTGTTTAATTAATTGTAATTAGTTTCATTAACTAACACATAAACTAACACACCTCTGTGTTTCAGTATGAGGAGGATATGGAGAAGAGTGAGAGGTGGGGTAAGCCTCACGTGTCTTCTCTCAGTTTCCATAGTCTACTGGAACTGCGCAGGGGCTTCTCCAAAGGTACTTATTAATTAATTATTAATTATTAATTAATTATAGCTCAAAGTAATATGTTGTCATGTTGAGAATATGTTTTCATGTGGTAAGATTATTCACATCAGTAATAAATAGTTTTAATTCGAGATTAATTGTAAAACCGTCTGAATTACAAATTTGAACTGCACTTAGCTTATAATAATACTTAAATGTCTAGATAAATTGTAAAACAACCATCTTAGTATTACAAATTTAAACTACGCTAAAATGGAATTATAACTCCAGGTATAGCAGTGATAGATTCAAGAGAGGTGACCCTACAAGGTGTAGCTCACGAGGCTCTTAATGAGTTTGTTCACCAAGGCATCCTGAAGAGGGAACACAAGGACATTGTACTTCGTGCTCTCCTCTTGAAACACAAGTTTGTAGCATTTGCTAGGATTTGTTAGGATTTGTTAGGATTTGTTAGGATTTGTTAGGATTTGCTAGGATTTGTTAGGATTTGCTAGGATTTGTAGGATTTTAAAGATTTGTAGGATTTTTTAGGATTTGTTCGGATTTGTAGGATTTTAAAGATTTGTAGGATTTTTTAGGATTTGTTAAGATTTGTAGGATTTTAAAGATTTGTAGGATTTGTAGGATTTGCTAGTTCAGACTGTGTAGAGTTGTTAAAAAACTAGTTTTCGTCCAGTTTTCAATTAAATGTACTCTTGATAGATAGATTGATAAGCTTTTACCTTTCACTTGGTAGATAATAAGATAATACATGATAAAAACTCGTTTGATTATATATAATAAGCTTGTATCACTTAACTTACATTTTCAGGAATGAGTTTCAGTCCAAGAAGAATAAAAGGAAAAGTTTAGATTTTTTGACTGCTATGAGAAACAGAAGGGCTCATTCTCTGGTTAGATAATAGATACGATCTCTTGAGCTCTTAGAATAATATTCCCTTTGTTGGAGGAATAAAGCAGGCATTTCCTTCTACTTAAATTTACATTTACAGACCGGAAAAAGTTGATTTCATGTTAGATTTCCCTGCAAATTCTTAAAATCTATTTTACAAGCGATTTACACAAGTTTTACAAGTTTTTCTTAACAGTCGACAGGAAAATTGTTGTGATCCATGAATTTTTATCAGGCGCCAGATAAAGTCTTAACTGAGAAGGATGATGCAAAATCAGAAAACAAGGTTACTTTTTAAGTTTTAAATTTTCACTACAAGTTTGGAATACCGGCAGTCAAAATCCATCCAGAAATAATAATCTGAACAGCGACAAGAAATTCAATAGGTTGATTCAATACAATCATTAAATTACTTGGTGTTTCAACATATTTAGCCTTACGAACAGATTTTTTTCTATAAAATAACAGCATTTTTAGCATTTCGGCATGTTTTGTCTTTATTCCACGGGTATTCTGCCAGTTGGGATCTAGTGCCAGAACCCACAGATAATAGTATTATCGGTATAAGATGCAATTTACTAAAGGTCTGAAATGTAAGGATTCCGACCATTTTATTAGCTTATTGGATCAATTTTATTAGCGGTAGGTATCGAATGACACTATCTGGTTGATGTAATGCAGTAATGATGAGGCTTGAAAATTTAATAATATCATAATTTATTGGTTCATTATATTACAATTACAATACAGTTTCATATATCAGGACGCCAACAGAGGAGGGGGGGGGGGGGCGCCAACAGGGGGGCACTTTTTCAGCGGGGGAAGCGCCAACAGGGGGGGGGGGAGGGGGGCGCCAACAGGGGGGGGGGGGGGTGTCGGCGCCAACAGGGGGGAGGGGGGGGGGGGGCGCCAACAGGCAACGTTACGCCCCAAACACACAAATATGCTCACCAATCGTATCCCAACGTTTATCAACAGCAGTAGTGCACCTCGTTACCTCATTAAAAGCCATTGTGGTCTTAATAAATACCACACGTTATAAATCTTACTCTATCTGTGACAGTGTCGGGCCATAGTGGGGGGGGTGTCACGTCCGTCTATGTCCGCTTGTCTCATAGAATCCAAAAAGGACAGGACATAGGCAGACATAGGCGGACATAGGCGGACATAGACGGACATAGGCGGACATAGGCGGACATAGACGGACATAGACGGACATATGCGGACATTGGCGGACATAGGCGGACATAGACGGACATTAATGGACACCTAAATTGCTAAATAAAATGTTAAATTTTTGCTGTTATAGGGGGGTCATGTTTTTTGTCCGTTCGGTACCCTATATTTTCAAAACGGACAAAAAATAGAGCGGACAAAAATGGACAAAAATGTAAATAACATTTAGATGCTTCCTCCTCCTACTCTTCCTCCTCCTCCTGGGTCTTCCTGATCTTCCTCAGTCCTCTTCCTCCTCCCCTCCTCAGTCCTCCTCCTACTCCTCCTCCTCGTCCTCAGTCCTCCTCATCAGTCCTCAACAGTCCTCCTCCTCCCCAGTCCTCCTCCTCCTCAGTCCTCCTCCTGGGTCCTCCTCCTCCTCTTCATTCTCCTCCTCTTCCTCCTCAGTCCTCCTCAGTCCTCCTCCTCATCCTTCTCCTCAGTCCTCCATCCTCCTCCTCAGTCCTCCCCCAGTCCTCCTCCTCCTCCTCCTCCTCCTCAGTCCTCCTCCTCCTCTTCTCTCTCAGTCATCTTCCGCAGCCATCCTCCTCAGTCCTCCTCAGCCCTCCTCCTGGGTCCTCCTCCTCCTCTTCATCCTCCTCCTCTTCCTCCTCGGTCCTCAGTCCTCCTCCTCAGTCCTCCTTCTCATCCTTCTCATCAGTCCTCCTCCTCCTCAGTCCTCTCCCAGTCCCCCTCCTTCTCTTCCTCCTATTCAGTCCTCCTCCTGATCCTCCTCCTCCTCCTCAGTTCTCCTCAGTCCTCCTTCTCATTTCTCCTAAGTCCTCCTCCTGAGTCCTCCTCCTCCTCTTCCTCCTGAGTCCTCCTCCTGCGTCCTCCTCCTCCTCACTCTCAGTCATCCTCCTCAGCCATCCTCCTCAGCCATCCTCTTCAGCCATTCTCCTCAGTACTCATCAGTCCTCCTCCTTCTCAGTCATCGTCAGTCCTCCTCCTCAGTCCTCCTCATCCTCCTCAGTCCTCCTCCTGGGTCCTCCTCCTCCTCCTCCTGGATCCTCCTCCTGGGTCTTCCTGATCCTCCCCAGTCTTCTTCCTCCTCCCCTCCTCAATCCTCCTCCACCGTTCGGTACCCTATATTTTCAAAACGGACAAAAAATAGAGCGGACAAAAATGGACAAAAACGGACAAAAATGGAAATAACATTTAGATGCTTCCTCCTCCTACTCTTCCTCCTCCTCCTCCTGGGTCTTCCTGATTTTCCTCAGTCCTCTTCCTCCTCCCCTCCTCAGTCCTCCTCCTACTCCTCCTCCTTGTCCTCAGTCCTCCTCATTAGTCCTCAACAGTCCTCCCCCTCCCCAGTCCTCCTCCTCCTCCTGAGTCCTCCTCCTGGGTCCTCCTCCTGGGTCCTCCTCCTCTTCATCCTCCTCCTCTTCCTCCTCAGTCCTCAGTCCTCCTCCTCATCCTTCTTTTTAGTCCTCCATCCTCCTCCTCAGTCCTCCCCGGCCCAGTCCCCCTCCTCCTCCTCCTATTCAGTCCTCCTCCTCCTCCTCCTCAGTCCTCCTCCTTCTCAGTCCTCCTCCTTCTCCTCCTGAGTCCTCCTCCTCCTCCTCCTCCTCTTCCCTCTCAGTCATCCTCCTCAGCCATCCTCCTCAGTACTCCTCAGTCCTCCTCCTTCTCAGTCATCGTCAGTCCTCCTCCTCAGTCCTCCTCAGTCCTCCTCCTCCTTCTGGGTCCTCCTCCTGGGTCTTCCTGATCCTCCCCAGTCCTCTTCCTTCTCCCCTCCTCAGTCCTCCTCCTACTTCTCCTCCTCGTGCTTAGTTTTCCTCATCAGTCCTCAACAGTCCTCCTCCTCCCCAGTCCTCCTCCTCCTCCTGGGGCCTTTTCCTGGGTCCTCCTCCTGGGTCCTCCTCCTGGGTCCTCCTCCTCCTGGGTCCTCCTTCTCCTCCTCAGTCCTTCTCCTCCTCTTCCTCAGTCCTCTTCCTCCTCTTCCTCCTCTTCCTCCCTCTCAGTCATCCTCCTCAGCCATCCTCCTCAGCCATCCTCCTCAGTCCTCCTGAGTCCTCCTCCTGAGTCCTCCTCCTCCTCAGTCATCCTCCTCAGTTCTCCTCCTCCTCCTTCTGGGTCCTCCTCCTCCTCCTCCTCCTGGGTTTTCCTGATCCTCCTTCTCCCTCTCAGTCATCCTCATCAGTCATCCTCCTCAGTCATCCTCCTCAGCCATCCTCCTCAGCCATCCTCCTCAGCCATCCTCCTCAGTACCCTTCAGTACTCTTCAGTCCTCCTCCGTCTCAGTCCTCCTCAATCCTCCTCCTGAGTCCTCCTCCTGAGTCCTCCTCCTGAGCTAATGTCCACCAATGTCCGTCCGAGTCCGCCAATGTCTGTCCGGGTCCGCAAATGTCCGTCCGTGTCCGCCAATGTCCGTCTGTGTCCGCCAATGTCCGTCCTCCTCCTCCCCAGTCCTCCTCCTCCTCCTGGGGCCTTTTCCTGGGTCCTCCTCCTGGGTCCTCCTCCTCCTGGGTCCTCCTCCTCCTGGGTCCTCCTTCTCCTCCTCAGTCCTTCTCCTCCTCCTCCTCAGCCATCCTCCTAAGTCCTCCTCAGTCCTCCTCCTGAGTCCTCCTCCTCCTGAGTCATCCTCCTCAGTTCTCCTCCTCCTCCACCTAGGTGCTCCTCCTCCTACTCCTCCTGGGTCTTCCTGATCCTCCTTCTCCCTCTCAGTCATCCTCCTCAGTCATCCTCCTCAGTCACCCTCCTCAGCCATCCTCCTCAGCCATCCTCCTCAGCCATCCTCCTCAGTACTCTTCAGTACTCTTCAGTCCTCCTCCGTCTCAGTCCTCCTCCTGAGTCCTCCTCCTCCTGAGCTAATGTCCACCAATGTCCGTCCGAGTCCGCCAATGTCCGTCCGGGTCCGTCCGTGTCCGCCAATGTCCGTCTGTGTCCGCCAATGTCCGTCCGAGTCCGCCAATGTCCGTCCGTGTCCGCCAATGTCCCAAAAAACACGTCCGTTGTCTCATAGAATCCAAAAAGGACAGGACATAGGCGGACATAGACGGACATGACACCCCCCCCCCCCCCATAGTGCAATTACTGAGATGGCATTGGCATTATTACTCTCTTGGGGCAAATCTTCTAGGCTATCAAATCACAAGAATTTAAATAGGAGATGCCACTTCATTTATAGAGTTTCGTCAGTCTGATTTCAAACAACATTTATCATGGTTTCGGGCATGTTAAAGATACTCAGGTCTAAATCCAGGATGAAGTGTGTTCGAGAACCACCAATGTTACCGCATAACAAAACAGTTCCATGTTACCGTGACCTGTAACATTTCACATACAAGTGACAAATCTACCAGTAGAAACACTGTTTCAGTGCTACTTCCATTGTATTTCATCAGTGGCGCTATTGTGAGGAATCTGCGGCTGATTCAAACAAAAGGGCCAGAGAGAAGAAACAATGTGTTAAACAGCGTGTTAAACACATTAACCATCTTCGTTGGGGCTTGGAATTCTAGAAAAAGTAACATTTAGGACACGCTTTGATCAAGACTCTTGAACGTTAAATAGCATCGCAATCACGATAGGAGTACTTCCTGGCAAATTGTCATAATAATATTGTTATAGTTATTGATACTGTGATACAATAATAAACGGATATAATAAGTTTAATTTTGATCAATTTAGCAAAATTACACAATAATGATTCAAATTTCAAACCAATAAAGTTTACACAATTCAAAAAATTATGAACCAATAATAAATCTTATGAATTTAGCATGTTATGTTGTGTATAATATTATGTATGTTTAGTATGTCTATTGTTTAGTATGTTATGTAGCATCTCATCAGTAATGAATGCTTCATGGTGATTTAATTTCAGAAACGACTTAGCTGCCCGGATGAGGATCTCGGAAGATTCAAGAAGATACAACGTCGCATATCTTCTTTCGATCCAACATTTGGTAACAAATAATTATCAATACGATAATCAACAGAAGCTGAAAGTGATTCATCTAAATTCAGTTACTTTACTCCGATTTTATTTATAGATATATTAATTTTATATGAATTATTTTCTATCAAGTAATTCTCACAGTTCAACTTCAGGAGCCAGATCCACTTCACAAGGTTACTCAAAAGACATCTCCGATCCTGCTGCAGAGCGTAGACAGAGCATATTTGATAGGCTTCAGCTCAAAATTAATGAATTTAAAGGTAACTAATAAGATTCACTTAAGTTCCTTATATTATAATATCACCGTGGTTTTAGCAGAATTATTTAGTTTTTAGTTATTTAAGTATAGTTGACTCGGCAATAAAACCTCCCATTTCTTCATAATTTCATACTTTTCAGGGAGATCGAGTAAATCAGAAGATCTGGAGTCTTGTGTTTTTACTAACGTTGCGAGTGAAGCACCTACTTTACCCGCCCTCACAGAGGAGACAATGGATGAGATACAACCTCCAAATGAGGCAAAACAAGGGAAGACCTCAAATGAGTCAAAACAGGGAAATAACTCAAATGAGGCAAAACAAGGGAATACCTCAAATGAGGCAAAACAAGGAAATAACTCAAATGAGGCAAAACAAGGAAATTCCTCAAATGAAACAGCAGAAGAGAGGGAGATAACCGAAATTTCTGACAAGTTGGTGTCGAACATTCTAGAAAAAGTGAAGCAGGATTTTATGAAATGTGAGCAAGAGATCAAACAGAAGCGGACTGGTGAGTTCTACATCACAAAAAATTTCAGTATTTTATTATAAGTATCTAATGGCTCAATTTGTTAAGCTTTCCGTTATCTGCTGTTTCTTCAAGCGCCCGAGTTGGATAACTAAATAACCCCTCAGTGCATGTTGCTTTTGGTTCTGATCTTTCCAGCCAATTTTTTCAGGTCTAAATTCCCGAAAGACAGTTTCATTCATGGAACCCCGAAAGTCAACAGTTGGACTCCACGAACTAAATTTTGACAGACCTACACTCTCTCCTACCGCTCACTTTGTTCTTAACAATCCTCTCGTTGTGGAAGAGGAGGAGGAAGAGGAGGATGGTGTTAGGGTAAAATAATTCCATTTATGGAATCCGCAATGTTTTTATAGTTTGATCGAATTTGTTTGGTAGCTTGATCGAAGTCTGAAAGCACAAAACTAGGCTAATAGTTGTAGCCATTTTAAAATCATATATAATATAAATGGATGGAGATTGGAGGTTATTGTACAACCTGCGTCTTGGACCTTGGTTATAATACGATAATATGAGGTCATATTAAAGAAACAATCAGCTTGAAGTACTCTTTCCACAAGGTATTGGATGCAATAACGAAACATGTGGAGACAACGTCAGGATCTGAAGAAGTACAAGCATCTCAAGAATCCAGCTCCGGCAAGGATGGAGGGGACAAGAAGTCATCTGTCAGTGACGGAAAAAGGAGAGCCAGTACTGCGCAGTTCCTCAAGCATAAACTTAACAGGTAATTGCAATACATTTGCAGCTTAATTATAATGTTTTCCGTTTTTTATCTGCTTGATATCTACGATTTGGCACCAATATCTCAATATCTCACACAATACAATGTTGCTTCAAATTGGGGTTTTTCTGATTGGATCAAAATAAATTGAAAGCATGTCAATGGATTTTTATTTGTTTAGATAATCATCACATATTTCACAATTTTCAGTCCTGCAATGTAAAAGTAAGATTATGTCTTGCGCCTGCAAGCTCAGCAATTATAGATCTCGCATTCTGTGGTAAGCAGTGTTTGGCCCACTTCCTGGATCAACCGCTGTAATATAAGTAGCTGATGATGCTAAACCATTATTATAGCTATATTTTACGCCCGTTTAACAATGCTAAGAAATTCAAGAAAGCTGACTGGCAAGTATGCTACAAATTATAAAATTGCTGAGTTGCTGGCTGATATTGGCTGATTTTCAGGTCCCCGCTACAATGGCTGAAAAATGCTTCCACGAGAATCGAGGTGAGTTTATTAGTTCACTGTAGGATCTCAGCCTCCCGGCCCCGGTTACTGCCAAGGCTGGCTTTTCCCCGGCCCCGACAAATTATTAACAGGTATCATTTAAAATTTCAATTCCGGTCGAAGTGGTTGCAGTTATGGTTATAAAAGGTATCTGCGTCCAATTCTTGATTGTAGCTGTCAGTCGCTATAGCTGATCATGGCTGATTAAACCTGATTAAACTTGATTATAACTGTCAGTTGCAATAACTGATCAGACAGTTGATTGAGGAGGCTATAAATCTACTGAGATAATTTCAGAAATACATGTATCCTGATCAGGATAAGAGCAATGATCGTACTAGAAGGTAACGTTCATGTAAGTTGCATGCTCTTCATTTACTGCAGGGTGTTCCAAATAAAATGTGACTTCTTACCAACTGCTGTTTATGTATACATTATTTTTTATGCATTTATACATTTTATGTGATACACCCTGTGTATCAACAAAATAAAGTAAGGACCTCGAGGACTCGAGGTAGTTAAAGGGGGGGGGGGGGGGGGGGGGGGGGGGGTGACATGTCTCCAATGTCTCCCGCACCTTATCTTTTCGAAAAAGACAAAGACATTGGAGACATTGGAGACATTGGAGACATTGGAGACACAGCTTTTGGAGACATTGGAGACATTGGGGACATTTGGGACATTGGGGACATTAGAGACACAGCTTTTGGAGACATTGGAGACATTGGAGACACAGCTTTTGGAGACTCCTCCTCCTCCTCCTCCTCTTCCTCCTCCTCCTCCTCCTCCTCCTCCTCCTCCTCCTCCTCCTCCTCCTCCTGAGTCCTCCTGAGTCGTTCTCCTCCTCCTCCTGAGTCCTCCTCCTGGGACCTGGGTCCTCCTCCTGGGTCCTCCTCCTCCTGGGTCCTCCTCCTCCTGAGTCCTCCTACTCCTCTTCATCCTCCTCCTCTTCCTCCTCAATCATCAGTCCTCCTCCTCAGTCCTCCTCCTCATCCTTCTCGTCAGTCTTCCTCCTCCTCCTCAGTCCTCCCCCAGTCCCCCTCCTCCTCCTATTCAATCCTCATCCTCCTCCTCCTCAGTTCTCCTCAGTCCTCCTCAGTCCTCCTCCTGAGTCCTCCTCCTGAGTCCTCCTCCTCTTCTTGAGTCCTCCTCCTCCTTCTCCTCCTCCTCCTCCTCCTCCTCCTCCTCAGTCCTTCTCCTCCTCCTCCTCCTCCCTCTCAGTCATCCTCCTCAGTCATCCTCCTCAGCCATCCTCCTCAGCCGTCCTCCTCAGCCATCCTCATCAGTACTCCTCAGTCCTCCTCCTCAGTCCTCATCCTCCTCCTCAGTCCTCCTCCTCATCATTCTCCTTAGTCCTCCTCCTCCTCAGTCCTCCCCAGTCCCCCTCCTCCTCCCATTCACTCCTCCTCCTCCTCCTCAGTTTTCCTGAGTCTTCCTCCTCAGTCCTCCTCCTCCTCCTGAGTCCTCCTCCTGAGTCCTCCTCCTGGGTCCTCCTCCTCCTAGGTCCTCCTCCTTCTCCTCCTTAGTCCTTCTCCTCCTCCTCCTCCTCAGTCCTCCTCCTCCCTCTCAGTCATCCTCCTCAGCCATCCTCCTCAGTCCTCCTCAGTCCTCCTCCTCCTCCTCAGTCCTCATCCTCATCCTCCTCTTCAGTCCTCCTCCTCCTCAGTCCTCATCCTCATCCTCCTCTTCAGTCCTCCTCCTCCTGGGTCCTTTTCCTCCTCTTCATCCTCCTCCTCTTCCTCCTCAGTCCTCAGTCCTCCTCCTCATCCTTCTCGTCAGTCCTCCTCCTCCTCAGTCCTCCCCAGTCCCCCTCCTCCTCCTCCTAGTCAGTCCTCCTCCTCCTCCTCCTCCTCAGTTCTCCTCAATCCTCCTCCTTCTCAATCCTCATAAGTCCTCCTCCTGAGTCCTCCCCCTCTTCCTCCTGAGTCCTCCTCCTGGCCCTGGTTCATCCTCCTCCTAGTTCCTCCACCTTCTCCTTCTCCTCCTCAGTCCTTCTCCTCCTCCTCCTCAGTCATCCTCTTCAGTACTCCTCAGTCCTCCTCCTTCTCAGTCCTCCTCAGTCCTCTTCCTGAGTTCTCCTCCTCCTCCTCCTCCTCAGTCCTCCTTCTGGGTCCTCCTCCTCCTAGGTCCTCCCCCTCCTCCTCCTATTCACTCCTCCTCCTCCTCCTCAGTTTTCCTGAGTCCTCCTCCTGAGTCCTCCTCCTGAGTCCTCCTCCTGGGTCCTCCTCCTCCTAGGTCCTCCTCCTTCTCCTCCTCAGTCCTTCTCCTCCTCCTCAGTCCTCATCCTCATTGTCCTCTTCAGTCCTCCTCCTCCTTGGTCCTCTTCCTCCTCTTCATCCTCCTCTTCCTCCTCAGTCCTCAGTCCTCCTCCTCATCCTTCTCGTCAGTCCTCCTCCTCAGTCCTCCCCAGTCCCTCTCCTCCTCCTCCTATTCAGTCCTCCTCAGTTCTCCTCAGTCCTCCTCCTTCTCATTCCTCCTAAGTCCTCCTCCTCTTCCTCCTGAGTCCTCCTCCTGAGTCCTCCTCCTGGTTCATCCTCCTCCTAGTTCCTCCACCTTCTCCTTCTCCTCCTCAGTCCTTCTCCTCCTCCTCCTCCTCCTCAGTCATCCTCTTCAGTACTCCTGAGTCCTCCTCCTTCTCAGTCCTCCTCAGTCCTTTTCCTGAGTTCTCCTCCTCCTCCTCCTCCTCCTGAGTCCTCCTTCTGGGTCTTCCTCCTCCTAGGTCCCCCTCCTTCTCCTCCTCAGTCCTACTCCTCCTCCTCAGTCCTCATCCCTCCTCCTCCTGGGTCTTCCTCCTCTTCATCCTCCTCAGTCCTCAGTCCTCTTCTTTTTCAGTCCTCCTGAATCCTCCTCCTCCTCTTCCTCCTGAGTCCTCCTCCTGGGTCCTCATCCTCCTTGGTCCTCCTCCTTCTCCTTCTCCTCAGTCATTGTTCTCCTCCTCCTACCTCTCAGTCATCCTCCTCAGTCATCCTCCTCAGCCATCCTCCTTAGTACTCCTCAGTCCTCCTCCTTCTCTGTCCTCCTCAGTCCTCTTCCTGAGTCCTCCTACTGAGTCCTCCTCCTCCTGAGTCCTCCTCCTGGGTCCTCCTCCTCCTGGGTCCTCCCCCTCCTAGGTCCTCCTCCTCAGTCATCCTCCTCAGCCATCCTCCTCAGCCATCCTCCACAGCCATCCTCCTCAGCCATCCTCCTCAGTACTCCTCAGTCCTCCTCCTGATCCTTCTCAGTCCTCCTCAGTCCTCTTCCTGAGTCCTCCTCCTGAGTCCTCATCCTCCTCCTTCTCCTCCTGAATCCTCCTCCTGGGTCATCCTCCTCCTAGATCCTCCTCCTTCTCCAATCATACATCTACGTCTCCAGTGTCTCCAATGTCTCCAATGTCTCCAAAAACTTTGTCTCCAATGTCTCCAATGTCCCCAATGTCTCCAATGTCTCCAATGTCTCCAAAAGCTGTGTCTCCAATGTCTCCAATGTCTCCAGGACATGTCTCTGCACCCTATCTTTTCAAAAAAGACAAAAGACATTGGAGACATTGGAGACATGTCACCCCCCCCCCCCCCCGTTAAAGTACTAGAAGAGTAGAAGGTAACGTTAATGTAAGTTGCATGCTATTAATTTATTGTATTTACATGGAGAAGTAAGGACCTCGAGGTAGTTAAAGTTCGGTCATTGAGTTTGTTTAATATAAAAACTGCAAATTCGAAATATGTAATATTTGTCATATCTGCACCACTTTGCACAATTAATTAATTAACCAATAAACCCCCTCAAGGTTCCTCCGAGCAGGTAGTCTACCCCCTGACTGTGAAGCCGCCCCAGTTTTAGTGGCAAAACTGGACTTTCTCACCAAACCTCTGGTGGCTTTTATCCGGCTAGCTGATGCTCAGTACTTTGGTGCGTGATTTATTATACAATGTTACAAAATATAATCCTTTTGGACACGAAGGTGTTATTTTGGCAATGATGATATTCATAATATATATAACCTGTAATACTATTCTGTATATATATCTAATTTCGTTTTCAAAAAAAAAACTCTTCAAATATTAGCTTACAACTTTGCTTTATCTTTATAAATCATAGCTTATATTTTTGGACACGAAGGGAAACACACAACGTAAGGCTCGAAATCTTCGTAAAACTACATGATAAGAGCCTCAAATTATTTGTTATATAGTTATATAGTAATGTTGAAAGTATTATTAATAATTATACATTGGTATAAAACCAATGTTTGTGTTGTTGATTTGAGGTAATATTAAAATTCCACCCGCAAATTATGAATAATATACAGTTCACGATGACAATTAAGGGTAATAATATATATACATGTACGTGATAGGGATGTGAGGATGTTGGTTATAACGTCTTTAATTCATTATCTTCGTCAAAGTATATCTGCTTCCTATATCCGCGTACAACTTTATGGAAGGCGCGAAATGGAGTGGCTGGGTGATTTGTCTACTCTTATAACGGAATTTTATTTTTTCTTAAATTTACTTTAAGCTGACATCGTTGACAATTTTGGTAAAGTAGGTACGATGGGCTCACCCCTTTGATGTTAAAGATCGTACATCAAAGTTCTATTATCCCCCGAAATTAAAACCAAGTTCGTAAAAATATCAAATCACAATCTCCTTTCAGGGTAACTCATGAATAATCGCCGTAATAAATAATAATTTTAATAATTATCCAATTTCAGACGACATCACAGAGTACTACATGCCCGTGAGGTTCCTGTTTCTGGTTATTGGACCCCACTCCGACTCCGTGGACTACCACGAGGTGGGCCGGAGCATCGCTACTATCATGAGTAATCAGGTGAACAATTAGATAATTAATTAGGGGACATCTACTTAGGACGACCGGCAAATAGGGACGGGGGTGGTTTTTGAATTTCGGACAAATCCGGACAGAGGGAGGGGGGTGGTTTCTAAAAATCCGGACGTCTGGAAATTTTGGCAGAGTGAACGAAAAAGTCCCATTTATTTCAACTCTTTGACACTAATTACTCTGTAAGTTTAGATCCCTGTATTTTGAACGAGAAGTCTATTCCCAGAGCAGCTCATGAGAGCCGAGACACAACTCGCATATTCTCCTAGCTACTGCCTTAAAACTTATTCGATTGGATGGCTACTTAAATGTAACTGTGCTAAACTGTTATGAGTCTTAATGTATGTACTATTGTCTATTTTAAGGGGGGGGGGGGGGGGGGGGGGGGGGACGTCCTAAGTAGATGGCCCCTTAAGTGATAGAATTATACAACTGATTAAGCCGTTTCGGAAATTACACACGTACATACACACGTACATACACAGTACACACGTACACACACACACACACACACACACACACACACACACACACACACACACACACACACACACACACACACACACACACACACACACACACACACACACACACACACACACACACACACACACACACACACACACACACACACACACACACACACACACACACACACACACACACACACACACACACACACACACACACACACACACACACACACACACACACACACACACACACACACACACACACACACACACACACACACACACACACACACACACACACACACACACACACACACACACACACACACACACACACACACACACACACACACACACACACACACACACACACACACACACACACACACACACACACACACACACACACACACACACACACACACACACACACACACACACACACACACACACACACACACACACACACACACACACATACCCACACCTTTATTGAGATTATAGTTTAAGATACATATCATGATGTTTGAAAGACGCCTGAGGGCTTTATTGACGGAGTGTCCGAGAACTATCTACCTCGAACACTTCATCAGATGATTCAATATTTCGTTCTCTTAACAAGTTTCTCGTCCTTTGTCTCCTAGTCAGTCTGTAGTTATTTATTATTGGCGATCTTGATCGGGCTATGTTGAAGGCTTGTCCGGTGACTGCTGAAAAACTCATGTCACCTGAAAATTATTGATTAACATAATTAATTCCACTGCTAAAAATTAATAAAGCTAGGTACATATTATTATAAATAAAATTCGAAACTGATAATAATTATCTATGTTTCTTTAAATGAAACGCAGTTAAAAGGTGTAAGGGTAGGGCCTCTACGTTATTTATTGTAGGGGCAATAAATAAAGTTTTTGATGTTAAAATTAGATTAAGTAGGATATTTGGTGGTACCTTGAAAGGAAACTGTAGATAACCTCTGACGAACTTCTCCTTTAAGGTAATCTCTGAAACTTTTAACTGTAAATGCGTAGATAAACACGTTATACATGACACTTAACCACATTGATTCTTTAGCCAGTCTGTGGTATAAAGGGTAAAATGAACTTCTCATGGGTAAATCAGATTGTTCGGTCAGTGCATCGACGACCATGTAGCTGATAAAAGGCAGATAAGAAAGAATATACAAGGCTGCAGTCATCTGAACTGTTATAAGACCCTGCCATCGGAAACTTCCTCTGCTTCGTTCTGCTGACCTTTTCGCTTTTAACAGATGGGAAACCAACAGAGCTGACATAATAACAATAATTATCATTGGAATGAACCCAAGAACAACTGATAAAACAAGCTGGAGCCACCGCCAGATGTCTGACGTGTATCCATACGCACATATATAAGTTCGATAGTCGAAAGACACATCGTCTCTGTCTACCACGAGGAAAGATATGGGTAAAACAGTTGATATGATCCAGATAAAAACACTGAGGTAGAGTGAAGCTTGCTTTCTGAACCAGAGCTTAGCTTTGAGAGGGTAACTGAGCAGTATCCACTTGCACGTTGTTATAGCTGCAATATACTGCAACTTAGCTGAGTGTCCAAAGTAGGTAGCCATGACAACACAATAGCACAAACCCCGTCCAAGTACCCACTGGTTAGCAATAAGTGATGCGGTTTTAGGTATCAAACAGGAGATAGCCAGTGCGAGATCCAGCAGGGCAATATGTTCTACAAACATTACGATGACTCTGTGCAGTTTTATTGCTCTGTATTTTAAAGAGGCTACAAGTATGGTAGTGTTTCCGAAGAGAGATGGAAACAGCATGATAATCAGCCAAACTGTCCAAACGTACCTTAATCCATCAGTTTGTTCACCGTAGAGGGTTCTGTTGGAAAAATCCGGGGATTCCATCCTTTGTAATATAGAAATTGTATTTAGGGCATACATAGTTTCGAATGGATGAATAATGACTATACTAAGGTATTTTCTACAGACTTTAGTCAGTACAAATAAACAAACCTCTCATACTGTGCCACTTAGAACAGATCTTAGTCTACACTCTACAGCCTGGTATAGTAGCATGACCTCTAATATCCAAAGTTCGACCAGTGCTTAATACCGAAAACTTGCTCCACTGCCATTCTGTTATGATATGACACAAATTTTCAGTCAAACATAATATAATACAATCAAACAAAACTTTAGTAATTAGTATGTGCCAGATGGATGGAGCGAGCTCATTGAAGTTGGTACACTAAGTAGACTGGGAAATTACCGGAACATCACTCAATGCTGCCTACTCTTTTTGAATTTGTTAAGGGAAAATGGATAAACCGTACGCGTTTTGACGGCTAGACTGCTAGGCAGTATTGCGTTTTTAGGATGTAATTCAGGATCGCTATTGCGTATTTTTAGTGAACCATGGCTGTAATTATGCATTTATTTAAAGAAGAAAAAAGTTTGGTGTTCCGTCCTGCCTAATCAGTTTTATTGTCATTGCCAGTATACAATTATTAGTCGTTTTCTTCTTACATGATTTCCGAGTATTTCCTCCTGGAAATGAATATCAAATTGTTAAATTCCGACAAAGGTTAATTTAACTATTGAAGATGTGAAATGTTAGATAAGTATGAATAAAATGCAGACCATTGCTTCCTCACGATCTGGTTATAGCTATAGCTATCATTTTTCACTATCACAGCAATTTGAGATGTCTAATACAATTCCAAAAACGGAACAAACAAACGAGCTGCTGGAAAAGACATTTATCATTCACGTTTCATTCGATTTGTTCCCCAATGAGTGATGAAAGCAATTCACAAATAATCAAACAATTCAGACCATCAAAGACAGGCCATCAATCTGTTCTTTGATCTTTATAAATTATTGAATAAATAAATAGAGATAATATACTTAGAATGGGGACATCGTCACGTGAGTGCATAATTATTATTATTATGCCACTTCACATAAAATATGTCAATAATTCAACTTATCCAACCAGGTGAATAATAGATGAATAATGAGTAGATCTATAAAATATAACTGGAGCTCATAAATCTATTCCAGGTGCGATTGTGGGGTCAGAGTAATAGACTTTTTATCAGATACAGATCTGTGTTAGTGTATTACAGCAATAGTCAATGAAGTCAATATTGGTCTCCATTGATAGAGTTCTAAGTATTTTGGCGAGGAGTATTTGTTATTATTCTATTATTGTGGGGTGCACCTGTATTATAACCTAAACATACTCAATAGGGGAAAAAATCAGGAAAAAGTTCATTATCAATGCACATCATCAGATGACAAATAATACTATCAATAATTGAGAAAAAACAAAAGAGGGTGAAAGTTGGCAAATGAACAACTCCTTAAGCTGAATCCCTCAACAGTAAGTCAGTATTAAATGCTCTGTCTCAATTATGCTCATCGCCAGCTAGACTAACTCCAATTATCCTGCTCATCTAATTTTTAAAGCTTTTAGGAGGGTAATTCTAGAATTTTACATCTTGTATTGTCATGACGCTCGGTGTGATACATCAACCTTGTAAGTTATTTGATCGTTAAACTAAACAATCATGTAATATGCCACGTTACATACTACGCTGTTGACTAATCCAAACTGAGAGTAAGGCTTAAGCGTGGTGTTTTCCTCGAAATTTGCCTTACTTGAGTCAATCTTAGGCAGGTGCGGGAACGCACTATTTGCAAAATCTTACCGCATCTATACATTGCCTCTCTTGCTTAAACCGCTCAAGAGATTGAGAAGTTACGTCCCCACAAAAGATGGATGAACATACACAAAGACAAGGAGGGAGCATATAATAGCCGTACCTAGCTGCTGATTATATACAACAAGATTCTAAGATTATAGAACCAGCCGCCTCGATGGATGGGTGGTAGAAAATTATGCTCTAGCAACTTGACAATGACAAAATTACCATCATGTGATTGAAACAATGTTATACATTGCGTTTATACACTCGCGTTTATCGCATCCACAGACCTTCTACCTCGAAATGTATAATTACTTTGGAAATTCATCAATGGAAATGAAAGCAATGACCCCATAGCTGATTACAGACTGCTGCGAAATAGGATTGGCAATGAGATGCATGCAGAGTGCTGGATCATATTAGCATACATCTGGGGTCTAACCCTCGCCCAATCTTGTAATCTTGTGCCTCGATCTTTGCTGGCTCCGGCTGTATTATCTATAATGACCTCCCCAATTTTACAATTTGACATTGTAGAGAAATTATAGCTTTGTTGTTATGGAGTTTTGAACCTTGCCTAATTATGGATATTTTGGGTTTGAACCTGGATAGTGTATCAATGCAATGAATTTTGACTATGCGCTAAGAGATAATTAGTAATAATTAGTAGTAATATGCAACTTAACAGACGAGTAAGAGATTGTGGGATCACTATCTAGACAATGCGACTAATCGCACAACATATTATTATAGAAGGTAACAATTGAGATGGAGCAGCAATGGTATTCAATTATCGTAACTATATAATATGTAACAGATCACCATTAAGGACATGGGTATCGCAATAGCGGTTTGATCTAATCCTTATTTTATAAATCGGTGTTCATAGAAACAGGTCTTATCAACGAGCTTAAAGAATCACATAACAAAGCACACAACAAAGTACATAACGTATTACATATCAAAGTACATAACAAAGTACATAACAAACTACATAACAAAGTACACACCTCAGGAGTTCCAACAGAAGATGTACTCCGCTAGCAGCAAGGAGGAGGTCCTGGCGGAGCTGAATGTGTTTCTTAACGACAGTATAGTCCTGCCCCCTGGAGAATACGGCGCTGACCATATCCTACCTAAAACTTTACAGGTGTGTTCTGTTAAGTATGTAGAGATCTGTGAACCAGAAAGGGGGTAAGAGTAGTATAATCAACAGAATTTATAATTACAGTAGGTTGTTTGGAATCTTAGAAGATCATTTATAGACACATTGTATAAGCGTTTTTAAAATTGCAGAAATCGATAAGAAAGAGAAAAAAACAAGCGGCTGAGATCGATGAAGACAAACGAGGTATTGAACGGAACAGTTGCTATTATCTCACTATCATATCCATTTGAATTTTTTTTACCGTCATGGGTACACCAATCATGATCATTTCTTACCATTTTTCCATGCTTGAGCCTGAAAAAAACCTCGCCTCTTCAGTGAGATACCCAGTGGTTGGATACAGCAGCGAGCTTAAAGAGCACTTCGACCCCCTCTCCCGTACTGGGAGGTACTTTGGTGGTCTTATCAGAGATGTCAAGACGTTACGCAAGCGCTATCTATCGTAAGATAATAAATTTGGATATGAGTTAACTTAGATAGTGTAGAGTCTAGACAATCAGTTATCTGTCAATGCTTTTCTCCTATCAGTGACAGTCTAGAGTCCTAGCCATTTTGACTTAAAATTGACTCATTCTTCAATTATATTAAACATTAACCAGTGTACCAAAAGCTGGTCCCCAAACAAACAAACATTTAACAACATTTTAACAACATTTTAACAACATTTTAACAACATTTTAACAACATTTTAACAACATTTTAACAACATTTTAACAACATTTTAACAACATTTTAACAACATTTTAACAACATTATAACAACATTATAACAACATTTTAACAACATTTTAACAAACTTTATTAGAGATATAAAAGATGGGATGAACCTAGTGACACTGGAAAGTGTACTGTTGATGTTCGGTCTGATGCTAGCCCCTGCTATAACCTTTGGAGGGTTGGCTGGTAAACACACTTAAGGGGACTACGGAGTCATTGAGATGCTGCTCTCTACTTGCCTTGGAGGTTTGTTAGATATGGAATACGTAAATTTATGGGGGTGGGATTCTAGCCACAGCCTTATTTCATGCCATGTTTAAGTAGCCGAAGAATCCAGGTCCAAGGACTCCAAGAAATCCAAGGATGCAACATACATAAATAAAATTATGATAATTAATTAATTATTATAATTATTAGTCAAATTTTAAAGGAGGTCAGTGATAAAAAGAATTATGTGAAGAACTGAATCAAATTAGCATACATCTGAGGTCTATATTCCTGGTTGGATCCGGCTGTATTGTCTTTAATAACCCTTCCAATTGTACATCGTAGAGAACATTAAGCTATGTTATTTAGTTGAACAATTTTAAGTTCACAATTGCTAAATTAAGGTATTCAAGGATAAAAACAATTATTTCACTTCCTGTTACAGGGGTAGTGTTCAGTCTCCTTACAGGACAGCCTCTTACCGTGTTTGGGTGTACTGGTCCTATCTACGTCTTCGAGGTCCATCTTAGTCACGTGAGTTCTCATACACATTACACGTCTTGTAGTTCTGACTTCTGCCACTACGACTACTTTCACTTTCACTTTCACTTTCACTTTCAATTTCACTTTCAGTTCTGCCACTACGATTACGTTCACTTTGATTTCCTGCAATGGAGAGCCTGGATAGGTTGCTGGATATTCCTCTTCTTCACGAGTTTCTCTTTTCTCGAACTTGGTTTCCTTATTCACTATTTTACGTGAGTTATCTTTCATAGTTTTGATTTTTTTGGCAACAATTATTTAGTCAATTGCCCAGTCTGCTCACAATAATTGTACCAATAGCACAGTCTAGTAACCTATATTGAAGCTTCCAGTATCTCAGTACCTACAAGTATTTATATTATATTATAGTTGATGCTGGTCCAACCTCTACTATTGTAGAGGTCAAACAGTAAAAGTTTACAAAGACTTTTCAACTTCACAGACGTTAATTAAATTTGTGCTTCATTCACTAAGAAACAGTTAATGAGACTGAAATTTGCAAACTCAATGTTTCTGTTGGTAAAGAAGATAAAAACAAAAATGTGAAGTTTGTCTTATCATGGTGCAACCTCCCAGTCGATTTACAGAAGAGATAGTCGCTGTGATGGTGTCACTCATCTTTCTCTATGAAGCTGGATATGATATTATAGCTGTAAGTGTTTTACTGGTATTTTCAAACAACCGTAATTGGTATTATCAATATTCTGTGAATTTAACTTGGTTAATTTATACTTGAATGCACAAACTGAGGACACACAAGCACTTAGTCACTAACCTTTATACCCTTGTATGCAGCTGGTATCTGACAGTATTTCAAGTTTCAACAGTATTTCAACAGTATTTCAACAGTATTTCAACAGTATTTCAACTATCTCCACAGGTATTTAAGGAGAACCCAATTACCAGTGCTGGTAACGAGACGAGTGCTGAATACTGTAAACTTAGCATGACACCCCTCCCTAAATACCATCCAGGTATTTATTTATTACCTGAGCAAGTATTTTCATACCTGTATTTCATGGGGACTACTACTAAGATTCTGTGCTCAAACTATATTCTCCAGTACTGTTTAATTGTGATTGCTCAGAAGAAATGTATTCAGCATACATATTTCAATATATGAATCCCGCCATAATTTATTTTCCACTATCTACATAAATTTTCTAATGAAATAAATTCCTAATGAATTAACAAGTGATTTATTGGCAGGATGCCCAAATACAGCACTATTTTCTCTGATACTGATGTCAGGAACATTCATTGTAGCCTACTGCTTGAAGAAGTTAAGGAAGAGTCACTATCTTCAACAACGAGTAAGTTTGTTTGATTTTAATTCTAAATAAGTAACGCCGCGCCTGCCGTAGTTTAATTTGTGAGATTTGTATTCACCAACCTTAAGGTCATACTTAAACAGCGTTTTGAGTATGAGGTCGCACTTAAAAAAGAGTTTAAGTGGCAACTTTAAAAATGGTATTCACCAAATTCACGATTAAGTGTCACCCTTAATTTTTAAGGGTGACACTTAAAATCCCTTAAATTTGGTATTCACCAAATCAACTGACACTTAAGTTGGTACTTAAACTCACACTTAAAACTGATATTTTTAAGGTACAGCTATATCAACCTTGAACTACAGACCTCAGCTACTTAAAATATTACTTTCACAGTTTACATACGTAGCAGTCGCACATATACATTATGTGTTTTGATATATCCGACAAGAGTTTTGATACTTTTGACAATTACAAAAATTAAAATAATTTGAGAAGTAAATGAAATCTTTAAAATCTGAAGTTAATTATTTATTATATACTAGTGCCGTGTGGAACAAAGAAAAACCATAGTGTTTCAAGAGTAAAAGTAGTAGTAGCGTTTAAAAACAATCTTAATAAAAATAATAAAAATTACGATAAATCAGCTATGTCTCCATTCTCAAGCTCCGCGAGGAGGCCAGCCGAGAAAGGCAGATCGGTAGAGGTGGCCGTTGGTACCAGGTTGTCCCTGTGGGCCCTTAGAATCTCCAACCAAAGTTCGTGCCTTTCAGCCTGCTGCATTTGCATTTGCTGCATCTGAATTTGCTGAAGTGCCAGAATACCCATTCTTGCTTGGTGAAGCTCTTCAGCCCAATCCTGCAACATGAACAGTTTTTCCCTATGTGTTGCCTTGGGCTGAAATGACGAGGCAGGAGAATTTCTCTGCCTCTTTGTCTCGTTCTTTACCTCCAACGAGGGTTTCTTCTTTGAGCTTGCTGGGGTACTAATGCTCGAACTTGTTGCTGAAGTGCTAGGGCACTCTTGCTCCTCTTCACCCAGGTTTATTACCTCTACATCTGGTGAGGGGTCAGTTTCTTTTAGACTCCCAAGGGTGGAGTCAGAGTCAAACTCACACTTGACTGGGTTTATCCCTCCTTTGATGATGCTCTCTATGAGCATGAGCACTTCATCAGGTACGGCAATGTCTGCCTTTACCCCTCCAGTTTTGGTGAGCTCTTTTTTCCGTGCTGCTGCAGACTTTTTTGCCTCATCTTTAAGGTTGTCTCATTTTTTTTGAGCTCTCCGCAATTCCTTTGTATAGGGGCATGAATACAACCAGAGTTGAATTGAGCAGTTAGCTCTCTCCAAGTCGTAGCTTTTTTATTTATGTCTCTTATGTCACGACTGGTGACTTTCGATTTCAGAATGTCTTTTTTCTCGTCAACCAACTTAACAAGATACGCTCTCTCCTCCGCTCTAAATTTTGGTCTTCTAGGTGCTCTTTTCTTTTTATCGGTATCGTCTACAGCTGCTACCTCTTCCTTTTTCATGTTTTCTTATAAAATCTTGTCGCTCATCCTGATGATGATATGAATATGTAATAAAGATATGCTGATAGAATTCAAATTGTACGTCTAAGAGAACAGTTTTGTAAAGTAAAGTGTTGGCGATTGAACTATCATACTATGTAAACAGTTGAACTGCAATTTATATTTCAAATGATAATTACAGATTGTATACAATTATTTAGTGAGATAACAGTTTCTCGTAAGAACTCGTAAAAATGAAACTATTGGCTCTGATCAAGAAAATGTCTCAAGGGTAATACAGTAAGAAATCCGTCCCAAAGAAAGAGTCCCGACAGTCTCTCAAATAAACATCATCTAAATGGGGCATAACTAAACATGTCAATCTGTAGAATAAACAAAAGAGGTGACAAATAAGCCTACTTAAGGAAAGTGAGTAGCACTGCGCAAGCCACTATGATATTGGGAACTTTAGTATGAGAGCACCTCAATCCTCTGCTAAGACATGGCCATCTCCGTTTAAGAACACATAGTGCCTTGTTGAATTTCCCCTTTGCTCTTGAATTTGGAGGGTGAGGGTAAGGGGTCATCAAATACGGGGTCAACGGATAAGCCGAATCACCAAGGAGTATCCCCTGCCTCATCCCAGTTTCGAAGTCAGTGCTAAGCTTAGAATTGTTTCAAATTCTGCTGTCGTGAGTACTTCCAGGCCATCCACTAACCACGTCAATGATTCTTAGCTTCTCATCGCACACAAATTGCGTGATAAAGGAGAAAAATGTTTTTCGACATCTAAACAATTCCGTATCCAATCCACCAGGACTCTGAATAGGAATGTGTGAACCGTCCACAACCCAACTTACAGCAGGCAACCCACAGTATTCTAAAAACCATTTGTTAGTTTCGCTTGTGTCATCTGAAAAGACTATCTCCTGGCTTGAAAGTGTAGCGATAGCGTTAGTTACTCTGTGCACTGTGCGACACACTGTAGACTGACTAATGCCCTGAAAGTCGCCACAAGAGATCTGAAAATCACCAGTGGCAAAAAACCGTTGCGCCACAGAGAGCTGCTGCATCGGGCTCATTGGGGAATTAGTTTGTTTTCTATACTGAGGAAGTAACGGCTCCACAGATTGGTGGATCGGAAGAAAACCCTCTTTCTTAACACGAAAACGGTGATAAAAATCGACGTCATCGTAGGCCTCAAGTGGATTCAGTCGATCTCTTAATGTAGCAGGCCTGCGATGAACACCTCTAGAAACTTCCAACTGTTGCTGTAGGTCTAACAAGTCATCAAAATCATCCATTTTTCTGGATCTTAACAAAATTGCAATGAACTAGGCAATATTAGGAAATTGCAGGTCTTTTAAATCTCAAAGGGAGTACAAAATAGCAAACAAACGGAAACGGACAATCGAATACAAATATTAATAAGGGCACATTCGCAAGCATCTGATCATGATGCAATCACCAAAACAGTCACCTCCCAAGTTCTAACATCTACACCCCTCACCAAAACTGGTTTGTCCACTTTTTATTACTAATTTTCCGCTGAAAGTGTCACATCAGTGATCAATTATTGTTGAATACCATTTTGAGTTATAGGTCGACCTCCCACTTAGAGCATAAGTGGGAGGTCAGCCTATAAATTAAAGTATGAGGTATTTCCAGTTGGTGAATACGTATGTCGATTGGGGTCCAACTTTTTAAGTGGCACTTTAACGTGACACTTAAAATTCTTCCTTTAAGGTCGTACTTTAACCAAATTTGGTGAATACGGGCCTTAGGGAGTTAAGTAATATGTCATTAAGTACTGTGTCATTAACCACGAGGATTGAGATTTTCTTCATTGACAGCTGATGGCAACAGTGGCGACACTTAAAAATCAAGCTGTTTTCACCATTTGGACGGGTAATTTGGATGGGTGGGAAATGGCAAGATATTATTCTCTCCACGTTTTTGACTTTTGCTATTCATAGGAATAACCATGATGAAAACAAATTTCGA
>NC_087084.1:5045705-5168208 GCF_026151205.1 Bolinopsis microptera | reverse complement strand
AGGTGTTTTTTTAGAAAATTCTTTGAAAAAAAAAAACAACGAAGTTTTTTTTTTTAAAAGCATTTTTTTTCCCCTCCACTTTTTTTTGAAAATTTATAATTTTTGGGGGAAAATTTTTTTTTCCCCTAAAAAACTTTTTTTTTCTCCGGTTTTTTTTTAAGCTATTCCAAAATTTTTTTAAAAGCCAAAAAAAAAAATTTTTTTTATTTTTGCTAATTAGCTAATTGAAAATTTTTCCAATTAATTTAAAAATTACTAGGTAAAAAAAAAGCCCCTACAAAATTTTTTTTTTTTTTTCCCCTGAAAAACAAAAAAATCTTAAACCCCGCCCAAAAATTTTCACTTAAAACTTTGGTTTTTAAAGGTAAATTGGGCCAGCCGTAAAAAAAAACGTTTTTTACAAAACCCTTTATCCCCCAACCCCAAAACCAAAAAAACCCCAAAAACCCAAAACCAAAACCCCCTTTCCCCCACAACCCAAACCCCCAAAAAACCCCGAGCCCAAAACAATCAAAAATTCGTATTTTTACCCCCCCTTTTCACGAAAAACCAAAAATGGGGTTTTTTGGCCCTAAAACTCCCCCCGGGAAAAGCATTTTTAAAACCTACGTCAAGGGGGGTGAGTCAATCACCCGTCCCAAAAAAAATTTAAAAACCCCATTCCGACCCCATTTTTTCATCCCCCAAAAGGCCCCCTTTTCACAAGAATTTTCTTAAAAAAATTTGGGCGAGCGATTTAGTAGGAGCGAAATACAAAACACCCTCGATTAATCTGCAACTTTCCCTTGATTTTCAAAAAAAAAGATATTTGGACAAACAAAAAGGTGGAAAAAAAAGGGGGGTAAAAGTGCAAAAAAAAAAAGAACCCCAATAATTTTTGTTTTTAAAAAAGGCCCTTAATGCGGTAAAATGAAAACCCTTTTTAAAAAACCCTTCCCGATAGACCCCCGGGTAATTTTAAATCAGGAAAAACTTTTACTTGGCCTCAATGGCCCTTTCAGCCCGAGAAGGCGGGGAAATATTTTTTACAATTTATGCAA
The DNA here is from genome assembly GCF_026151205.1 of Bolinopsis microptera. Taxonomy (NCBI): domain Eukaryota; kingdom Metazoa; phylum Ctenophora; class Tentaculata; order Lobata; family Bolinopsidae; genus Bolinopsis; species Bolinopsis microptera. The sequence goes on along the minus strand of NC_087084.1, from coordinate 5,167,168 downwards.
TTTTCGAAAACAGAAGCGGCTATCTTTTTCGATCTTCAAGGGGGGGGGCCCCTTTGGTGCATTTTTTTCCCCTGTAAAAATCGATAAGGAAGAAAAAACTGAAAAAATTTTAATTAAATTTTTAAAAAAAATTTAATTTTTCCTGTGGTTAAACGTTTTTCTTTTTTAAAAACCCCTTTTTTTAAATTTTTTTTCCCGATTTAGTAATTCCCCCTGATTAAAAAAATCCCCCCCAGATTTTACTAAAAACCCCAAACCAAAAATTATTGGTAAAATTTTTAGTTTTTTAAAAAAAAAAAATTCAGGGATTTTTTTTTAAAAGAAATTTTTTTTCCAAGGTTTTATCCCAAATTTTTGAAAACTTTTTTCAAAAAAAACTACTTTTCCCCGTTTTTTTAAGCTTTACTTACTTTACGGGGGTTACTTGGGTTGGGGTTTCCCGAGCTGAGTGCTACCAGGCCAAAAATTGTCTTGCATCCCCAACCCCCCAAAGTGGGTAGCCCCTCAGGGAACGTGCCAAAATTTCGATGTTCGAAAACTAAAGTTATTTGACAAACAATTGAAAGGTGGAAAAGGGGAAAAGGGTGGCAAAAAAGGGGCCCTTTAAAAAAACGTGAAAATTTTGGGAAAAAAAGTTGGTCACCATAAAGGAAAACCTTTTTAACGATTTAAAAAAAACGTCAAAAATCCTTTTTTTTGCTTTGTGGTGGGGCGATCGTTTTTTCAGACGGATTTCTCTTTTACTAATCGATAATTCGAAATATTTTTCAAATTTTAAAACCCGGGTCTTGGGAAAAAATTTTGTGATCAAAATTTGCCTTGCAATGGGGGTTTAATTTTTAAATTTTTTTAACCCCCCCAGGGAAAATCATTCGGGAAGTGAAAAGGGAAAGGGCCCCTTTCCCGTTCAAGTATGGGGAGTGAGAGAAACCACCCTCCCCCCTAAAACCCCCTCCTTTAACCCCCCGGGGAAAACGGGTAAACCCTTGTTTTGGAAACGCGATTTATGCGAGGGACAATATGGAGCCTCAGGGAGCTGGAGTTAAAAAAGAGGTCCGGGTTTGGTACTCCATGACTTTTGGTGGGGGGGGTTCCCAAAGTTAGTTTCAAATGGGTTTGTATTCAGAAGGGTTTCAATCGGGGGGTTTAAAGTCGAACGGAAAATTTGGGGTTTCTCACAGGGACTGGGGTTTCGGGGGGCGAGTAATGGGATTCTCAAACTTTAAAACTTTTGGTTTCCTGGTACCCCGGGCTTTTTTAAATTCATTTTTGTGGTTTCTTTGAAAAGGACCCTGAAGAGAGTTTGGAGAGTTTTTTCCCGGGGGAATAAAAATAATTGGGTGGGTGGGTAAAGCTGCAGCAAAACTTTCGAAAAATGCAATTTTTAAAACCAGGACTTTTCGATGCCTTTTCCCAATCGGAAAGGAAAACCCTAAAAGTGGATTTTAAACCCCTTTCGTAATAACGGGGGACCAAGCTGTGCTGTTATCTCTACACCCCCCAGTTATAAAAAGGGGAAAAGGAGTCCCCAAAAAACCCACAAATGGGCCCACACCTCCCTTTATCCACATCCCTGCCCCGGGGGGGTTTCCGGCAAGAAAGAAGAGACAGGCTAGAGACTGGTTTTGGAGGGGTTCCGGGTTTAAACAGGGGGGTTCCTTTTTATCCTACGAAGGCCCTCATCTCTAGAGGCTTTCAGAACCTCACCTTCGACTTACTAAAGTTTTTTTGGGTTTAGGCGGGGCACTGAGGGGGATAGAAACGTTTTTTTTCGATGTGTTGCGCAATGGCCGCGTATAGTTAAAGGGGGGGGGAGTGTAGGGGTTCCCCTGAAAACGAGGGACTTTTTCCTGGCTTTTTTTTAAACCAGGAAGCCCCTTTAAAGATCAGGCACTAAACCCCCCGGAAGTAACCCTTTCCCCCGACAAACGGTATCTCCGTTTTTGGGTTTAACCTCAGTGCACGGCTAAATCTGAGAAGTGTTCCCCCGAAAGGAGATTAGAACGGAGTTCAAGCCCCGGGTTTTATTGGTTAAAAAAACATTGGGATGGTAAAGAAGGACAGGGGAATGGGCTAGTCCCCAACGTGACAGCAATTTGATTTTGGAAGGGGTTTTTTCTACATTGGACCCGGAGATGGAGGGGAATGACGATGCCCGGGAACAAAGGGGACTGGAGGGAGGATAACTTGTTTACTGGAGGGTTTGAGAGTCCCCTAAAACTGGTTGCTGGGGGGGAAAATTGGCGAGGGGGGGCGGGAAAGGACGTTTTGAAAGATTTGGGATCCCCCCTAAACACCCCTGAGGAGTTTTATGCGGGGGGGGGCGGGATATCATTTTACAGGGGGGTTTTATATCATCTATTTGCTGAGGGTTTTTACCATAAACCCTTTCGTGGGAAAACGGGAGAAAGGGGAAAATGGAAAATTATGTTGAGGACTTATAAAATTTGGAAATCAGAAAGGGCCCGATATCAAAATTTAAACATTTTATCCGGACATAATTAACCCTAATGATTTTTTTTGAGTACTACTTAATAGAATGAATTTAAATATAAGTGGTGATTCATTATTAATGGTTTTTGATTTTGAGCTGGAATAAAATAACTTCAGCGTTTATTTCTTTTAAATTTCATGCAATTAAAGTTTCCGGAATGTATCTTGAAAAAAGTTGATTATTTTGCTTAAAGAAAGTCGAAGTTATGGTAAGGGGTGCAATTTCATTATGTATATATAATAAAAACCCAGTTCTTTGTAGTGATTTTAATTGTTAAAACGGGGATAAGTATGGTTTATGTTGTATTATTATGTAGTCTCAATTCTAGAGTTCATGTTAACGACATGTTATAAATTTTTCTGCTGCTGATAAATTCGCAGAGCTTTAAATTTGGAACCAAGTTACTTAAATTGGTCATAAACTTATCCGTATTCTGCGACCATTTAATCTGTTTGGTATTTACTCAGCGCATGATCTGTCCAAGTTTATACTTTAAGCATGATTACAATCCTCGTTGTATTTACCGTTATACCCTTTATTAGCGCTGATATTCCTCAAAGTAACACGAGTCCCGAAAGAAGCAGAAATGATCATACAGCTGATGTTGATGACGGCAGTAGCTACCACTTGTAGTACCGCCTTGGTGTCACCTTTCGACAAGGGAGTTATGGGCAAGGTTTCCAAACAGTTCTTACAGGACTTTACGGACGAGGTGGCCGACAGAATATCTACACAATTGAAGGTAAGGTTGGGACTCGGGGGGGGGGGGGGGGGGGGGGGGGGAGGGGGGGGGGGGGGGTGCTTTGGCTAGAATTAAAGTCGAAATTACATCTAGTACAGTGAAATCCGTCTGAAAAATACACAAAACTTACAAAGGATTTTTGACGTTTTTTAGTCCTAATAGGTGTCTTTGGCTAGAATTAAAGTCGAAATTACATCTAGTACAGTGAAATCCGTCTGAAAAATACACAAAACTTACAAAGGATTTTTGACGTTTTTTAGTCCTAATAGGTGTCCTTTATGGCTAACCAACTTTTCCAAACTTTTCCACGTGTCTTAAGGCCACTTTTTGCCACTTCACCACTTTTTACCACCTTTCTTGTTTGTCAAATATCTTTAGTTGTGAACATCGTAGAAAGTTGCGAATTAATCGAGGGTGTTCATATTATCAGGAAGGAAAACTTTTGTAGAGAAAATGTTTACCTCAGATAATCAATTAATTGAATAATTATCAATTAGCTAATTAGCAAAAATTTAAAATTTTTTTATTGGTTCAAAATGATTGGAATAACTTAAGGGTGGGGGGGGGGGGGGTGTGCTTTGGCTTGATTTAAAGTCGAAATTACATCTAGTACAGAGAAATCCGTCTGAAAAATACACAAAACTTACAAAGGATTTTTGACGTTTTTTAGTCCTAATAGGTGTCCTTTATGGCTAACCAACTTTTCAAAACTTTTCCACGTGTCTTAAGGCCACTTTTTGCCACTTCACCACTTTTTACCACCTTTCTTGTTTGTCAAATATCTTTAGTTGTGAACATCGTAGAAAGTTGCGAATTAATCGAGGGTGTTCATATTATCAGGAAGGAAAACTTTTGTAGAGAAAATGTTTACCTCAGATAATCAATTAATTGGATAATTATCAATTAGCTAATTAGCAAAAATTTAAAATTTTTTTATTGGTTCAAAATGATTGGAATAGCTTAAGGGCGGGGGGGGGGGGGGGTGTGCTTTGGCTAGAATTAAAGTCGAAATTACATCTAGTACAGAGAAATCCGTCTAAAAACACACAAAGCTTACAAAGGATTTTTGACTTTTCCACGTGTCTTAAGGCCACTTTTTGCCACTTCACCACTTTTTACCACCTTTCTTGTTTGTCAAATATCTTTAGTTGTGAACATCGTAGAAAGTTGCGAATTAATCGAGGGTGTTCATATTATCAGGAAGGAAAACTTTTATAGAGAAAATGTTTACCTCAGATAATCAATTAATTGGATAATTATCAATTAGCTAATTAGCAAAAATTTGAAAATTTTTTATTGGTTCAAAATGATTGGAATAGCTTAAGGGCGGGGGGGGGGGGGTGTGCTTTGGCTAGAATTAAAGTCGAAATTACATCTAGTACAGAGAAATCCGTCTGAAAAACACACAAAGCTTACAAAGAATTTTTGACTTTTCCACGTGTCTTAAGGCCACTTTTTGCCACTTCACCACTTTTTACCACCTTTCTTGTTTGTCAAATATCTTTAGTTGTGAACATCGTAGAAAGTTGCGAATTAATCGAGGGTGTTCATATTATCAGGAAGGAAAACTTTTTAGAGACAATTTTTACCTCAGATAATCAATTAATTGGATAATTATCAATTAGCTAATTAGCAAAAATTTGAAATTTTTTTATTGGTTCAAAATGATTGGAATAGCTTAAGAGCGGGGGGGGGGGTGTGCTTTGGCTAGAATTAAAGTCGAAATTACATCTAGTACAGAGAAATCCGTCTGAAAAACACACAAAGCTTACAAAGAATTTTCGACGTTTTTGAGTCCTAATAGGTGTCCTTTATGGCTGACCAACTTTTCCAAACTTTTTCACGTGTCTTAAGGCCACTTTTTGCCACTTCACCACTTTTTACCACCTTTCTTGTTTGTCAAATATCTTTAGTTGTGAACATCGTAGAAAGTTGCGAATTAATCGAGGGTGTTCATATTATCAGGAAGGAAAACTTTTGTAGAGACAATTTTTACCTCAGATAATCAATTAATTGGATAATTATCAATTAGCTAATTAGCAAAATTTTTTTATTGGTTCAAAATGATTGGAATAGCTTAAGGGCGGGGGGGGGGGGGTGCTTTGGCTAGAATTAAAGTCGAAATTACATCTAGTACAGAGAAATCCGTCTGAAAAACACACAAAGCTTACAAAGGATTTTTGACTTTTCCACGTGTCTTAAGGCCACTTTTTGCCACTTCACCACTTTTTACCACCTTTCTTGTTTGTCAAATATCTTTAGTTGTGAACATCGTAGAAAGTTGCGAATTAATCGAGGGTGTTCATATTATCAGGAAGGAAAACTTTTGTAGAGACAATTTTTACCTCAGATAATCAATTAATTGGATAATTATCAATTAGCTAATTAGCAAAAATTTAAATTTTTTTTATTGGTTCAAAATGATTGGAATAGCTTAAGGGCGGGGGGGGGGGTGTGCTTTGGCTAGAATTAAAGTCGAAATTACATCTAGTACAGAGAAATCCGTCTAAAAACACACAAAGCTTACAAAGGATTTTTGACTTTTCCACGTGTCTTAAGGCCACTTTTTGCAACTTCACCACTTTTTACCACCTTTCTTGTTTGTCAAATATCTTTAGTTGTGAACATCGTAGAAAGTTGCGAATTAATCGAGGGTGTTCATATTATCAAGAAGGAAAACTTTTGTACAGACAATTTTTACCTCAGATAATCAATTAATTGGATAATTATCAATTAGCTAATTAGCAAAAATTTGAAATTTTTTTATTGGTTCAAAATGATTGGAATAGCTTACGGGTAAACCGCCCCTAAAATGTCACCCACCCCTAAAACGCCACTCTTGATTGATTGGATCCCATCTTCTTAGAAAGTATCTTACCTAATCATTTGTAACTCCTAAACATAAAAAAATATCATTCAGACCCTGCCACATCCTGAAATTGAATCTAAATGATGCCATAAGGGCATTTTTTTCACTTTGTACGAATTTTTTACTTTTGAAAAAAAGCGCACAATTTTATAACTCTGGAATTCATTAATATTAACTCAGTTTTGGTCTAGGATAGTGATATTTACATATTTTAGCAACTTTGTACATATGACTGGAGATATGGAAAGTTATACATTACTCAATATTACTACCCTCCCCTAAAATGTCACCTGGCCGCCCCCTAAAATGTCATTTTATCATATTCTGGCTTTGAGACTATGGAGGCACCATAAAATGGAGGTACCAGCCTATTAAACATCATATTTAGCATCTAATGGTAATATTGGAAAGCTTTGGTAGCTCAAGGAATTAGTTTTATTTTATTAATCGCAATAAACATCCCCTAAAATGTCTAATTATCCCCCCTAAAATGTCATTTTAAGTTTTAACCTGATCAAATTACTCAGGCTTTTCCTAAGATGCAATGCATACTCACATTTCGTTAATAGTTGATGTTAATAATTAACAAGTGCCAAAACAAGAGCTATTATCGCACACCATGCGAACAAAATACAAATTTGACATTTTAGGGGAGAAAAAAATGACATTTTAGGGGGCATATCATAGGTTTACCATGAACTAGTAAGTACCAAAAACCGTAGTTTTTGACATTCAATTTTGCTAAAAGCAGTCAAATCTAGTCTATAGAGAAGGTCAGATCGATTACTGGGTTGGCTTAGTTAACTACAGGTCACTAAAATTGCCAAAATGCAGGATGATGTTAAAAATCCCAAAAAATGCAATTAAAACATGCAATTTGCACTAGGTTAAAATCACATTGAATCCATTTCTTTTCTGCCAATTGTTAGTTTATAACTAGATAATCTAACTACAGGTGTAAATTTTGTTGACTGAGTTACTGTTTTGCCGTAAGTTCTGGGTATTCAAAAAAAAGTCCCCAAAATGTCACAAAAAGTAAATTGACTAAATTCCACCATTTTTTTTCAACAGAGAGAGAAATTCTGGTCGACACCTCTCAGAAATAGGTTATATTTGTCCCAGAAGTGGTTAAAATTAATAATTGAGCAACATTCTGAGTGCTACACAACCTGTTTTAGCTGACGTTTTAGGGGTGGTGCACGTGACATTTTAGGGGGTGATTATGGTTTTGAGGTACTTCCTTTAGTGAGTGAATGTTTTCAAGTAGCTTAATGTTTTAATAAGACAAAACAAATAGTACTAGTGACAAAAGATAAATCAGGCCTCCTGTACATTTTGTAATTATCACACATATAGAGTTGACATTTTAGGGGTGGTGTTTTAAAAGTGACTCCATTTCAACGTCAAAAAAATTGTACCTGATTTTATATTCAAATTTCCAAATCTTCCTGGCAGGCTAGAAAAAGGTTTAAATATTATTCCTAGACACTTCAGAACCCTGTAAATTTAGCCCTAACTCGGCAATCTGGGCCCAAAAAACAGGTGACGTTTTAGGGGTGGTTTACCCGTAAGGGCGGGGGTGTGCTTTGGCTAGAATTAAAGTCGAAATTACATCTAGTACAGAGAAATCCGTCTGAAAAACACACAAAGCTTATAAAGAATTTTTGACGTTTTTGAGTCCTAATAGGTGTCCTTTATGGCTGACCAACTTTTCCAAACTTTTCCACGTGTCTTAAGGCCACTTTTTGCCACTTCACCACTTTTTACCACCTTTCTTGTTTGTCAAATATCTTTAGTTGTGAATATCGTAGAAAGTTGCGAATTAATCGAGGGTGTTCATTATATCAGGAAGGTAAACTTTTGTAGAGACAATTTTTACCTCAGATAATCAATTAATTGGATAATTATCAATTAGCTAATTAGCAAAAATTTAAAAATTTTTTATTGGTTCAAAATGATTGGAATAGCTTAAGGGCGGGGGGGGGGGTGCTTTGGCTAGAATTAAAGTCGAAATTACATCTAGTACAGAGAAATCCGTCTAAAAACACACAAAGCTTACAAAGGATTTTTGACTTTTCCACGTGTCTTAAGGCCACTTTTTGCCACTTCACCACTTTTTACCACCTTTCTTGTTTGTCAAATATCTTTAGTTGTGAACATCGTAAAAAGTTGCGAATTAATCGAGGGTGTTCATATTATCAGGAAGGAAAACTTAGCTAATTAGCAAACAAATTTTTATTGGTTCAAAATGATTGGAATCATCATGTAATAAAAATGTGAAAATTTCATGAAAAAATATTGAAACCCTATTGAGTTCTATTGTTTTGAGCGAAGTTAGTTTTGCAAATAACACGAACTGAGATATGGGCGATTTTGTTAATTTTTTGCGATTATTTGAACATAGAATCCACAGTTAGGTAGATATTGAGCTGAAAATCATAGAGAATGTGTAGTTTAGGCTTACCTTTCATATAAAGTTGGTTTCATTCAAAAATATTGATATTTGATCAATTTATGGTGCGTTAATCGATAAAATTAGGTGCGTATGCCCAAATATGGGCATATAGTTTTTAGCTCATAACTCAGTCATTTTTTGTCCAATCTTGATGGAAATTCATATACAAGTTCAGGGGACCACTAGCTACAAAATCTACTAAAATCTGAATTTTGGGCATGTTCAGGGTATTTGGCTAAATTGAGCCTAATTTGGACCAAATATGGGCGTGGCTGCCCCGCGGTCACCGTTTGGCGGTTTGGGTCCGGGACCCCCTCAAAAGTTCGGTCACCGGTCTTAGTTTGTTGGTCAACTGCTATCTTGAAACCAATTTTCACAAAAAAATCAGGGTGAAATAAAACCTCTCTGAGTCTGTACCGTCGATCGTGCTAATCTGAACCGGCCTACCTGGATTACCATCTACCTCTTTTTTTCCTCAATAATTAGACCGAGTTGTGCAAGAAATGTGATTTATCATAGCTCATAATAATTACATCACCTGCCAAATGCAATATGGGTCATATCGCATTTGGTGGGTGTGTAATTAATAATATCGAGCTCTTTTCAATCACACTATCACAATAAGACACAATACGTGTACATTATATGGCCCGTAATGCGGTAAATGAAACGCTCTATATCGGGGTGTTTCTATAAATCTATAGACTATACCGTACACTTCTCGTTTCTCCCGCGAAAGGCCGTTATAGAGAGGTTTTACTGTATCACGAAAACTTCTACTTGTCCTCATGGCTCATTGACAGCTCGAAGAAGGCAAGAGAAAATCAGAAAGCCTAAAATGTCAACTCGCTCATTTTAATGCTCTTCGATCCGTCCCACATTGATCCCGAGCTGATCATCATGGCCCCCCTAAATATCCTGGGGCAAGAATCTGTCTTTTTACTTCACAACATCCGGATTGCAAACCAACATAATTATTACCGTTTCTTTACTTACTTACTTCGTTACTTCGTTGAGTTCATCCGTGGAGCCGGAAGGGTCATCAGATATCTGACCACCTGGATGGCGAGTAGTCGACCAGTGAGTTTGACCAACTGCAGCTGTAGCCGGCGACCGGAGGGTTGTCCGGTATCAAAGCAAGAAAGTTCGACAAACTACACTTAAACATGTCAAAGGATGAATCAGCCTTTACTGTGTGAGGCACTTTGTTCCACAGCTTCGGTCCTTGAACGGCAAAAGACCTGTCGTACAGTGACTGGTTGCGTAAGGAACTTGACTTTGACAATGAGGGTATGACAGCTACATCCCCGTGTCTTGGGGTCACCTTGAATTTGATATCACAGCAGTTTGGTACCACATTATGGAGAATCTTCCACATCATCAGGATGATATACCTCTCCCGTCTGCGCTGTAGAGACATCAATTTAAGCTGTACGAGTCTATCCCAATAGTTGAGATGTTGAAGACCGTCAATACGACTGGTGAAAGTTCTTTGCACCCCCTCTATCAGCTGTATTTCAGTCACCTTGGTAGGGCACCAGAGTGGGCAGCAATACTCTAGTAAGCTTCTTACTAGTGACTTGTAGAGAGTAGTCATTACGGTCTTGTCGCGAGTTTTGAACACACTGAATACCCAAGATAGCGTGCTCCTTGCTTTGGGTACCATGTTGCCGATGTGTGTCGACCAGCTAAGATCACTTGAAACCAAAACTCCAAGATCTCGGACGTTTTCGACAGGATAAAGTATGTCCTGACTGGATACTTTGTAACGCAGTGTTTCGGTAAAGAAGGGTAGTTCGAGGAATGAGCTCTTACTGTTATGAAGGTGATTTAACAGCTCGAACTTCTGCTCGTGAAGCTTCATGTTGTTGCTACGTGACCAGTCAAGAATCTTATAGATATCTTCTTGTAACAACTGACAGTCTTCAAAACAGCCAATCTGTTTGGAGACTCTAGTATCATCGGCGAAAAAACTCACCCTAGATGAGTCCACTACTTGTTCTAGATCGTTGATGAACAAGATAAAGAGAAGCGGCCCCAAAACGCTTCCCTGGGGAACACCACTTAAAACCTTTGCGATAACCGAGTGAACTCCATTAAGCACCACGACTTGTTCGCGATCAAAGAGAAAGGACTTTATCCACTCTATGAGCTTGCCATGAAACCCATATTTTTTCAGCTTGTGGATGAGAATGTTCAAGTCGACTTTATCGAACGCCTTAGCGTAATCCAGATATATAGAATCTGTATCTTCACCACGAGTAAACCCTTCGTAGATGTCGTCAAAATGGCCGAGCATTTGAGTCAAGCAGCTCCTATTCGCTCTGAAACCATGCTGCTTATCGGTCAAGAGACTGTTGGCTTCCAAATACTCCACCATATGTTTCCTTACCACTCTTTCATACACTTTTACAACGTGGGAGGTCAAAGTGACAGGTCTGTAGTTTCCAGCTTCACATCTACTGCCTTTCTTGAATAGTGGCGAAACATAACCCGTCTTGTAGAAGCTTGGCTACCCCGCGGCTCTTGCCCATGCCCGACGCTCGTATCTAAATCTTACCTTTGCCCGTATCTTACTCTTTTTGATTTTAGCTGACCCTGATATATGGGGGTGATTTGAGGTATCTCGCATAGCAAATGAAGCGGTATGCAGAACAATACAAAACAAGTCACAGTATATGTTGGAAGGTATATTTACACTTGCTTCCTACTTCCTAGCTCTTCCTTGGTATCCATGGTCTTTTCTTGCCTTCTTCGAGCTGTAAATGAGCCATGAGGCCAAGTAGACGTTTTCGTGATAAACTATACCGGGTCTATCGAGGTACGTTAATTACTGGAAAAACAAAAACTTGACCTAAAAAACCTTTCGTGGACGGACAAGAACTTTGTCCTTTACAACTTTTATACAAAATATTAGCAAAATATAACAGCTGTAAGAATCCTAAACGTTAGTGCAGTCAAATAATTGAACTGCGATAATGCATTTGACAGTCAGTCACTGCAATTTATTTTGTATCACGTTGTGACACCCACGGTCGTTTCACTTTATCGTCCTGACGATACAGGGGGAGCCGCGCACTTCGTGCGCGGCGGGTCATACAACGTATGACAAAATTTTAACTTATTTTTCAACTTTCACTGCCACACTTAGGCTTATCTTGCCTACACATTTTTTAATGAAATTCCTTGAGCACCGCATATTAAAATTACTTGGATTTCTACCGCTTTGATAAAATGACTACAAGAAGATGGAGAGTTAATATTGTTGATTTATATAATATAGATTATTTATTCTTTAGTGACAGTGTAGATTAACTTTATTTTTATATATTTTACTAAGTGTGAAGGATCAACCATACGTTATTGATATTGTTGAAATATTTAATGATATTAAATTGATATAAATATAATAATAAATGATTGTAATATTTTTATTGAGGCACATGCCACCCCATCGCGGGTTTACTACTAGGTATAGAGCGTTTCATATACCGCATTAAGGGCCATGTTTAATACAAATGTATTGTGTCGTTTATTATTATTGTGGTTGAATACAGCTCGATAAGTACTTACATCACCCACTAAATGCAATATGAGCTATGATAAATCACATTTCTTGCACAACTCGGTCGAATTATTGAGGAAAAGAAGAGGTAGATGGCAATCCAGGTAGGCCAGTTCAGATTATAGCACGATCGACGGTACAGACTAAGAGAGGTTTTATTTATTACATATTATGCGATTAATGATTATCGTAGTATAGCAGGCTATCAGTTCGATCTTCAATGTGCTTTGGTGCAGTTTCTGTGAAAATCGATAAGGATGTACTGTAATTAATTATAAAACTCTAATTTCCTGTGGTTAACGTTTTTCAGTTTCAGCCCTTTTATTTATTTCGATTTAGTAATTCCTGAATACTAAAATCTGCCAATATTTACTGAACTCCAACTATATATTTCCTGTAGATCCTTGGTATATAAGCAACATTTGACAGAACATAGTGTGGAGTGAGCTATGTGCCCATCCTTGGAGAACCCGGTGGATGTCCTTGCTGTACGGCAGTGTTAAACAAGGAACTGAAACCGAGGGGTTCCGTTCAGGCCCTTCACACTTTGTTTCTGTCTAGTTCTAATGTACCGTCACAATAGTAGTTCAAGGGGGCTATATTTATGAGTCGCATTTGAACTTGATTTTGCTTGGAGAAGTTATCTTTTGACTCTTAAAGATGCGAACAAAATGAAGAAACAGACTTTAGGCTAGAAACTTTATTGAATTGAAATAATCATTCCACGTAACTACGTCTTCTTCAGTTCTGTAATAAAATTGTTAAACATGTGTAAAATTAACGACGGAAAGAAATTTAAAATAACATTAAAACAAAAACAGAGAAATAAAATTTACGAAATATGACCCAAAAATGTAATTGCAAAAAATTCAAAACTTCAAAAAATACGACAAGAAGAAATGTAAGCTAATACAACTAAATCCTGTACTACTCATGATACTATACTAATTAGTAAACGTAAAACTGGTTGTTCAGAAATCCCAATTCATGTGTAAAAACTATTGATAAAATCAGCACTTAATCAACGATAACTCGGTTGCCATGGTTACTATCCAAGCTAGTCCTATCAATACATTACTTACTAGTTAAATATCGACTAAATATTTGTACAAATAACTCAACTCAGAACGATCATTCATTTCAGGACTTAATCTCAATATATACATCGCTTCTACAATCTTTCTACGAACAGTTTTACTCTGTAAATCAAGTAACTTAAAAGATAAAACTGGGGTTCGGTTAGGATGTAGAGATGCGTAGTGCTGTCCAACCCCATTCTCTGGATGTGCTCTAGGATTCCTAAGTCACAATAGTGACTTTAAATATACTGGTGATTTTAGTATTCTTGAAAAAAAAATCACGAAGTTTTTTTAAAAGCATTTTTCTCCACGTTTTATGCAATTTGATAACTTTTGGAGGAAATTTTTTTCTAAAAACTAATTTTCTCCGTGTTTTAAGCTATTCCAATCATTTTGAGCCAATAAAAAAATTTTTTATTTTTGCTAATTAGCTAATTGATAATTATCCAATTAATTAATTATCTGAGGTAAAAATAGTCTACAAAATTTTTTTCTTTCTGATAATACGAACGGCTCTTACTAATTCGCTCGCCCAAAAATTTCACGTGACTTTGGTTTTTATGGTATTGCAGCCGTACAAAACGGTTTTACATAAACCCTTATCCCAACCCTAACCCTAACCATAACCCCGAAGCTAACCATAACCCTTACCACAACCCTAACCCTAACCCGAGCCCTAAACAATCGAATTCGTATTTTACTAGCCTGTCACGTGACCAAATCGGTTTTTTGCCCATAACTCTCCAGGGAAGCATTTTAACCCTACGTCATGGGGGGTGAGTCGGAATCAGCGTCCAAAAATACACCGATTCCGATCACTTTCATGCCCAAAGGGCCTTTTCACAAGAATTTTCTTAAAATTTGGGCGAGCGATTTAGTAGGAGCGAATACGAACACCCTCGATTAATCTGCAACTTTCTATGATGTTCACAACTAAAGATATTTGACAAACAAGAAAGGTGGTAAAAAGTGGTAAAGTGGCAAAAAATAAACGACACAATACATTTGTATTAAATGGCCCTTAATGCGGTATATGAAACGCTTTATACCTCGATAGACCCGGTATAGTTTATCATGAAAACGTCTACTTGGCCTCATGGCTCATTTACAGCCCGAAGAAGGCATGATAATATTTATTACATATTATGCAATTATCGTAGCAGAGCAGGCTATCAGTTCGATCTTCAATGTGCCTTTGGTGCAGTTTCTGTGAAAATCGATAAGGATGTACTGTAATTAATTATAACTTTATAAAATTCTAATTTCCTGTGGTTAACGTTTTTCAGTTTCAGCCCTTTTATTTATTTCGATTTAGTAATTCCTGATTATTAAAATCTGCCGAGATTTACTGAACTCCAACTACATATATTGGTGATTTTAGTATTCTTGAAAAAAAAATTCACGGAGTTTTTTTAAAAGCATTTTTCTCCACGTTTTATGCCATCTGATAACTTTTTTCTAAAAACTACTTTTCTCCGTGTTTTAAGCTATTACTTACTTACTTGGGTTACTTGGGTTGGGTTCCGAGCTAGAGTGCTACCAGGCCAAGAATGTCTTGCATCTCCACCGCCAAGTAGTAGCGCGTCAGAGGCACGTGCCTACTACGATGTTCGCAACTAAAGATATTTGACAAACAAGAAAGGTGGTAAAAAGTGGTAAAGTGGCAAAAAGTGGCCTTAAAAAACGTGAAAAAGTTTGGAAAAGTTGGTCAGCCATAAAGGACACCTATAACGACTTAAAAACGTCAAAAATCCTTTGTAAGCTTTGTGTGTCGGCAGATCGATTTTTCAGACGGATTTCTCTGTACTAATCTGATATATTCGAAATATTATACAAATTCAAATCAGTCTTAGGAAATTTTGTGATCATAATGTCATGCAATCAGGTAATTTTAATATTTGTTAACCCCACCAGGGAAAATCATTCAGTGGAAGTGACAGTGGAAGTGGCCATTCGTTCAAGTACTGGGGAGTGAGAGTAACCACCCTCACCCTCAACCCCTCCATCACCCTCCGTGGAACAGGTCAACTTGTTGTGGACGCGAGTATGCGAGGGACTATAAGAGCCTCAGGGAGCTGGAGTTACAACAAGAGGTCCTGGTGGTACTCCATGACATTTGGTGGAGGAGTTCAAGTTAGCTCAAATGGGTTTAGTATCTCAGACAGGGTCAATCTTGGGGTAAAGTCGAACGGAAAAGTTGGGTTCTCACATGACTCGGGTTCTTGTAGGGCGAGTATGGGATCTCTCGACATTAACATTTCAGGTTCCTGGTACGCCTGGCTTCTTAACTTCATTGTGTGGATCTTTGAAAAGGATCTGAAGAGAGATTTGGAGAGATCTATTCGCGAGAAAGTGAATGAAGTGGTGGGTGAAGCTGCAGCTAACTTCGACAATGCAATGTTCAACCAGGACTTTTCGATGCCATTGCAATCAGGAGGAGAACTGAAAGTGGACTTTAACCCATCAGTAATAACAGGGGGACCTAGCTGTGCTGTTATCTCTACACCCGCAGTTATAGAACTGACAGGAGTACCAAACACCACACAAATAGTCACACCTCCCTTTATCCACATCCCTGCCACCGAGGAACCAGCTAGAAAGAAGAGACAGGCTAGAGACTGGTGTGGAGTGGTTCCAGGTCCTAACAGTGGGGTCTCCATCATCCTCACGAAGGACCTCATCTCTAGAGGCATCCAGAACCTACACCACTTTTTGACTCATTGAAAATGTTAAATATCTCTTTACAATTTTCAAACTTTTCTAAAACAGGTATCCGTAATCATCGTTTATGGTTTTATGTAGTGACTATTCTGTGTACATGCGCTATCAGCTATGCTTACTTTCTATTTGAAGTACCTTTATTATGTATGACCTTCGTTGCTAGAGATACAACAATAACGTTCGTTACGTGGACGAAATGTTTATGAGCCGTATTACATGATAGTATATCCTGTGAAGATTAATACAAATTCTGTGGACACAGTGATAAATTCCACAAGAGGGAAATTGGATGAGAGGATATTGTGGATAATGAATGGACGTATAATGTTGCATGATGACGACAAACCATTCATTTACTAAATTAATACATTCACACATGTACTAATACTTGTGCACTAAATGTACAAGATTTTGTGATAAAAGCTTGTTTCTGCTGGAATGTAGATGGTTATTGAGATTGTTCGCTTAATCAACTTTGTCTGAAAGTAGACGATGCTGCTTTTGTGTCCTATAACCGTGAAAGGTATGGTGTTTGCTGGCTATTGTGACATGTCTTGGAACCTTTTCTTAAACTTTCGACATCCTGGTAGATATAAAAGGGTGCTAGTATTTTACTACTGCTTGAAAACTATCCAATGAAAATTTTAACTCCTTCTGCCCAGTGCTTTTACTCCCTTAAACTCCGACTGATACAGATTATTCCAAATTTGTATGTATCAAATTCCTATGAAATTACCCGCCAACTTCCCACCACGTGACCGCATTTAACACACGTGACCGCATTATAAGTTGCAGTGTATCTTGGTCGCGTTCCTGATGTATCTCCCTGGACGTTGAAGATTTTCTCTCCCTACCGTATTAGATTGGTATATTTGCTCTAAAGTGGTTTTCATGTCCTTAGTTTTTTGGGTTTTGGCAGATATGGATTTGCATGAGATCACAAAAATGTTGCCACGTGATGCCAGTTTGTTCAATTTGTATTCTTCGTGCTTTTTCTTGCATTCTATCACAAATCGATGATAATTTACGAAAATACAAAAAATCCACCAAACGTTCTACAGTGTCAAATATGTGACTGAGCCAGATGAAGTGTGTACCCGTCCTTAGATCTTCAACCTAGATCCAGGGGTTTTTACATTTGCCTATTTACAGAGTAGCTAAACGAAGGAACTAATAACAAAGATACTACTCACTAATCGGACGGTATACTATTGTGTTCAAGATTCCTGTTGGACAGTATCCAATGGTACGTGCTACTACAGAAAATGTTTAGAGTCAGTTGGATTTTGTGCTACAGAAATTCCGTCTCCATTTTTGTAGCTGAAGGTTTTAACAAAGTTTCAAGCTACAGGTTTACGTAATAAACATCTATTATCTAGTTAGGTTGGTGAGCCCAACGACAGTAGCTGGTGGTTATGGGCAGAAATTTGTTAGCGCGTTAGTCGTTACACCCCGGGTCCTACTCTTACCTTTTATCCCAACTGCTGTGTCACGAGATGTTGTGTCACGTGGTAGCTAATGGCACCGTGAAGTTGTGTCACGTGGGTAGCTAAGGGTCACGGTGGTGCTCAGTCTGAGTTTGTCGGCTGGTTTTATGATTGGATCAAGATGCTGGCCATATGGCCCCCCGCTTTATGAAAACGAGGTTTTTTGTTTCCTTAACTATAATATCTGGTATCTACCGTTATTGTTATCGATTTCATGCACGTGCACTGAAAATATTTTCATGAAGAATGTCCATCTGCATCATTGTGATATTTGGAGTTCGTTCACATATTACATGAGCCAGCCCAGGCCCCAGGCCCAGGGGGGGGGGGGGTGGAATAGCTTTTTGCAAAATTGCTTACGAACGAGTTAAAAAAAAAAAAAAAGAATTATTCAAACAATATACACATAATATAGCAATGACCCTATATAAAAATAATTATAATTATAAAAATTCTGTAAAAATGGTACAAACTTAAAAACTGAGGTAAAATAAAACCCTTTGTAATAATATATGTAAAATCCACTAAATCACATCACAACAAAAAGCAGTTTAGACCACCATCCAACAAGCACTCCATGACCTTTTAGGGTTTAAGAGTGTTGATCAGGTTAAGGTCCAAATCACTTATTGCCGTGGGTGGAAGGGTTCTGGTACCTCTGTACCCCCTGATAGAGATTATACAGGTTCTGAGTAGATCAAAGCGCAGTCTGCGTCTGACAAATGACATCACATCACAATACCGTTGGCCTTTCTTTAGGCTGATCTTTTCAGCGAGATGTTTTAGGAACTGTGAAGCCTCGGTTGCCATTCCTCCTGTAGTACTGAACACCAGTGGCGTGAAGGAAGCCTTTTCAACATTTAGGACTCTGTCATTGTACTCACGTTTTTTGTTTTTCTCGTGAGATTGGTACATCTGTGAGATGCTCTTGTCACTGTTGGACTGGGCTTGAGGGTGAAGTAAGTTAAAAATCTAGCTTACGTTCCCTACTTGGTAGCCTCTGAATAGCAGTTAGCTATTCTTTTAAAGTATTATACCAGTAATAAAACTAATGTTTTCAGTCCGCAGTAGCACGGTTTATCCCACTTTTTGACAGAATCCTTGTAACCCGAGCTGTGGCTGCCTCCGTAAGTAATATGTATTACTAAATACACTTAATGTTTCCTCCCATTATTTGTTCTGTATTACAGGTGCCAACATTCTTGCAGTTCAGGCATCATGAATCAATTCAATACATTCCATACAATCCATTCCATCAAATCAATAGATACACTCTTGTAGAATTAGGTTTTCCTACAACGGAGCCATTTGAACCTATTAAAATATTAAACCTGAATTTTCTCCAGAAATCAAAAGGAGGAATAATGTTGCCAGAATCCTCTCAAAAGAAGCTGAACGAGGCAACTGTCGTGTCATGTGGTTCTGGTGCTCTGGACGCTGACGGTGATGTAAGTATTTATCTAATTATCTAATCGCTGTGTGAATCTGATTATAATTCTATCCGTCTCTTTTTTATCTATTTATAGTGGGGTTTTATTAACCTTGTGGTCCTCAAAAGTCCTTTAATAAGCATGTTAATTTGCAGAATTTCTAACTACAATTTTGGTACTACTAAATTTTTGCAACTTTTTTGTTCCTAAAGACAGAGTAGGTGAAAAATGAAAATATTGCTAGCTTCTCAAAAGGGCATTCTCGGTTCCTGCCCTCAAAAACCCTTGTCTCCCCAGGTTATCCCAGTATCCGTAGCGGTCGGAGACAAAGTCCTTTTACCAGAATACGGTGGTACCAAACTCAATCTCGATGATGAGGTACGAGATTTTATGTCTACACTTTTCGGATATCGATTGCCGGTTTCCATTTGTAGATAATACATTATACATACACAATACAATTACATCCCTATCATGATGTGGACATTTAAAACAGGAGGTGACCGGGATTCCCGGTTCCGGGAATCCCGGTACCGGGATTGGCAATTTTGAGCTGTCCCGGTCCCGGTCAAATGCTGATTTATGATCCCGGTCCCGGTCCCGGTTAATTCAGGATTCTTGGTCCCGGTCCGGTCCCGGTCAATCACTCAAATTTGCCGGGATTTTGACCGGTACGGGATCTTTTACATAATTTCATTCACTGTGATTTTAAGTTTTTCCTTTCATTCATTGTGAATTTCATCTTTAAACATCCTCTGAGCCAAATAAAACAATTTTTAAAATTGCTAAACAAGTTTGAGTAATAAATTATGATCATGAATTAACCAGTAATCGACCGGAATTCCCGGTACCGGGATTGGCAATTTTGAGCCATCCCGGTCCCGGTCAAGTCACATTTTTCGTCCCGGTCCCGGTCAAATGCTGATTTATGAGGGTTTATGATCCCGGTCCCGGTCCCGGTCAAGTCACATTTTGTATCCCGGTCCCGGTCCCGGTCCCGGTCAGGCCTGAAATCATGTCCCGGTCACCTCCTGATTTAAAACAAACTTATATAGCCACTAAATCTTTTATAACGACGCTAAATCCTCAGGAATATCTGTTGATCAGAGATTCGGAAATACTCGGAAAGTTTGTGAAAGTCACATCGGAATGACATTCGTGTCCGTCCTGCCGGATCAGCAATTCCGGCATTTTCCTTGACCCTCATACATAAGCCTCTACACAGTGGATACCCAATAAATATCACGAACAATCGACAATAACTGCAGACAACCTTTTTTATGCCTTATTAATTTATTACTGTTCCTTCGTGTTTTAAAAAGTTGGTATCATTTGTTGTATTGTGTCATTCTGATTTTTTTCAATTATGCTTCTCGCAACCACCTCGCTAGATCGGCGAGATGCGCTACTGGGCCTCGCCGAGCTGCGAAGAATTGACATCGTCAATTAAGGTGAGGCCCTGTGGTGCATCTCGCCGATCTACTGTGAGTGTGGTTGCGAGAAGAATTATCTGATGCGCGGCGCGGCAATGATGGTCTTAGTGCTTGGAGTTAGAACGGTATTTAGAATTACTGTATCCAAGATGTAAATCAGATCGAAAAAGAACAAACATTTTACGATTATCACCCGTTATTAAAAGGTCTTAACAAATATACAGCATGATCCCATTCCAGGAACTAAAGATTGACTATTCAAACGCAAAACGAAAATCAACGAATTTTGTCAAATTAAGCGAATTTTATTGTAGGTTTACTAGGTAGTGCGCCATCGACAGTGTGCCGACTGTAGGATGGTTTTTTAGCGCTAATTTCGGCCAGCACAATTTTCTTCAAACAAATAGATATTAAGTATCCTTCCCGACCTCCGATTGCAACAAAAATTGGTAAGCTTACTCATAGACTTACAAGGAAAGTGTCCGAAAAGTTTAAAGCATATCCAACCATCAGACATTATGTTACAGCTAAAAGCAGCGTATTTTGCTCCATTTTGATCACTATATCAACTCCGATATCCACCAAATTTTTCGGACAGTTGTGAAAGCCCTATTGGAAGGTCTTCGCCAATTTTCAGAATGATCTCATTCAAGGAACTGAAGATATATCCAAATAATACGACAAAAATCAACGAATTTGGTCAAATTTGGTCAAATTACGCGAGTTTTACAGCTAATTTTGCTCCAAAAGCCGCGCACCATCAAATATGGCACATAGGCGAAACTCACTGATCTTTCCAAAAAAGGTATGACAAATTTAGTATTGTGAAAATTCTCACAGTCTCTAGAAAACAATGGTACAAAAAATTTTAAAATCCGAGCAAGTTTATTTTTATGGTGCACCCCCTAGGTTTACAACCTACCAGGACGCGCGCCGAGTATGGAACAGATATTTTACGAGTATCACCCGTTAAGAATTTTACAGCTCCAAAAGCCGCGCGTCTATGCACTATGGTGGCCGAGGAGTACCATTTTTAATTAAATGGCACTAAAACGAAATTAAACTCACTAATCATTCTGAAAAAGTATAATGTATAACAAATTTGGTATTGTGAAAAGGCTCACATTGCGTTCTTTAAAAAAAACAATACAATGGTAGTGGTATTACTCTAATATAACCAGAGCCCTTTCGCTTGCAGTACGCGTATACACATGGCTTTGTGAATATTGGCATGGTACTACAAACATTTGAAAAATTTACAAACATTTGAAAATCCTACATGGCAGTGGCAGCACGCTCGAAATAACTTTGATTCACGATGTCAATCCGTCGCAGCTCGGCGAGGCCCAGTGGTGCATCTCGCCGATCTACCAATTGCGAGAAGAATTATTTGATGCGCGTTAACGGGTGATACTCGTAAATGGTAAAATATCTGTTCAACTCGGAGCTTACCTGGGGACCTCAGGCTATTAGGCGGAATGACAGGCTGAGCGCGGCCCAGTAACTCGGAGCGCGTCCTGGTTTCACATAGCCATGTGCCTACGCGTACTGCGTGACGGTCGCGCGCTACTGCAAGCGAGAGGGCTCTGGTTAGAGCAACGTCCTGGTAGGTTGTAAACCTACAAGATGCGCGGCCCAGTAGTGCATCGCGCTACAAGAAATAACTTTATTTTAGGGCGCGATTAAATTTTGACCGTTTTGAATACACTAAGCAAACCTTACTTTGTACTGGCTGAGCGTATTACTAGACTAGAGGTGATCGTGTTTTCAGTTTCACTGGCTGAGCGTATTATATTACTAGACTAGAGGTGATCGTGTTTTCAGTTTCACGGCATGCTCAAGTTCGTGCGCGCTCGTAAGTTTATTGCACGCTTCAATTCACCCATTGCAAGAATTCAATCATCACTGATCACGTGATACTATTCAGCCAATCAGAGGACAAGAATCTGCAAAGTTAAAGCTGAGAACTTTTATTAGGCCCAAAATAAAACTTTTTGTGATAACCTTGAACCTAAAATTGACCATGTCCCTAATTTTCCTTCTTATCTCGGGGGAAACGTTTTTTTGTTTGTTTTTACAAGGCGAAAATTTTGCAAAAAACCGGAATTTTACTTTTGGAGATAGGTTCCGGTTAATTGACGATGTCAATTCATCTCAGCTCGGCGCGGCACAGTAGCGCATCTCGCCGATCTACAAGGTTCCGGCAAATAAAGTTTTCTGGGTAGGCCCTAGCCGGTAAAGTATCTTGGGTATAATATTCACATAGCCATGTGTATACGCGAGAGGGCTCTGGTTAGAGCAAGGTATAATATAATTATAACGTACACGCATATTTTAAAATACTTAAACTTTCATTTAAAATCTTACTGGGCCGCGCTCAGCCTGTCATTCCGCCTAATCTAATAGCCTGAGGTCCCCAGGTAATTAAAATCTTTCACTTTTATTTGACAAATCATAACACATAAAATTAAGTCGCCACCAATTAAGTCAATTTTCAATTCCAAAATGTCAAAAGAAAGTTAAAAATTTCACAAACACAAGACGGCTTCTTTTACTTTAGATGGGGTTTACTTTTAGATGGGGTCGTGAAAACTCTTGTAGGTTTATATAACCTACCAGGACGCGCGCCGAGTTGGACTGTACTCGTCGACGCGGTCCTAATATATGGAACAAATATTTTACGAGTATCACCCGTTAAGAAAACTCGATCTTCACCTCCAAACTCGTCTTTAAAAACTTCATACTTTTTCCATCAAAATAAGCCTTATAATTATATCCAATATCGAAATATAATACAACGCTATAACAATATTTATATACCGCAAACAAATTGAAATAGCATTAGCAATAATCACAATTTTATGTCCACAATTACGGGACACTCATTTCCCTTGAAAAGCGATCCTAGCTTCTGGCTACAATATAACACAGCAAAGACAATATCTTTTCTTCTTATTTTCTTCCTTCTTCTCTTCCAGTTCCTCTAATATTATTTCACTCTGTTTGGTCGTCACTTTGCCATCTCCCACAGTTACATCACACACTATCACACTCTGCAGGAATGTACGTCATCACAAGTTAAGTTACTAGTGGTTACTAATTAAAGCTACCTTGAGTTACCACATCACGTGACCGCTGGTTACTATCAAAAAAGTTTCAAAAGTATATTTTGTACGGTTTTTGCGGAAAGTCGTGTTAAAGTTATATATCGTCTCGCTTTATAATTATATATAGTAAGATACCTGGGACCCGCGTTTAGCTAAAGAACTACGCCTCCTTTCTTCCAACTTCTTTCTTTCTTCATCCGTCAACTCAGCAACTGAGTAAGTTAAAAGTAGTTCTAGGTTAAACCATTTACAGAGTAAGATGTAATGTATAGTTCTTATTATGATAATAATAATATTGTTAACACTAAACTAAAATTTTATTTAACATTACACATTTTATACATTTAACAGTTTTGAATGACATGAGTATGACAGCTAGTGTCACAGAATAGAGCAACTATTTAGCGTTTAATTGATTGATTGATTAATGATTAAGGATGGCGATCTTAGGTCAGAGAGCCCTAAGCGGGCCTCAAATTAAATTCATGCTAGTTCACAGAATCACAGTCACTCGCTGAACACCAACAACATACTCACAATTACTTAACCTCATAATTCATATACTATAATGCTATATTGATGCTTTTCATACGAACAAGTAAAACAAATTCTTTTTGTCGTGCATCCTGGGTTTGGACAGGATATGCCCGCTTCACCGTTCGGCGTTCATCATAAAAAACCTCCGATATTTAATTTAATGATTGATAACCAATACACAATAATCACGTCAAATCACGTCACCGCTATTTACGTCACTTGCAGATAACATGCATGGAATAAACCTTACCGTTGGCGCTGTTTAGTCGACTAGGGATCGAGTTTACTGTGGCTGAAGCAACTGAGTAATCGGCTTTACGTTCTAACGAACTGTTAGAATCGAGATTATGACTAAACACAGTTAAAAGAGTAAAGAATATTATAAAGGAGTGAAGAATATTTCTTTGCTGGTTTTTAGTTATTTAATGTGTTTAAATGCAGCTTATTTGATTATGCTTTCGTAAAAACATGGTTGAAGATTTGAGAAGTTTAGAGTGAGTAAATGAGAATATGCTTGATGTAAGTATCGAACTCGAACTTCGAAGTAAAACAAAATCCGTGACATTCTATTTTGATGTTATCCGGTCAGTGATAGATCAAATTTCCGATCGAATTCTACTTACTACTGACTCTGGGAGAGGTAGAGTGGACACTGTTTGTTGCACTCCCACTCAGTGAATGTCGCGGTGCAGCTCCGACTATCATCGCCCTGAAGTCAAACATATTGCTATTAGTGAGGTGAGGTGAGGTGAGGTGAGGTGAGGTGAGGTGAGGTGAGGTGAGGTGAGGTGAGGTGAGGTGAGGTGAGGTGAGGTGAGGTGAGGTGAGGTGAGGTGAGGTGAGGTGAGGTGAGGTGAGGTGAGGTGAGGTGAGGTGAGGTGAGGTGAGGTGAGGTGAGGTGAGGTGAGGTGAGGTGAGGTGAGGTGAGGTGAGGTGAGGTGAGGTGAGGTGAGGTGAGGTGAGGTGAGGTGAGGTGAGGTGAGGTGAGGTGAGGTGAGGTGAGGTGAGGTGAGGTGAGGTGAGGTGAGGTGAGGTGAGGTGAGGTGAGGTGAGGTGAGGTGAGGTGAGGTGAGGTGAGGTGAGGTGAGGTGAGGTGAGGTGAGGTGAGGTGAGGTGAGGTGAGGTGAGGTGAGGTGAGGTGAGGTGAGGTGAGGTGAGGTGAGGTGAGGTGAGGTGAGGTGAGGTGAGGTGAGGTGAGGTGAGGTGAGGTGAGGTGAGGTGAGGTGAGGTGAGGTGAGGTGAGGTGAGGTGAGGGGTTACCCACCCTTTAGTCGAGGTCCTCCTTACCCCGACGGTCTCAGGATTATATCCCATTGCTTTGCTACCAGGAGTAGTTGTTACCACTACCTCCGCTGTTACCCCGTGTGACGCTGTTCCGCCTATCCTGAAAGATTTAACGGGTAACCTCCGGACACTATTTAGATGATACATTATGTTTGGAGGTTTTTTAAGAGATGATCTAATTCCCCTAAGAATTAAAATTTCCGCAATAGACTCATTAGCACATTTAAAACTTTTAGTAAAAGATAGCCGATTACTTCGGAGTTATAATACGCATAATATATCCGCGATTCAAGTAATTAGTTTAATTAGGTTAATTAATAATTGGCTTACTGGCTGCCTGTGGGAGTTGCTTCCGTGACATTTGAGGAAACAACCTTAACCGAGCTCGCCAATATCTGAAAATAAGACAGCTAGGCTAAGTGTTCTAATAAGTCGATCTTATTTAATCGAAATAAATTCGCAAAACAGTTCGGAATCTTCAAAGTGTAAATCAATCGGCTTGGCTTGGCAACTGCAAAAAAAATTAAAGGCTAGACAGCTATTATTAAAATGACCTATTTATATATACCATTTTCTGTCCTCCACGATTCTTATTCAGCAAAACGATCTCAATACAGTTCACAAAAACAGGAATATAGACGATTCTCAGCTCCCTCAATGTTACTATTTCTCTTCACTTATACACTTGTAAATGTCGGCAAATTGTTTAAATTGAAACGGTAAAACTACTCCGTACGGAAAATCTGACAAATGAATAAAGGAAATTCGACAACTATCCATAATATGCGTTACAAAAAAATAAAGGAGAATTAATTAAAAGCATTAAATATTAATTAACGACGAGTAAAATTTAACATACAGTAAATCGAAAGTAGAAAAAGTTAATACAATTGCAACTTGTAACCATGACAACAGTGTGACCAGACTATGCAGTAAGCGGAGTAAAACTACCATATACCAAATCCAATATAAAGAAAACTTACAGTTACCGATGACAAAATGGAATAAATATAAACGGCTAAATTGTTCAAATCAAATGAGATTCTGCTTTCCTGACATATCTGCCAACTATGACGGAATTTTACTTTTTATTGGTATTTTACAAACTAGCGCAGGTACCTGATTAAAACCACGCCTTTTTATACTCCTACGAAGAGAAGCAAATTATGAGCTAGCATTTTATAGTGAAACGAAAAGTGTTAAATTGAATTTACAATTTACAATTTACAACTGAAATTACTTTTAGAAAGATAAATAAACTCCACAATTGTTTTTTAGATAGCATGACCGAATCTGTTTCAAATGTAAGATATTACTTACATTATAAATACAATTACAATAACGTAAAAAACCTAGTTAACATAGAAAAACCGGATGGAAACAAGAAAAATTAAATGCGCTGTCAAATTAATCACCGCGACTACAAGTGTGGTTACTGCGCTGCGTACGTCTTCAAATTACGTCTTCAAATTTATTAATTAACTCAATTGTAGAGCGTAACTTTCAGCATGCTCCGTTCAACGTTTCGTTAATTTCCGTTTAATTTTATAATTTCAGGTGTAAAATATCGTCACTGTTACCGTCACCTTCACTGGCATCACCAATAGCCATTGGCATTATTAACAGTTCAAGATCAGAGAAACCAATTATATTCCATCAAGGGCAATAATAAAGCACCAATAAGTACATATCAGGGTGATTCAAAAATAATTTGAAATGGCCACAATTTTTGAGATCACCCTGAAACTTTCAGAATATGTTCTAGAGATCAGAATGTTGAGATATGCTTTTCAATTATTTTGATTCGATTTTAAAATTGACAGCTCTCTAAAAATAGTCAAAACATCAGGCTCAATACAAACAATAATTGCGACCGTTGTGGCAGACGCTAGATTTCCATTCACTGTTAACTACAAGCCCTAATCAGCTCACTTCATAACATGAACAATATTATGCTTTAAATAGGGAAACACTTGTGACTCAATTCAATTGCCATAGATCCTAACACGCATTTCTAATTTGGTCCTTTTCGGGCCAAAGAACCATATTTATAAATTATAACAGTCCATATTTTTACCCCCCATAATTTAACCCACCGAGTAAAATTTTTGTGTTCCTTTTGGTATATCAGTCATACTCATAATATGCTTAATGTTTCTTTCATTCACGTCCAGAGTTATATGCTTACGTTATTGTTTGTTGAATTGAAGCTAGTTCTGGTTCAAAATGTACAATTTGTCTACTATTATCACCCCCATCTTTTCAATTCGAGGGGTTAACTAGGAACAATATCAATTTAAATTTCAGATCAGCAACTTCAGATAAATAATACAAGTTCAGCAGTGCAGCTGTTTCGTTGCAGTGCACAATTCGATTTGAGATTTTTTCACGAAAGGAAAGTCGCAGTTAAAATTGTGGGGGTTAAATTTGGTTCTTTTCGGGCCAAAGAACCATATTCATAACAGTCCATATTTTTAACACCCATAATTTCCCCCCCCCCCCCATAATATTACTTGATTGACGATGTCAGCCGCTCAGCCCTTCCAGATCGTTGCTCTGCGAATTAACAAAGCAACGATCTCGTCTTACTTCTATGCGAAGTAAGAATGATAGTTTGCGCGGCGCGTCGAAGCGGCAAAGTCCTCCAACAATATTACCGACTGAGGTATCTAACTTGAAGGTATATCACAAACAATGTCTCTAAGCTTAGTACCTAGCCTCCGCAGGACAGCAAGAAAGCAGCCAAGGAATCAGTCGAGGGAGCAGAAGAGCCTCAGAACCAGGAAGCTCAGATCTACACAGAAGCTAGAACTAGAAGTTATGTAGTTGTGGAGATCGTTCTGGAGAAGCCACTTGTTTCAAAAAGACCGCCTCAGCAACTCGCTGCTAAGGTGAATATACTGCGTTTAAATTATTTTTAGCATTTGGACATGAAGCGGTTTTCTTTCAGGTAGCAGAATACATTCCAAAACGGTCTTCACTAACTAATAATAATAATAATTTGGTCGACCGCAGTCGAGGAGCCGATTTGGATGATAATTAATCACTCTACACTCGACTGTCACGTGACTTTTTCAACCCGTTCTCTAGCTGGTCCTGAACGACTATTCGAAACCCTAACCCTCTTATCTGATCCCAACCCTAACCCTAACCCAATCCTTAACAAAAGCATATGCTGAAACCCTAACCCTAACGAGAAATTAGACTAACTTCCTTATACGGTCATATCACGTGATCGAGACAGTTTTTCGCCTATATCTCGTAAGGGGAACATTTTAACCCTATGTCATGGGGGGTGATTCGGAATCAGCGTCCGAAAATACATCGATTGAAGTTGGTTTCAACTGTCGGGGGCCCTTTTAGAACAATCTCGAAGATCGACTGTAGAGTGATTTAGTACGCTCGAGCCGATTTCCCTGTCTAATTGCATTTCGGCCACGGTCCTAAGTCCTTTCGGTACAGATTTCCCTGCAGTATAGTCGGGACGCAACCCCAGGCATATACACTCGTGTTATTTTCGCAGCTCTAATGAAAGCCACTACCATTTACACCATAGTTTGTTGATTGCTCTAACCAGAGCCCTCTCGCTTGCAGTAGCGCGCGACCGCCGGAGGCGGCAAAGATCCTACTTGTGAAACAAGCGCGTCACGCAGTACGCGTAGGCACATGGCTATGTGAAGTTTGTTGAGTGACGGCTGCCCTTCAGTTTTTGAGATTTAGGCCCAACAGGGATTCGAAACTAAACACCACTGTGGAGCGGACGAAGCTGTGTCAGAATATCACAAACAGATCGGAGACGTGGCTAACTTAGTGCTGAACGAGTTACGAGTACCGACAGGTTAGTGTGATCATGTGATTATTCGTGTGGTCACGCGATTGTTCATGTGATCAGGTGATTATTAAATATATTTATTCGCAATAAACGGTGCAAATTTTGATGGCGATGTTCCCACCATTACCAAATCAAAGTTATCAATCCTCGAATATTATTCCTTATTAATTTTAATACCGTTTAGAAGTTCGGAGTCTCAAACGAATCCACAGAGTCAGACTTTTTATTCAAGGATGGCCAAAAACCATATAATAATACAACAATATAAACTATACTTATTCCCGTTTTAAACCATTAAAATCACTACAAAGAACTGGTTTTATTATATATACATAATGAAATGCACCCCTTACCAGAACTTCGAGTTTCTTTTAAGCAAAATAATTAACTTTTTTCAAGGATACATTCCGGAAACTTTAATTGCACAAAATCTAAAAAAATAAACGCTGAAGTTATTTTATTCCAGCTTAAAATTCAAAAACCATTAATGAGGAAATGAAATGAAATGAAATAATGTGCTTGTATACCGCCCATATGGTTAGCAACTGACACAAGTGCCAGGTGTTAAGATGCGTACTCGGTTTTCAGCACGACAACTTTACTTAACGGCCTATTTACTGCTCCAATTTTCCATGACTTCTAGAGATTATTTATTTATTATATTTCATTAAATTGTGATGGTATTAATTTAACTACGTATAATGGGCTCCTTTTAACTAGAGTATGGATATGCAGGTTCCGATATTATGGAATACCTCCCGGTTTGAGACTCACTCAGGGCATAGTTCAAACCCAAACTCTCAGTGTACAATGGTAGATTTATGACAGGAATTTATGTTATAATTATGGACTTCGAACTTTTAGGGGAAATTATGTCTAGAGTTTTAACTTCGAACTTTTAGATGAATTTATATCTGGAAGATAACCAATTAAAACAAGTTAATCAAGGACTGTAAAATAATGCAAGACCAATCCAATCGTACATAAAATAAGTGTTCAATCTCATGGTAAAGTCCGTTACCCTAAATCAGTTGGGTAGCTGGGTGATCAATGGGAACTGGTGTGTATTATAACGGGCTGGCTGACTCTCTCTCTGGACGATGGACAGGTAGCTGCTATATCATGGCTACGTTCCTTCAATGCTGCCAACGAGGGCAGAATCCGTGGGAGGGGAATGTCCTAGAAAGGGACAAATTATTAGCAAATGACGGATTAATTAAAGACAATAATATACTAACTAGGATAAAATTAAACAAGATAAAGTTAAATTAGAATGAACTGTAGAATACGAAATATGTAGAACGTATCAATTAATGCTCAATGACTTACGAGATAATAAGGTAGGTGCTGCTAAGGTTGGGACAAACAGGCAGGTTAGGATAGGGCTCACCCACAATATTACCTAGGAAATGATAAACTATTAGGAACTAAATAATAACCAATCGGGAATGACCTTAGTATTACGAACAATGTGAAACAATAATTTGGGAATACCATTGCAAAGAACAACATCTAATGAATGGGTTACATAATAATAGAACAATACCTCAAGCAACAAACTTCCTAGCTTAGCGGGAATTTACGGAAGTGACGGGAACCAATTGCAATGTTCTGGTGACTTCTGGTGAAAACAACGGATAAGTATTTTACCCGCATATTATGCACAGAGCTTGAACTCATGAAATTAATCTTAACTTAATTATGCATGATTTTGATACGGTCTTAGGAACAAAATACTAAGGTCAATGATTTGAAATAAAAGACTACAAACCTATTTATGAAACTAGTGACGTGGGAGAGAGCGCAGCATACTAACATCCCGGCCGTGTAGGGAAAACCAATCATAGGAGAGGCGTTCGGGAAAAGGCTAAAGGCAGACGGCTACAGCTAACGGCAGTGAGAATCTTGTGTGTTCATCTTTTGTAGTCTAGGTGTTCTGTAGAAGAGGAGCTCCAGTGGAAGAGGCGGTCCACGCGTTATCCAGGAGAGTTGCAAACAAACAGGTTATTGCAAACAGGTTATTGCAAACAAACAGGTTTAATAATCAAATACAGGTTTTTAAAACTGGTTAAAATACCGTTCCACTAATTGATGGATTCAATAACTCTTATTAATCCAATAATTTCTTTATAAATAATTCTAATAACACTAAATGTCCTTTCTGACCAATGGATGCAGTGCTCTGCAAATCTCTCCAATCAGATCTTAATCATATAAATGATCACTTAATTCATCTTAATCATATAAGTTCTCACCTAATTCATCTTTATGACACTTTATGTTACGGTGAATATTTGCAAATTTACATGGTTTATTTACCATTTTAATCCACATATTTACAAATCTAATTACTACTAACGCAGCATACTGGGGTTCAACTTAACTTCTAGTTCTAAGGTACTACACACGTCCCTAACATGTCCCCGATCGATTTTAGGACGTCCCCGTCATAACAACCCCATCTATAATTTAAGAACTTTATAAAATAATGACCCTTTCTTTTTATCTAAAAAAATCGTACATTAAAATAACTAACTATCTTTAAAAAAAACAAATCTCTAACTCCTTGTGCATAAGGTTTCATAAAACTTAATATACTCGATAGTTACTAGAATATGAGGCAACTGGTTATTAGTTGCACTATTAACAGTTAGTGGACAATCAACCACATTGAATTTAGGTGCGTGAGTCTCGGTATTTGTAAATTTTGTGGAGTCAATCAACTCATTAACACCTCAGAAACTCAGAAATTCTAAGAAATTTAGAGCCACTAATGCCATTACCAGGAATTAAAGGATTTCCAGGAATCTGGTATAAATGTTGGTGTGTCATGATATACAGACTTGTTGCCACAAGATTCAATAAATTAATTTTTTAATAAAAGAAAAAAAAAGAAAGAAATATACATGCCCACAACTTAATACCCTATAATTAAAGTCATTGTCCTCGTGGTCATTGTAGTGGTCATTGTAGCGTGCATCTTGGCTGCTGAAAGCCATGTTGTCAAAGTTGTTGGACTGTTGTCCATAGTAATTTATGTTAGGTAGTCCGATGCTTACACGTGATCCTTGGTAATTGTATGGGAGGTTGAGGCCATTATTGTAAGCGGGAGTATCGGTATTTGGGTTTACAGGCTGAACTTCACGTGGTACGACTTGGCTGATTGCATTAACAGATAGTAAATCAATAATAGTGTTTAACTTATTGGTCGTGTCATTAATGTCCGGTGTGATGGCTGTATCCACAGCGTTGACAGCTTGGGTCCTAGATAGGGAAGCGTTTTTGCAGTTGATGAGAAGGTCTGCCCTCTCTAAAAGTTGTTCATTTTGTCACTTCTGGTCTTCGACCTCCTGTTACATTTCAACTTTTTCAATTCAATCATAACTTTCATTTTATGCACCCTTACTTACTTATTTATTCTTACTTAATCATTATGTGTAACCAGGCGCAGTCTGAGCTGACCCCATTTCCGCAGTTTAAAGAACTGCCCATTGCTTCCCGAGGTTCAATTTTTAATCCCCTCGATCACAACAGCTACATTCGCTTACTAACTGGACGATCATAAAGACCAAGTCGCTTTTAGCTTATGTAGGCCCGACTGTACATTGAGCAGATCACGCAACCTTTTACATAAAAGGATGTTACGCATATGTGAACCTACCGGCAAGGGACCCAGTCTGTAGCGATGGATGACCAGTAAGTGGGATTGGCACTCCTAGGTTCCACCGACGGTCTTATCCATAGAGGACTTAGCTGTCACAACTATGAACTTTGACCGTTTTCTCTTGCCTTGCCTGTTCACTAGATCTTATCTTCCAAATTTTATTCACTCCCTTTCTGGGTAATTTTCCACCTTTGTGGGGTTCAAAAAGATAAGATACTAGCTAGGTGTGGACTGTCGTCCACGTACCACCGTGTTCCACTTGCCTGGGGACGTATGTCCAGTCCTGGGGGTGACAAGCTCCAGGTACTGAACACCAGGTAGCCCGAAAACACGGCCGACTAGAGGGTACCAAGGCAGTGTGTTAATTCACACTTCGTTAGACACGGGAGCCTTCAGTTACTCTCCAGCACTATATAGTTGTTTAACGTGTCCCCGGATCCTCGCGGATCCGCCTCCCCCTGTTATGGGCTGGGATTATAAGGAGCTCATCCCTCTTCCCAACCCGCATATTATGCACAGAGCTTGAACTCATGAAATTAATCTTAACTTAATTATGCATGATTTTGATACGGTCTTAGGAACAAAATACTAAGGTCAATGATTTGAAATAAAAGACTACAAACCTATTTATGAAACTAGTGACGTGGGAGAGAGCGCAGCATACTAACATCCCGGCCGTGTAGGGAAAACCAATCATAGGAGAGGCGTTCGGGAAAAGGCTAAAGGCAGACGGCTACAGCTAACGGCAGTGAGAATCTTGTGTGTTCATCTTTTGTAGTCTAGGTGTTCTGTAGAAGAGGAGCTCCAGTGGAAGAGGCGGTCCACGCGTTATCCAGGAGAGTTGCAAACAAACAGGTTATTGCAAACAGGTTATTGCAAACAAACAGGTTTAATAATCAAATACAGGTTTTTAAAACTGGTTAAAATACCGTTCCACTAATTGATGGATTCAATAACTCTTATTAATCCAATAATTTCTTTATAAATAATTCTAATAACACTAAATGTCCTTTCTGACCAATGGATGCAGTGCTCTGCAAATCTCTCCAATCAGATCTTAATCATATAAATGATCACTTAATTCATCTTAATCATATAAGTTCTCACCTAATTCATCTTTATGACACTTTATGTTACGGTGAATATTTGCAAATTTACATGGTTTATTTACCATTTTAATCCACATATTTACAAATCTAATTACTACTAACGCAGCATACTGGGGTTCAACTTAACTTCTAGTTCTAAGGTGCTACACACGTCCCTAACACCAGGTACTAACCATGTCAGAGCGGTTCTAAAGGGTGTGGTCAAAATATCCAGCAACAAACAACTAAATCATCTCAAAAACAAATCTATTTAGGAAAAATTAAAACTTTAAATATATCATATAGTAATCATAGGAAGATTTATTGATATATACCACACTACGATTAACAATAAACCACCAGAAAACACTTCAAAAGTAACATAATATACTTATAGGAATCATAGGAAGGTTTATTAATATATTAATACACTTTGCACTTATAAATAAAGATACACCCTCCAACAAATCATAAGAACAAAGAAAAAACAGCACTAATCACATACGGTCATATAAATAATGTTTAAGGCTACCTTTAAAACTGTCTACGTTGCGTAGTGATCGTATCTCCCAGGGAAGTGAGTTCCAAGCAGTTGGTGCGTAGTTGGTGAATCGACGTTGATCAATCTTACTATTTGTAGTTTTAGGAGTCTTTAGTCTGTAACAATCTCCTTCTACTTTTGATCTTGTACTGGCTATTGTCAATGGGTTTTCGATCACTACAAGATTCTGTATGTAGGCCGGTGCAATCCCATGCACAGCTTTATAAGTTAACAGGCAGACTTTAAAGAAAATCCTTTGGTCAAGAGGAAGGATATGTGCTCTCTTGTAGTAGGGAAGTAGGTCTTCTAATCGGTCTTTGATATTGTAGATGAACCGTATGGCACCATTGAGGGTTGATCTTAGCTTGTTTAGTCGTGTCTTTGGTAGGTTCATGTAAAGAGAATTACAGTAGTCGAGCTTTGATATTACAAGCTGTGTTACCATCATGAGTTTCACTCCTTCATCCAGATAGCGCCCAATCGTCCTTAGATTCATCATTGTCCAGCTGCATTTCTGTTTGACACTATTAATTTGTCTTTCCATTGTAAGAGACTTATCAAACTTTACCCCAAGACTCTTCCAGCTGTCACCTTTACATTCAGTTGGAGTGATAGTTGAGTTTCCGAACTGAACCGTCACCTCCATTTTGCAGTCTTTAAGAACTTTTGATTTGCCTAGGACAAGTAGTTCTGTCTTCGACTCATTGAGTTTCATAAAGTTTCCAACCATCCAATGCTTGATTTCCGAGAGACATCTATTTATCCGATCTTTGACATCTGCAAGTTCGCTTGGGAAGCTTGGATGAAAAGATATGTATAACTGAGAGTCATCCGCATATAGCTGGATGTCTAGTCCAAATTTGGCAGCAATGTTTTGAAGGTCTTTAATGTAGAGTATAAACAAGATGGGCCCTAGTAGGGATCCCTGAGGGACTCCAAAGAGGAGTTCAAGCAGAGACGAGATAGTATCGCCAATCTTTACAAAGAAATATCTGCTCTCAAGGTATGATCTCATCCATTGAAGGGCTTTCCCAGTTACACCATAATGCTTGAAAAGTTTCTCAAGGAGGATTTCGTGGTCAATAGTGTCGAAAGCTGCACTGAGATCCAGGAGTACCACAGCCACGATGTTACCTGCTTGAATCTCCTTGTTTATGTCGTCAGTCATCCTGACAAGAAGGGTCTCACAGCTGTGCTGTGGGCGGTATCCAGACTGGACAGGGCAGTGAAGGTTGTTTGTGTCCAGATAGTCATTTAACTGGTTCAGTACAATTCTTTCCAGGAGCTTGGATATAGCAGAAAGGTTCGATACTGGTCTATAGTTACTTAAACTGTCAACATCAGCGTTCTCTTTCTTAAGGGTTGGCTTAATAACCGCTTTCTTCATTTGAGAAGGAAATGATCCTGTCTTAGTAGACGTGTTTAGGATGTGCAGGAGTACAGGTGTTAGCTCATCCACACAGCTCTTCAGTAGGAATGAAGGAATGGGATCCAGACAGCAGAACTTGTTACTCATCATTTTAACCAATTTTCTGAGGTCTTCAGCACTGATAGGGGAAAACGTGTGAAGAGTTGAAACATAATCAGGTTCACTTGAAAGAGCAAGTGTTTCCTCCGGGACGTTTTTGGATGCATCCAATTCAATGTCTTTCCGTATTTTGTTAACTTTCTCAGCAAAGAAGTCTTTGAAATCCTCTGACAGTTTTCCAGGGTCTTGATGTTTGGGGAGGTCCTGTGTCTCGTTACCAAGAAGTCTGTTAAGCTTCTTGTAAAGGGCCTTTGAGTCTCCTGATGATGCTCGAAGCGACTCTTTGTTATAAGAACATCTCTTCACAAACTCTAAACTAACAAATCTATCTCTGAGATCTATGTAGTCTTTCCTGGTACCCTTTCCTTTGCGCCATGCACGTTCGGCTGCTCTCCTCTTTTGACGTAGCAAACTAAGGTCTAAGTCAAGCCACGGCATGGGTTTCTTCCGAAATTTCTTCTTTATAACAGGACAGTGCTTATCCATGAGTTGAGTAAGTACAGAGTTATACAGTGAAGTCGCTTCTTCAGCAGTTAAAATTGGATCAATAGTCGACAGGTTGGAATTCCTTAGATCATCCTTAAAAATTTCAATGTCTATGGATTTGAAATTTCTGTAGGCTCTCAGAAATTTGCCATTATCATTCTTACTAAGTCGAGTGTCAACATCGAAGAGTACTAGAAAATGGTCTGAGGAAGTTCTTGACTGAACAATGTTAAAATTGCTGATCTTGTTCTCAAGGGACTGGGTAGTGATCACTAGGTCCAGGGTACCGCCCTGATCATGAGTTGGGACTATTGGAACATGTTGTCGGAGGTTGTACTGAGCTAGCAAGTCCAGAAACTTCTTTGGATAGTGTTCATCGGGTCTTTCAACATGAAAATTGAAATCACAAGTCAAGAGAGGGTTTCCTGGCTTTGCACACAGTATTTTAAGGTATTCTTCAAACTCCTTTAGGAAGTCACATTCTGTGTACCTTGCTTTCTTTGTGTAGGGGGGTCGGTAGATGTTTAATAGTCTCAGCAACTCTGATTCAGCACTCAGAAGTGATTCCATCACTTGAAATGACTTAAACTTGGTCACTTTGGTATTAGGCTTCAGTTCAATCGAACTTCTGTAAACCATTGCTATACCACCTCCACTGCGGTGTTTCCTAGGATCAGAAAGTATGCTCCAGCCACTATCTTTTATCTCAGTGAGTTTTGCTTTGTCGCCATCTCGAAGAAATGTTTCTTGCATAAAACAAATGTCACAGTCTGTTTCCCACAAATGTTCTAAAACACCAACAGTCTTGTTTAAAAGAGATCGGACATTGAAAGTTCCACATCTCAACTTCTTCCTAGTCTCATCTTTTGGTCCTTGACCCTCTGGCGATAGGCGTTTTTTATCTGCTCCGTGCATCCTGCAGTTCTAGACATGACTCGTTCTTTTTCTCTTATAAAGAATGGACAAAGATTATCAGCAGCTTTATGCGTCTTTGCAGCATTTTTCTCTGTAGCACTTTTACTATTAAAGCAGTTAGAACACTTTATCCGATCAGTCCTATTATTTATCCTGTTTTCACAGTCTTTAGAAGTATGTGCTCCAGCACAGTAGAAACATGTAGGAGAGGCATCTTTCAGCTTGCAGTACTGTGACTTTGCCATATGGCCAAATTGCTGGCAGTGGTAACATTGTACTACATGGAGTCGGTCATACACACGATGTCTTTGTAGGCCCAGGTATATATAGTCACCACATTTTCTGATGACTTCTCTAGCCTCTATGGGCAGTTGGATGACAGCAAATTTTTCTTTGATATCATAGTAGACTACTTTGACATTAGCATCCTTCATACCAGTGTTCTTTTCCAGTAGTTCATCAAGGATCTTTTCTTTGCTGTCAAAATCAAGGTGAATGTCAGATATTGTTAGTTTGGGATCTAACTTCTTTGGTTCTACTGACTTTGAATTGATTTTAACTGACTTACATTTTTGTGTCAGCGCTCTTTCCGCTTCTTTCATGTCATCTTCAGTAGTAAAACTCAGCACTGTTGTACCATTACTTACCCGTTCATCTTTAACTCGGACACCTTTAAGAGAGTTCTTCACGTCCTTACGATAAACTTCGGTCCATTCATGGTTAGTGATAGTAGTCTCTGTATCATCCTCGTTCACTGGTGACTTTGCTATAGTAATCGTGTGCCTTGCTGGCAGGGGCTTCTCTATTGGGGGGTTAGCTTGCAGGGATTCCGCAGGGGAAATGGCAGCCACTGAAATAGCTTCTTTCAGAAGATTAGGTAGGACTTCACTCAATTGTCTCTTAATTATGTTTTCTAGAGTTTGGCTGTCCTGTTCCGGAAGGGGGACAAGTGAGGTCTTTGCTAGATCAATAGCTCTGGTTGCAATGATGTATAGTTCTTTACAAACCTTGAAAATATGATCTTTGTTGTTGCTGGTGGCTATATCTGTCAAATCTTTTGCTTGGTGGATTGTTTTCTTACCTTTTATGGAATTTTCGTTGATTAGGTCGAGCTCATCTTCCAGTTTCTTCAAGTCATCCATATCTGCTAATGAAATCAAGGTCCTATACCCAAGATAAACTGTAAGTTTTTAGAAAAACTTAAACAGCTACAGTAACGTAGATCTGGGTGTGTATGGTAACAATAGAAACCTCAAATTATTTGTTATATAGTAGTGTTGAAAGTATTAAAAAAGAAAGAATCACCACTTATATTTAAATTCATTCTATTAAGTAGTACTCTAGAAAAATCAATTAGTTCAGTTATGTCCGGATAACTGTAATGTTTGATATCGGACCCTAACTGATCAGTTCATAAGTCCTCAAACTAGTAATCTCCATTTTCTTGCGTCCCGTTTTCTACTGAAGGTTGATGGTGATATCATCAGCATATACGATGATGTAATCCTCCATGTAACTGATATCTGCCCTCCCCACTGTCATATACTCCTCAGGGATGTTTAGAGGGATCCCACTCTGCAAATCGTCCTCCAGCACCCTCGCCAGTTTCTCCTCCAGCACCGAGTTGAGGAGACTCTCGATCCCCTCCAGTATCAAGTTATCCTCCTCCAGTCTCCTTTGTTCGGACATCGTCATTCCGTCCATCTCCGCTCCAATGTAGAGTTTCCCAGTCCATATATCTACATTTGCTGTCACGTTGGGGACTAGCGAGTATCCCCCGTCCTTCTTTACCATCCTCATTGTTCCTATCCAATTAGTCAGGGACTCGAACTCCGTTTTAATCTCAAGTTTCGGGTCATCACTGCTCAGAGTGAGCCGAGCTCTGAGGTGAACCAATACGGAGATACCGTCGTCGGTGATGCTTACTTCCGGGAGTGCAGTGCTGCTGATCTTCACGGTCTTCCTGTTAAATCCAGCCAGGATCTGTCCTTCGTTTTCAGGGAACTGTACACTCACTGTATCTATAACCTGGCCATTGCGCAACACAACGAAAGTCGTTCTACTCCCCTCAGTGCCTGTCTCTACCAAAGAAAACTTGAGTAAGTCGAAGTGGTGTAGGTTCTGGATGCCTCTAGAGATGAGGTCCTTCGTGAG
Organism: Bolinopsis microptera; assembly: GCF_026151205.1. Lineage (NCBI taxonomy): Eukaryota > Metazoa > Ctenophora > Tentaculata > Lobata > Bolinopsidae > Bolinopsis > Bolinopsis microptera. The sequence goes on along the minus strand of NC_087084.1, from coordinate 5,127,757 downwards.
GATGATGGAGACCCCACTGTTAGGACCTGGAACCACTCCACACCAGTCTTTAGCCTGTCTCTTCTTTCTAGCTGGTTCCTCGGTGGCAGGGATGTGGATAAAGGGAGGTGTGACTATTTGTGTGGTGTCTGGTACTCCTGTCAGTTCTATAACTGCGGGTGTAGAGATAACAGCACAGCTAGGTCCCCCTGTTATTACTGATGGGTTAAAGTCCACTTTCAGTTCTCCTCCCGATTCCAATGGCATCGAAAAGTCCTGGTTGAACATTGCATTGTCCAAGTTAGCTGCAGCTTCACCCACCACTTCATTCACTTTCTCGCAAATAGATCTCCGAAAATCTAATGTCAGACCAATTTCAAAGATCCACGTCATTTCGTTCAAAAACCAGTTTAACCAGGAACCTGTATTAATGTTAATGTCGAGAGATCCTATACTCGCCCTACAAGAACCGGAGTCATGTGAGAACCCAACTTTTCCGTTCGACTTTACCCCAAGATTGACCCTGTCTGAGATACTAAACCTAGAGCTAACTTGAACTCCTCCATCAATTGACACGGAGTACCACCAGGACCTCTGGTCGTACTTCCAGCTCCCTGAGGCTCTTATAGTCCCATCCATACTCACGTCCACTACAAGTTCTCAAGTTGACTGCCATCATTACGGAGGGTGATGGAGGGGTTGAGGGTGAGGGTGGTTACTCTCACTCCCCAGTAGTCGAACGAGTAGCCACTTCCACTGTCTCTTCCACTGAATGATTTTCCCTGGTGGGGTTAACAAATATTAAAATCACCTGATCATGACATTATGATTACATAATTTCCTAAGACTGATTTGAATTTGTACGTATAATATTTCGAATTTGTACGTATAATATTTCGAATACCTTATCGGACCTTATTTGGACGGACATTACTTGAACGCTGGAGGCCCTAGCGTTCATCTTAATGTCCGTTCAAATAAAGTCCGTTCAATTAATGTCTGTCCAAGTTAAGGTCCGTTGAAATTTTTTCAAAAATTTTTCCATTTCGAACTTTTTACCCAGAATATGACAACTATGAGAACTTTATTGCGCCGGAAAGACCAAGGAAAGGTTCTTCTTGGTCTGCCGGAGGCACAGAAAACTCTACTAGTATATGATGTTTTCAAGGGTCACTTGGCGGAAAATGTCAACGAAATCATGGCACTCAACAACATAGTTCATGAGCTAGTCCCCGCCAACATGACAAACTTGTTCCAGCCTCTAGATATTACGGTAAATCGTGTTGCCAAGGACATTGTCCGACGTTTTTATTGTCAGCCATAAAGAACACCTATTAGGAAAAAACGTCAAAAATCCTTTGTAAGCTTTGTGTGTGACACACAAAGCTTACAAAGGATCGATCTGCCGACCCACTGTGTCGGCAGATCGATTTTTTCAGACGGATTTCTCTGTACTAATATGATATACCTTATCGGACCTTATTTGGACGGACGTTACATGAACGGACATAATTGTGAACGGACATTAATATGAACGCTCGAAGGCATTCAAAACCATCAAAAATCCGAATTTTTTCAATTTTTTTGACGTTTTTTTAATTTCAGCAAATGATTTTAAATCCACTTTTTATACAGTAAGTAAGAAAAGCAGTCATTAAGCAGTAAAAATGTTAAAATATGTGTACATGATCAATTTCTAATATCACATATCATCTTCATTAAATGGGTTTTCGTGCATGAAATAGTCCATGCTTAAAGCATCAGTGATTTCTAGCTTTGTGGAAACCTTTTTCATCAAACTACCCCGGTCCTGCATTTCAGTGTTAACTTTTACAAGCCATTCGGCGTGAAGTGGTTTTATCTTAGACAACTTTAGGTTAACCTTAACATCACGTGGAGCTTTCCTAGCACTGTTTCATTACCTCTCCTCAAAAATATGAACTATAACAACTTCGGACAATGTCCTTGGCAACACGATTTACCGTAATATCTAGAGACTGGAACAAGTTTGTCATGTTGGCGGGGACTAGTTCATGAACTATGTTGTTGAGTGCCATAATTTCGTTGACTTTTTTCCGCCAAGTGACCCTTGAAAACATCATATACTATAGTAGAGTTTTCTGTGCCTCCGGCAGACCAAGTAGAACCTTTCCGTCGTTAACTTACGGCACAATAAAGTTCTCAAAGTTGTCATATTCTGGACAAAAAGTTTGAAATGGAAAAAGTTTTGAAAAAATTTCAACGGACTTTAACTTGGACGGACATTTATTGAACGGACTTTATTTGAACGGACATTAAGATGAACGCTAGGGCCTTCAGCGTTCAAGTAATGTCCGTCCAAATAAGGTCCGATAAGGTATTGTGATAGTGTGATTGAAAAGAGCTCGATATTATTTAAACACCCACCAAATGCGATATGACTCAAATTGCATTTGGCGAGTGATGTAATTATTATGAACTTCACATTTCTTGCACAACTCGGTCTAATTATCGAGGAAAAAAAGAGGTAGATGGTAATCCAGGTAGGCCAGTTCAGATTAGCACGATCGACGGTACAGAATCAGAGAGGTTTTATTTCACCCTGATTTTTTTTGTGAAACTTGGTTTCGAGACATAGCAGTTGACCAACAAACTAGGACCGGTGACCGAAATTTTGAGGGGGTCCCGGACCCAAACCACTAAACGGTGCCCGCGGGGCAGCCACGCCCATATTTGGTCCAAATTAGGCTCAATTTAGCCAAATACCCTGAACATGCCCAAAATTCAGATTTTAGTAGATTTTGTAGCAATAGTATTCCCCCGAACTTGTATATGAATTTCCATCAAGATTGGACAAAAAATGACTGAGTTATGAGCTAAAAACTATATGCCCATATTTGGGCATACGCACCTAATTTGATCGATTTTGGCCCATAAATTGATCAAATATCAATATTTTTGAATGAAACCAACTTTATATGAAAGGTAAGCCTAAACTACACATTCTCTATGATTTTCAGCTCAATATCTACCTATAACTGTGGATTCTATGTTCAAATAATCACAAAAAATTAACAAAATCGCCCATATCTCAGTTCGCGTTATTTGCGAAACTAACTTCGCTCAAAACAATAGAACTCAATAGGGTTTCAATAATTTTTCATGAAATTTTTAGAATTAACGTAGAATTGCATTTCGACCTGAAGTTTTGGGACAAAATTTTGAGTCAGGCCTTTAAAAAAATTTGGCCGCCAAATTTTTATTTCATGATGATTCCAATCATTTTGAACCACTAAAAAAATTTTAATTTTTTGCTAATTAGCTAAGTTTTCCTTCCTGATAATATGAACACCCTCGATTAATTCGCAACTTTTTACGATGTTCACAACTAAAGATATTTGACAAACAAAAAGGGTGGTAAAAAGTGGTGAATTGGCAAAAAGTGGCCTTAAGACACGTGGAAAAGTTTGGAAAAGTTTGACACACGCTGTAACCCCTTTTGAGCGCGCGGCGTGCACGAGAGGTATACAACGTGTAGCAAGGAAAAGTTGGTCAGCCATAGAGGACTCCTATTAGGACTCAAAAACGTCAAAGATCCTTTGTAAGCTTTGTGACGGATTTCACTGTACTAGATGTAATTTCGACTTTAATTCTAGCCAAAGCACCCCACCCCCCCCCACCCCCCCCATCCCCCTCCGAGTCCCAGCCTTACCTTCAATTGTGTAGATATTCTGTCGGCCACCTCGTCTGTAAAGTCCTGTAAGAACTGTTTGGAAACCTTGCCCATAACTCCCTTGTCGAAAGGTGACACCAAGGCGGTACTACAAGTGGTAGCTACTACCGTCATCAACATCAGCTGTATGATCATTTCTGCTTCTTTCGGGACTCGTGTTACTTTGAGGAATATCAGCGCTAATAAAGGGTATAACGGTAAATACAACGAGGATTGTAATCGTGCTTAAAGTATAAACATGGACAGATCATGCCATGCGCCGCTGAGCAAATACCAAACAGATTAAATGGTTGCAGAATACGGATAAGTTTATGACCAATTTAAGTAACTTGGTTCTGCAAATCTAAAGCTCTGCGAATTTATCAGCAGCAGAAAAATTTATAACATGTCGTTAACATGAACTCTAGAATTGAGACTACATAATAATACAACATAAACCATACTTATCCCCGTTTTAAACAATTAAAATCACTACAAAGAACTGGTTTTATTATATATACATAATGAAATGCACCCCTTACCAGAACTTCGACTTTCTTTTAAGCAAAATAATCAACTTTTTTCAAGGATACATTCCGGAAACTTTAATTGCATGAAATTTAAAGAAATAAACGCTGAAGTTATTTTATTCCAGCTCAAAATTCAAAAACCATTAATGATGAATCACCACTTACATTTAAATTCATTCTATTAAGTAGTACTCTAGAAAAATCACTTAGTTCAGTTATGTCCGGATAACTGTAATGTTTGATATCGGACCCTAACTGATCAGTTCATAAGTCCTCAAACTAGTTATCTCCATTTTCTTGCGTCCCGTTTTCTACTGAAGGTTGATGATGATATCATCAGCAGATACGATGATATAATCCTCCCTGTAACTGATATCTGCCCTCCCCACTGTCATATACTCCTCAGGGATGTTTAGAGGGATCCCACTCTGCAAATCTTCCTCCAGCACCCTCGCCAGTTTCCCCTCCAGCACCGAGTTGAGGAGACTCTCGATCCCCTGCAGTATCAAGTTATCCTCCTCCAGTCTCCTTTGTTCGGACATCGTCATTCCGTCCATCTCCGCTCCAATGTAGAGTTTCCCAGTCCATATATCTACATTTGCTGTCACGTTGGGGACTAGCGAGTATCCCCCGTCCTTCTTTACCATCCTCATTGTTCCTATCCAATTAGTCAGGGACTCGAACTCCGTTCTAATCTCAAGTTTCGGGTTATCACTGCTCAGAGTGAGCCGTGCTCTGAGGTGAACCAATACGGAGATACCGTCGTCGGTGATGCTTACTTCCGGGGGTTCAGTGCTGCTGATCTTCACGGTCTTCCTGTTAAATCCAGCCAGGATCCGTCCCTCGTTTTCAGGGAACTCTACACTCACTGTATCTATACGCTGGCCATTGCGCAACACATCGAAAGTCGTTCTACTCCCCTCAGTGCCTGTCTCTACCAAGGAAAACTTGAGTAAGTCGAAGTGGTGTAGGTTCTGGATGCCTCTAGAGATGAGGTCCTTCGTGAGGATGATGGAGACCCCACTGTTAGGACCTGGAACCACTCCACACCAGTCTCTAGCCTGTCTCTTCTTTCTAGCTGGTTCCTCGGTGGCAGGGATGTGGATAAAGGGAGGTGTGACTATTTGTGTGGTGTTTGGTACTCCTGTCAGTTCTATAACTGCGGGTGTAGAGATAACAGCACAGCTAGGTCCCCCTGTTATTACTGATGGGTTAAAGTCCACTTTCAGTTCTCCTCCTGATTGCAATGGCATCGAAAAGTCCTGGTTGAACATTGCATTGTCGAAGTTAGCTGCAGCTTCACCCACCACTTCATTCACTTTCTCGCGAATAGATCTCTCCAAATCTCTCTTCAGATCCTTTTCAAAGATCCACACAATGAAGTTAAGAAGCCAGGCGTACCAGGAACCTGAAATGTTAATGTCGAGAGATCCCATACTCGCCCTACAAGAACCCGAGTCATGTGAGAACCCAACTTTTCCGTTCGACTTTACCCCAAGATTGACCCTGTCTGAGATACTAAACCCATTTGAGCTAACTTGAACTCCTCCACCAAATGTCACGGAGTACCACCAGGACCTCTTGTTGTAACTCCAGCTCCCTGAGGCTCTTATAGTCCCTCGCATACTCGCGTCCACAACAAGTTGACCTGTTCCACGGAGGGTGATGGAGGGGTTGAGGGTGAGGGTGGTTACTCTCACTCCCCAGTACTTGAACGAATGGCCACTTCCACTGTCACTTCCACTGAATGATTTTCCCTGGTGGGGTTAACAAATATTAAAATTACCTGATTGCATGACATTATGATCACAAAATTTCCTAAGACTGATTTGAATTTGTATAATATTTCGAATATATCAGATTAGTACAGAGAAATCCGTCTGAAAAATCGATCTGCCGACACACAAAGCTTACAAAGGATTTTTGACGTTTTTAAGTCGTTATAGGTGTCCTTTATGGCTGACCAACTTTTCCAAACTTTTTCACGTTTTTTAAGGCCACTTTTTGCCACTTTACCACTTTTTACCACCTTTCTTGTTTGTCAAATATCTTTAGTTGCGAACATCGTAGTAGGCACGTGCCTCTGACGCGCTACTACTTGGCGGTGGAGATGCAAGACATTCTTGGCCTGGTAGCACTCTAGCTCGGAACCCAACCCAAGTAACCCAAGTAAGTAAGTAATAGCTTAAAACACGGAGAAAAGTAGTTTTTAGAAAAAAGTTATCAGATGGCATAAAACGTGGAGAAAAATGCTTTTAAAAAAACTCCGTGAATTTTTTTTTCAAGAATACTAAAATCACCAATATATGTAGTTGGAGTTCAGTAAATCTCGGCAGATTTTAATAATCAGGAATTACTAAATCGAAATAAATAAAAGGGCTGAAACTGAAAAACGTTAACCACAGGAAATTAGAATTTTATAAAGTTATAATTAATTACAGTACATCCTTATCGATTTTCACAGAAACTGCACCAAAGGCACATTGAAGATCGAACTGATAGCCTGCTCTGCTACGATAATTGCATAATATGTAATAAATATTATCATGCCTTCTTCGGGCTGTAAATGAGCCATGAGGCCAAGTAGACGTTTTCATGATAAACTATACCGGGTCTATCGAGGTATAAAGCGTTTCATATACCGCATTAAGGGCCATTTAATACAAATGTATTGTGTCGTTTATTTTTTGCCACTTTACCACTTTTTACCACCTTTCTTGTTTGTCAAATATCTTTAGTTGTGAACATCATAGAAAGTTGCAGATTAATCGAGGGTGTTCGTATTCGCTCCTACTAAATCGCTCGCCCAAATTTTAAGAAAATTCTTGTGAAAAGGCCCTTTGGGCATGAAAGTGATCGGAATCGGTGTATTTTTGGACGCTGATTCCGACTCACCCCCCATGACGTAGGGTTAAAATGCTTCCCTGGAGAGTTATGGGCAAAAAACCGATTTGGTCACGTGACAGGCTAGTAAAATACGAATTCGATTGTTTAGGGCTCGGGTTAGGGTTAGGGTTGTGGTAAGGGTTATGGTTAGCTTCGGGGTTATGGTTAGGGTTAGGGTTGGGATAAGGGTTTATGTAAAACCGTTTTGTACGGCTGCAATACCATAAAAACCAAAGTCACGTGAAATTTTTGGGCGAGCGAATTAGTAAGAGCCGTTCGTATTATCAGAAAGAAAAAAATTTTGTAGACTATTTTTACCTCAGATAATTAATTAATTGGATAATTATCAATTAGCTAATTAGCAAAAATACAAATTTTTTTATTGGCTCAAAATGATTGGAATAGCTTAAAACACGGAGAAAATTAGTTTTTAGAAAAAATTTTCCTCCAAAAGTTATCAAATTGCATAAAACGTGGAGAAAAATGCTTTAAAAAAAACTTCGTGATTTTTTTTCAAGAATACTAAAATCACCAGTATATTTAAAGTCACTATTGTGACGGTACATTAGAACTAGACAGAAACAAAGTGTGAAGGGCCTGAAAATTAGTTTTTAGAAAAAATTTTCCTCCAAAAGTTATCAAATTGCATAAAACGTGGAGAAAAATGCTTTAAAAAAAACTTCGTGATTTTTTTTCAAGAATACTAAAATCACCAGTATATTTAAAGTCACTATTGTGACGGTACATTAGAACTAGACAGAAACAAAGTGTGAAGGGCCTGAACGGAACCCCTCGGTTTCAGTTCCTTGTTTAACACTGCCGTACAGCAAGGACATCCACCGGGTTCTCCAAGGATGGGCACATAGCTCACTCCACACTATGTTCTGTCAAATGTTGCTTATATACCAAGGATCTACAGGAAATATATAGTTGGAGTTCAGTAAATATTTGCAGATTTTAGTATTCAGGAATTACTAAATCGAAATAAATAAAAGGGCTGAAACTGAAAAACGTTAACCACAGGAAATTAGAGTTTTATAATTAATTACAGTACATCCTTATCGATTTTCACAGAAACTGCACCAAAGCACATTGAAGATCGAACTGATAGCCTGCTATACTACGATAATCATTAATCGCATAATATGTAATAAATAAAACCTCTCTTAGTCTGTACCGTCGATCGTGCTAATCTGAACTGGCCTACCTGGATTACCATCTACCTCTTCTTTTCCTCAATAATTCGACCGAGTTGTGCAAGAAATGTGATTTATCATATAAATCACATTTCACAACTAAAGATATTTGACAAACAAGAAAGGTGGTAAAAAGTGGTGAAGTGGCAAAAAGTGGAAAAGTTTGGAAAAGTTGGTCTGCCATAAAGGACACCTATTACGACTCAAAAACGTCAAAAATCCTTTGTAAGCTTTGTGTGTTTTTCAGACGGATTTCTCTGTACTAGATGTAATTTCGACTTTAATTCTAGCCAAAGCAAATTTTTCGCTAATTAGTTAACTTTTCCTTCCTGATAATATGAACACCCTCGATTAATTCGCAACTTTTTACGATGTTCACAACTAAAGTCAAAGATATTTGACAAACAAGAAAGGTGGTAAAAAGTGGTGAAGTGGCAAAAAGTGGCCTTAAGACACCTATTAGGACTCAAAAACGTCAAAAATCCTTTGTAAGCTTTGTGTGTTTTTCAGACGGATTTCTCTGTTATACTAGATGTAATTTCGACTTGGGGGCCGAAGCAACCCCCCCCCCCCCCCCCCCGAGTCCCAGCCTTACCTTCAATTGTGTAGATATTCTGTCGGCCACCTCGTCCGTAAAGTCCTGTAAGAACTGTTTGGAAACCTTGCCCATAACTCCCTTGTCGAAAGGTGACACCAGGGCGGTACTACAAGTGGTAGCTACTACCGTCATCAACATCAGCTGTATGATCATTTCTGCTTCTTTCGGGACTCGTGTTACTTTGAGGAATATCAGCGCTAATAAAGGGTATAACGGTAAATACAACGAGGATTGTAATCGTGCTTAAAGTATAAACTTGGACAGATCAATGATCATGCGCTGAGCAAATACCAAACAGATTAAATGGTTGCAGAATACGGATAAGTTTATGACCAATTTAAGTAACTTGGTTCTGCAAATCTAAAGCTCTGCGAATTTATCAGCAGTCGTTAACATGAACTCTAGAATTGAGACTACATAATAATACAACATAAACCATACTTATCCCCGTTTTAAACAATTAAAATCACTACAAAGAACTGGTTTTATTATATATACATAATGAAATGCACCCCTTACCAGAACTTCGACTTTCTTTTAAGCAAAATAATCAACTTTTTTCAAGGATACATTCCGGAAACTTTAATTGCATGAAATTTAAAGAAATAAACGCTGAAGTTATTTTATTCCAGCTCAAAAATCAAAAACCATTAATGATGAATCACCACTTATATTTAAATTCATTCTATTAAGTAGTACTCTAGAAAAATCACTTAGTTCAGTTATGTCCGGATAACTGTAATGTTTGATATCGGACCCTAACTGATCAGTTCATAAGTCCTCAAACTAGTAATCTCCATTTTCTTGCGTCCTGTTTTCTACTGAAGGTTGATGGTGATATCATCAGCATATACGATGATATAATCCTCCCTGTAACTGATATCCGCCCTCCCCACTGTCATATACTCCCCAGGGATGTTTAGAGGGATCCCACTCTGCAAATCGTCCTCCAGCACCCTCGCCAGGTTCTCCTCCAGCACCGAGTTGAGGAGACTCTCGATCCCCTCCAGTATCAAGTTATCCTCCTCCAGTCTCCTTTGTTCGGACATCGTCATTCCGTCCATCTCCGCTCCAATGTAGAGTTTCCCAGTCCATATATCTACATTTGCTGTCACGTTGGGGACTAGCGAGTATCCCCCGTCCTTCTTTACCATCCTCATTGTTCCTATCCAATTAGTCAGGGACTCGAACTCCGTTTTAATCTCAAGTTTCGGGTCATCACTGCTCAGAGTGAGCCGTGCTCTGAGGTGAACCAATACGGAGATACCGTCGTCGGTGATGCTTACTTCCGGGAGTGCAGGGCTGCTGATCTTCACGGTCTTCCTGTTAAATCCAGCCAGGATCCGTCCCTCGTTTTCAGGGAGCTCCACACTCGCTGTCGTTATACGCTGGCCATTGCGCAACACATCGAAAGTCGTTCTACTCCCCTCAGTGCCTGTCTCTACCAAAGAAAACTTGAGTAAGTCGAAGTGGTGTAGATTCTGGATGCCTCTAGAGATGAGGTCCTTCGTGAGGTTGATGGAGACCCCACTGTTAGGACCTGGAACCACTCCACACCAGTCTCTAGCCTGTCTCTTCTTTCTAGCTGGTTCCTCGGTGGCAGGGATGTGGATAAAGGGAGGTGTGACTATTTGTGTGGTGTTTGGTACTCCTGTCAGTTCTATAACTGCGGGTGTAGAGATAACAGCACAGCTAGGTCCCCCTGTTATTACTGACGGGTTTAAGTCCACTTTCAGTTCTCCTCCTGATTGCATTGGCATCGAAAAGTCCTGGTTGAACATTGCATTGTCGAAGTTAGCTGCAGCTTCACCCACCACTTCATTCACTTCCTCGCAAACAAATCCCCCAAAATCTCTCATCAGATCTAATTCAAACCACCACACAATAAATTGAATAAGCCAGTTGTGCCAGGAACCTGAAACGTTAATGTTGATATAATACATACTCGACCTACAAGAACCCGAGTCATGTGAGAACCCAACTTTTCCGTTCGACTTTACCCCAAGATTGACCCTGTCTGAGATACTAAACAAAGACATAACTTCAACTCCTCCATCAAATGTCATGGAGTACCACCAGGACCTCTTGTTGTACTTCCAGCTCCCTGAGGCTATTAAACTTCCTAACATACTCGCGTCCACAACAAGTTGACTGCCATCATTACGGAGGTTGATGGAGGGGTTGATGTTGAGGGTGGTTACTCTCACTCCCCAGTACTTGAACGAGTGGCCACTTCCACTGTCACTTCCACTGAATGATTTTCCCTGGTGGGGTTAACAAATATTAAAATCACCTGATCATGACATTATGATCACATAATTTCCTAAGACTGATTTGAATTTGTATAATATTTCGAATACCTTATCGGACCTTATTTGGACGGACATTACTTGAACGCTGGATGCCCTAGCGTTCATCTTAATGTCCGTTTAAATAAAGTCCGTTCATTTAATGTCCGTCCAAGTTAAAGTCCGTTGAATTTTTTTCAAAAACTTTTCTATTTCGAACTTTTTGTCCAGAATATGACAACTTTTAATTTCAGTAAATTTCAATAGCTATCATTAGACTAAACTATATCATTGAATCAATGAAAACAAGTTATTGTAAAATTTTAACGATCTAAATTGTCTTGTCAAAGACTTTGAGGTTATTTTTAACGAGAAACATTGGGCAAATGAATCTACAACAATAAGTTTTATCGATAACATCATAGTGCCGTATGTTAACGACGAAAAGGTTCTCCTTGGTCTGCCGGAGGCACAGAAAACTTTTCTAGTATATGATGTTTTCAAGGGTCACTTGACGGAAAAAGTTAACGAAATTATGGCACTTAACAACATAGTTCATGAGCTAGTCCCCGCCAACATCACAAACTTGTTTCACATTTCAGCCTTTAGATATTACAGTAAATCGTGTTGCCAAGGACGTTGTCGTAGTTCATATTACTCAGGGGAGGTAATGAAACAGATAAATGCTGGGAAAGCTCCGCGTGGTGCTAAGGTTAACCTAAAGTTGTCTAAGATAAAACCACTTCACGCCGAATGGCTTGTAAAAGTTTACACTGAAATGCAGGACCGAGGTAGTTTGATAAAAAAAGGTTTCCAAAAAGCGGGTATTGCTGATGCTTTAAGCATGGAATATTTAATGCACGAAAACCCATTTGATGAAGACGATGCTTCTCTTGCTTACTGTATGAAAAATGGATTTAAAAATCATTTGCCAAAATTAAAAAAACGTTTAAAAAAAAGATTTTAAAAATTCGGATTTTTGATGGTTTTGATTGCCTTCTAGCGTTCATGTTAATGTCCGTTCATAATTATGTCCGTTCAAGTAATGTCCGTCCAAATAAGGTCCGATAAGGTATATCATATTAGTACAGAGAAATCCGTCTGAAAAAATCGATCTGCCGACACACAAAGCTTACAAAGGATTTTTGACGTTTTTAAGTCCTAATAGGTGTTCTTTATGGCTGACCAACTTTTCCAAACTTTTTCGCGTGTCTTAAGGCCACTTTTTGCCACTTTACCACTTTTTACCACCTTTCTTGTTTGTCAAATATCTTTAGTTGTGAACATCGTAGAAAGTTGCAGATTAATCGAGGGTGTTCATATTATCAGGAAGAAAAACTTTTGTTAAGAAAATTTTTACCTCAGATAATCAATTAATTGGATAATTATCAATTAGCTAATTAGCAAAAATTTTTAAAAAAATTTATTGGCTCAAAATGATTGGAATAGCTTAAAACACAGAGAAAAGTAGTTTTTAGAAAAAAGTTATCAGATGGCATAAAACGTGGAGAAAAATGCTTTGAAATAAACTCCGTGAATTTTTTTTCAAGTATACTAAAATCACCAATTTATGTAGTTGGAGTTCAGTTAATCTCGGCAGATTTTAGTAATCAGGAATTGCTAAATCGAAATAAATAAAAGGGCTGAAACTAAAAACGTTAACCACAGGAAATTAGAGTTTTATAATTAATTACAGTACATCCTTATCGATTTTCACAGAAACTGGACCAAAGGCTGATCGAGCCGATAGACTGCTGTACTACGATAATCGCATAATATGTAATAAATAAAACCTCTCTTAGTCTGTACCGTCGATCGTGCTAATCTGAACTGGCCTATTGGATTGCCATTTACCTCTTCGTTTCCTCAATAATGAGACTGAGTTGTGCAAGAAATGTGATTTATCATAGCTCATATTGCATTTAGTTGGTGATGTAAGTACTTATCGAGCTGTATTGAATCACAATAATAATGAACGACACAATACATTTGTATTAAATGGCCCTTAATGCGGTATATGAAACGCTTTATACCTCGATAGACCCGGTATAGTTTATCACGAAAACGTCTTCTTGGCCTCATGGTTTATTTACAGCTCGAAGGAGGCAAGAAAATACCATGGATACCAAGGAAGAGCTAGGAAGTAGGAAGCAAGTGTAAATATATCTTCCAACATCTACTGTGACTTGTTTTGTATTGTTCTGCATACCGCTTCATTTGCTATGCGAGATACCTCAAATCATGACCCCCATATATCAGGGTCGGCTAAAATCAAAAGGAGTAAGATACGGGCAAAGGTATTTTTTTTCACCCTGATTTTTTTTGTGAAACTTAGTTTCGAAATAGCAGTTGACCAACAAATTAGGACCGGTGACCGAACTTTTGAGGGGGTCCCGGACCCAAACCGCCAAACGGTGCCCGTGGGGCAGCCACGCCCATATTTGATCCAAATGGTAATCGTACTGTAGTGCGACACGTACTGTAGTGCGACACGTACTCTAGTGCGAAGTCCGACAAAAACACCCTCTGTCGCACTACAGTACGTGTCGCACTACGATCCAGGTAGCGTACTCTAGTGCGACAAAATATCCTAACTTATTTCCAAGTTCAGGTCACATCCTATCCTTCTTATGGACCATTAAGTGATTCGTCGGGTCGGTTCACGTCACTTATTTCGGAGTGATCTTGCGAATACGATTCGTCGGTTCACATCACGTGTTTCGCACTAGAGTACGTGTCGCACTACAGTACGTGACCCGGTCCAAATTAGGCTCAATTTAGCCAAATACCCTGAACATGCCCAAAAGCCAGATTTTAGTAGATTTTGTAGCTAGTGGTCCCCTGAACTTGTATATGAATTTCCATCAAGATTGGACAAAAAATTACTGAGTTATGAGCTAAAAACTATATGCCCATATTTGGGCATAAGCACCTAATTTGATCGATTTTGGCCCATAAATTGATCAAATATCAATATTTTTGAATATAACCAACTTTATATGAAAGGTACGCCTAAACTACGGATTCTCTATGATTTTCAGCTCAATATCTACCTAACTGTGGGTTCTATGTTCAAATAATCGCAAAAAATTAACAAAATCGCCCATATCTCAGTTCGCGATATTTGCGAAACTAACTTCGCTCAAAACAATAGAACTCAATAGGGTTTCAATATTTTTTCATGAAATTTTCAGAATCAACGTAGAATTGCATTTCGACCTTAAGTTTTGGGACAGAATTTTGAGTTAGGCCTTTAAAAAAATTTGCCCGCCAAATTTTTATTTCATGATGATTCCAATCATTTTGAACCACTAAAAAAATTTTAATTTTTTGCTAATTAGCTAAGTTTTCCTTCCTGATAATATGAACACCCTCGATTAATTCGCAACTTTCTACGATGTTCACAACTAAAGATATTTGACAAACAAGAAAGGTGGTAAAAGTGGTGAAGTGGCAAAAAGTGGCCTTAAGACACGTGGAAAAGTTTGGAAAAGTTGGTCAGCCATAAAGGACACCTATTAGGACTCAAAAACGTCAAAAATCCTTTGTAAGCTTTGTGTGTTTTTCAGACGGATTTCTCTGTACTAGATGTAATTTCGACTTTAATTCTAGCCAAAGCACCCCCCGGCCCCCCCCTCGCTCCCCCCCCCCCCCGAGTCCCAGCCTTACCTTCAATTGTGTAGATATTCTGTCGGCCACCTCGTCCGCAAAGTCCTGTAAGAACTGTTTGGAAACCTTGCCCATAACTCCCTTGTCGAAAGGTGACACCAAGGCGGTACTACAAGTGGTAGCTACTGCCGTCATCAACATCAGCTGTATGATCATTTCTGCTTCTTTCGTGACTCGTGTTACTTTGAGGAATATCAGCGCTAATAAAGGGTATAACGGTAAATACAACGAGGATTGTAATCGTGCTTAAAGTATAAACTTGGACAGATCAATGATCATGCGCTGAGCAAATACCAAACAGATTAAATGGTTGCAGAATACGGATAAGTTTATGACCAATTTAAGTAACTTGGTTTCAAATCTAAAGCTCTGCGAATATATCAGCAGCAGAAAAATTTATAACATGTCGTTAACATCAGGGGTCGACCGAGGGCAGGATTTTCGACCGAGGCCGAGGCCGAGGAAAATACAGTTAGTTAAGACCGAGGCCGAGGACAACCGAGGTTTCTTTTTTTTGACCGAGGCCGAGGCCGAGGTCGAGGAGTGCAAATTTTGACCGAGGCCGAGGCCGAGGCCGAGGAATTTTGGCAGAAAAATTGTTGGGAAAAAGGGCATCTCACAGTCTGAAGAAGACGATGAATTCGAAGAAAATAGTGAGAAGATAAGGAGGGAAGCTAACAGATACTTAAAAGACTCTCGAGTTGATTTATCATTTCAACCATTAGTTTACTGGAAAGCTAATAAGCAGAGCTATCCGAACCTTGCTGAGTGTTCAAGGAAATATCTATCTGCGCCGGCGAGCTCAGCAGCACCAGAGAGATTGTTTTCTACAGCAGGGCACATCCTGAAGTTAAATCGCCTCAGCCTTAAGCCAACAAACTTTGAGGGGTGCTTGTTTCTCAAAAAGAACATCGGAACATTTGGGGACGACTTCGGCCCCTGTCCAAATGAATTTGAAGCCCCAAATAAAGACAAAAGAGGACTGTCCCCCCTTCTGAGCTGTGCACAGAAGATTATTCTGATTCAGAGTGCTCAGATATTGTCATTTCATCAGACGATGAATCTTAGACTATGATATTTTTAGTTTTGTGTCCTGGTCAATTGGTCGTTTTATTTTCAATTTTACAAATTCGTTTACATTAACCTCTGTAAGTCTGTAGAAAAATTCCCAAAATTTCAACAAAAATCCTCGGTCAAATCCTCGGTAAAATCGTCAAATTTCGCCGAGGCCGAGGAATTTCGAATCTATTTTTGACCGAGGCCGAGGCGAACCGAGGAATTGTCCTCCTGACCGAGGCCGAGGCCGAGGCCGAGGAAAAATCGCCATTCCTCGGTAAAACCGAGGCCGAGGCCGAGGACTCGGTCGACCCTTGGTTAACATGAACTCTAGAATTGAGACTATATAATAATACAACATAAACCATACTTATTCCCGTTTTAAACAACTAAAATCACTACAAAGAACTGGTTTTATTATATATACATAATGAAATGCACCCCTTACCAGAACTTCGACTTTCTTTTAAGCAAAATAATCAACTTTTTTCAAGGATACATTCCGGAAACTTTAATTGCATGAAATTTAAAGAAATAAACGCTGAAGTTATTTTATTCCAGCTCAAAAATCAAGAACCATTAATGAGGAATCAACACTTATATTTGAATTCATTTTACTAAGTAGTACTCTAGAAAAATCACTTAGTTCAGTTATGTCCGGATAACTGTAATGTTTGATATCGGACCCTAACTGATCAGTTCATAAGTCCTCAAACTAGTAATCTCCATTTTCTTGCGTCCCGTTTTCTACTGAAGGTTGATGGTGATATCATCAGCATATACGATGATATAATCCTCCCTGTAACTGATATCCGCCCTCCCCACTGTCATATACTCCTCAGGGATGTTTAGAGGGATCCCACTCTGCAAATCGTCCTCCAGCACCCTCGCCAGTTTCCCCTCCAGCACCGAGTTGAGGAGACTCTCGATCCCCTCCAGTATCAAGTTATCCTCCTCCAGTCTCCTTTGTTCGGACATCGTCATTCCGTCCATCTCCGCTCCAATGTAGAGTTTCCCAGTCCATATATCTACATTTGCTGTCACGTTGGGGACTAGCGAGTATCCCCCGTCCTTTTTTACCATCCTCATTGTTCCTATCCAATTAGTCAGGGACTCGAACTCCGTTCTAATCTCAAGTTTCGGGTTATCACTGCTCAGAGTGAGCCGTGCTCTGAGGTGAACCAATACGGAGATACCGTCGTCGGTGATGCTTACTTCCGGGGGTTCAGTGCTGCTGATCTTCACGGTCTTCCTGTTAAATCCAGCCAGGATCCGTCCCTCGTTTTCAGGGAACTCTACACTCACTGTATCTATACGCTGGCCATTGCGCAACACATCGAAAGTCGTTCTACTCCCCTCAGTGCCTGTCTCTACCAAGGAAAACTTGAGTAAGTCGAAGTGGTGTAGGTTCTGGATGCCTCTAGAGATGAGGTCCTTCGTGAGGATGATGGAGACCCCACTGTTAGGACCTGGAACCACTCCACACCAGTCTCTAGCCTGTCTCTTCTTTCTAGCTGGTTCCTCGGTGGCAGGGATGTGGATAAAGGGAGGTGTGACTATTTGTGTGGTGTTTGGTACTCCTGTCAGTTCTATAACTGCGGGTGTAGAGATAACAGCACAGCTAGGTCCCCCTGTTATTACTGATGGGTTAAAGTCCACTTTCAGTTCTCCTCCTGATTGCAATGGCATCGAAAAGTCCTGGTTGAACATTGCATTGTCGAAGTTAGCTGCAGCTTCACCCACCACTTCATTCACTTTCTCGCGAATAGATCTCTCCAAATCTCTCTTCAGATCCTTTTCAAAGATCCACACAATGAAGTTAAGAAGCCAGGCGTACCAGGAACCTGAAATGTTAATGTCGAGAGATCCCATACTCGCCCTACAAGAACCCGAGTCATGTGAGAACCCAACTTTTCCGTTCGACTTTACCCCAAGATTGACCCTGTCTGAGATACTAAACCCATTTGAGCTAACTTGAACTCCTCCACCAAATGTCACGGAGTACCACCAGGACCTCTTGTTGTAACTCCAGCTCCCTGAGGCTCTTATAGTCCCTCGCATACTCGCGTCCACAACAAGTTGACCTGTTCCACGGAGGGTGATGGAGGGGTTGAGGGTGAGGGTGGTTACTCTCACTCCCCAGTACTTGAACGAATGGCCACTTCCACTGTCACTTCCACTGAATGATTTTCCCTGGTGAGGTTAACAAATATTAAAATTACCTGATTGCATGACATTATGATCACAAAATTTCCTAAGACTGATTTGAATTTGTATAATATTTCGAATATATCAGATTAGTACAGAGAAATCCGTCTGAAAAATCGATCTGCCGACACACAAAGCTTACAAAGGATTTTTGACGTTTTTAAGTCGTTATAGGTGTCCTTTATGGCTGACCAACTTTTCCAAACTTTTTCACGTTTTTTAAGGCCACTTTTTGCCACTTTACCACTTTTTACCACCTTTCTTGTTTGTCAAATATCTTTAGTTGTGAACATCGTAGAAAGTTGCAGATTAATCGAGGGTGTTCGTATTATCAGAAAGAAAAAAATTTTGTAGACAATTTTTACCTCAGATAATTAATTAATTGGATAATTATCAATTAGCTAATTAGCAAAATTATAAAAAAATTTTTATCGGCTCAAAACACGGAGAAAATTAGTTTTTAGAAAAAATTTTCCTCCAAAAGTTATCAAATTGCATAAAACGTGAAGAAAAATGCTTAAAAAAAACTTCGTGATTTTTTTTCAAGAATACTAAAATCACCAGTATATTTAAAGTCACTATTGTGACGGTACATTAGAACTAGACAGAAACAAAGTGTGAAGGGCCTGAACGGAACCCCTCGGTTTCAGTTCCTTGTTTAACACTGCCGTACAGCAAGGACATCCACCGGGTTCTCCAAGGATGGGCACATAGCTCACTCCACACTATGTTCTGTCAAATGTTGCTTATATACCAAGGATCTACAGGAAATATATAGTTGGAGTTCAGTAAATATTGGCAGATTTTAGTATTCAGGAATTACTAAATCGAAATAAATAAAAGGGCTGAAACTGAAAAACTTTAACCACAGGAAATTAGAGTTTTATAATTAATTACAGTACATCCTTATCGATTTTCACAGAAACTGCACCAAAGCACATTGAAGATCGAACTGATAGCCTGCTATACTACGATAATCATTAATCGCATAATATGTAATAAATAAAACCTCTCTTAGTCTGTACCGTCGATCGTGCTAATCTGAACCGGCCTACCTGGATTGCCATTTACCTCTTCTTTTCCTCAATAATTCGACCGAGTTGTGCAAGAAATGTGATTTATCATATAAATCACATTTCACAACTAAAGATATTTGACAAACAAGAAAGGTGGTAAAAAGTGGTGAAGTGGCAAAAAGTGGCCTTAAGACACGTGGAAAAGTTTGGAAAAGTTGGTTAGCCATAAAGGACACCTATTAGGACTAAAAAACGTCAAAAATCCTTTGTAAGTTTTGTGTATTTTTCAGACGGATTTCACTGTACTAGATGTAATTTCGACTTTAATTCTAGCCAAAGCAAATTTTTCGCTAATTAGTTAACTTTTCCTTCCTGATAATATGAACACCCTCGATTAATTCGCAACTTTTTACGATGTTCACAACTAAAGTCAAAGATATTTGACAAACAAGAAAGGTGGTAAAAAGTGGTGAAGTGGCAAAAAGTGGCCTTAAGACACCTATTAGGACTCAAAAACGTCAAAAATCCTTTGTAAGCTTTGTGTGTTTTTCAGACGGATTTCTCTGTACTAGATGTAATTTCGACTTGGGGGCCGAAGCAACCCACCCCCCCCCCCCCCCCCCCCCCAAGTCCCAGCCTTACCTTCAATTGTGTAGATATTCTGTCGGCCACCTCGTCCGTAAAGTCCTGTAAGAACTGTTTGGAAACCTTGCCCATAACTCCCTTGTCGAAAGGTGACACCAAGGCGGTACTACAAGTGGTAGCTACTACCGTCATCAACATCAGCTGTATGATCATTTCTGCTTCTTTCGGGACTCGTGTTACTTTGAGGAATATCAGCGCTAATAAAGGGTATAACGGTAAATACAACGAGGATTGTAATCGTGCTTAAAGTATAAACTTGGACAGATCAATGATCATGCGCTGAGCAAATACCAAACAGATTAAATGGTTGCAGAATACGGATAAGTTTATGACCAATTTAAGTAACTTGGTTCTGCAAATCTAAAGCTCTGCGAATTTATCAGCAGCAGAAAAATTTATAACATGTCGTTAACATGAACTCTAGAATTGAGACTACATAATAATACAACATAAACCATACTTATCCCCGTTTTAAACAATTAAAATCACTACAAAGAACTGGTTTTATTATATATACATAATGAAATGCACCCCTTACCAGAACTTCGACTTTCTTTTAAGCAAAATAATCAACTTTTTTCAAGGATACATTCCGGAAACTTTAATTGCATGAAATTTAAAGAAATAAACGCTGAAGTTATTTTATTCCAGCTCAAAAATCAAAAACCATTAATGATGAATCACCACTTATATTTAAATTCATTCTATTAAGTAGTACTCTAGAAAAATCACTTAGTTCAGTTATGTCCGGATAACTGTAATGTTTGATATCGGACCCTTACTGATCAGTTCATAAGTCCTCAAGCTAGTAATCTCCATTTTCTTGCGTCCCGTTTTCTACTGAAGGTTGATGGTGATATCATCAGCATATACGATGATATAATCCTCCCTGTAACTGATATCTGCCCTCCCCACTGTCATATACTCCTCAGGGATGTTTAGAGGGATCCCACTCTGCAAATCGTCCTCCAGCACCCTCGCCAGTTTCCCCTCCAGCACCGAGTTGAGGAGACTCTCGATCCCCTCCAGTATCAAGTTATCCTCCTCCAGTCTCCTTTGTTCGGACATCGTCATTCCGTCCATCTCCGCTCCAATGTAGAGTTTCCCAGTCCATATATCTACATTTGCTGTCACGTTGGGGACTAGCGAGTATCCCCTGTCCTTCTTTACCATCCTCACTGTTCCTATCCAATTAGTCAGGGACTCGAACTCCGTTCTAATCTCAAGTTTCGGGTTATCACTGCTCAGAGTGAGCCGTGCTCTGAGGTGAACCAATACGGAGATACCGTCGTCGGTGATGCTTACTTCCGGGGGTTCAGTGCTGCTGATCTTCACGGTCTTCCTGTTAAATCCAGCCAGGATCCGTCCCTCGTTTTCAGGGAACTCTACACTCACTGTATCTATACGCTGGCCATTGCGCAACACATCGAAAGTCGTTCTACTCCCCTCAGTGCCTGTCTCTACCAAAGAAAACTTGAGTAAGTCGAAGTGGTGTAGGTTCTGGATGCCTCTAGAGATGAGGTCCTTCGTGAGGATGATGGAGACCCCACTGTTAGGACCTGGAACCACTCCACACCAGTCTCTAGCCTGTCTCTTCTTTCTAGCTGGTTCCTCGGTGGCAGGGATGTGGATAAAGGGAGGTGTGACTATTTGTGTGGTGTTTGGTACTCCTGTCAGTTCTATAACTGCGGGTGTAGAGATAACAGCACAGCTAGGTCCCCCTGTTATTACTGATGGGTTAAAGTCCACTTTCAGTTCTCCTCCTGATTGCAATGGCATCGAAAAGTCCTGGTTGAACATTGCATTGTCGAAGTTAGCTGCAGCTTCACCCACCACTTCATTCACTTTCTCGCGAATAGATCTCTCCAAATCTCTCTTCAGATCCTTTTCAAAGATCCACACAATGAAGTTAAGAAGCCAGGCGTACCAGGAACCTGAAATGTTAATGTCGAGAGATCCCATACTCGCCCTACAAGAACCCGAGTCATGTGAGAACCCAACTTTTCCGTTCGACTTTACCCCAAGATTGACCCTGTCTGAGATACTAAACCCATTTGAGCTAACTTGAACTCCTCCACCAAATGTCATGGAGTACCACCAGGACCTCTTGTTGTAACTCCAGCTCCCTGAGGCTCTTATAGTCCCTCGCATACTCGCGTCCACAACAAGTTGACCTGTTCCACGGAGGGTGATGGAGGGGTTGAGGGTGAGGGTGGTTACTCTCACTCCCCAGTACTTGAACGAATGGCCACTTCCACTGTCACTTCCACTGAATGATTTTCCCTGGTGGGGTTAACAAATATTAAAATTACCTGATTGCATGACATTATGATCACAAAATTTCCTAAGACTGATTTGAATTTGTATAATATTTCGAATATATCAGATTAGTACAGAGAAATCCGTCTGAAAAATCGATCTGCCGACACACAAAGCTTACAAAGGATTTTTGACGTTTTTAAGTCGTTATAGGTGTCCTTTATGGCTGACCAACTTTTCCAAACTTTTTCACGTTTTTTAAGGCCACTTTTTGCCACTTTACCACTTTTTACCACCTTTCTTGTTTGTCAAATATCTTTAGTTGCGAACATCGTAGTAGGCACGTGCCTCTGACGCGCTACTACTTGGCGGTGGAGATGCAAGACATTCTTGGCCTGGTAGCACTCTAGCTCGGAACCCAACCCAAGTAACCCAAGTAAGTAAGTAATAGCTTAAAACACGGAGAAAAGTAGTTTTTAGAAAAAAGTTATCAGATGGCATAAAACGTGGAGAAAAATGCTTTTAAAAAAACTCCGTGAATTTTTTTTTCAAGAATACTAAAATCACCAATATATGTAGTTGGAGTTCAGTAAATCTCGGCAGATTTTAATAATCAGGAATTACTAAATCGAAATAAATAAAAGGGCTGAAACTGAAAAACGTTAACCACAGGAAATTAGAATTTTATAAAGTTATAATTAATTACAGTACATCCTTATCGATTTTCACAGAAACTGCACCAAAGGCACATTGAAGATCGAACTGATAGCCTGCTCTGCTACGATAATTGCATAATATGTAATAAATATTATCATGCCTTCTTCGGGCTGTAAATGAGCCATGAGGCCAAGTAGACGTTTTCATGATAAACTATACCGGGTCTATCGAGGTATAAAGCGTTTCATATACCGCATTAAGGGCCATTTAATACAAATGTATTGTGTCGTTTATTTTTTGCCACTTTACCACTTTTTACCACCTTTCTTGTTTGTCAAATATCTTTAGTTGTGAACATCATAGAAAGTTGCAGATTAATCGAGGGTGTTCGTATTCGCTCCTACTAAATCGCTCGCCCAAATTTTAAGAAAATTCTTGTGAAAAGGCCCTTTGGGCATGAAAGTGATCGGAATCGGTGTATTTTTGGACGCTGATTCCGACTCACCCCCCATGACGTAGGGTTAAAATGCTTCCCTGGAGAGTTATGGGCAAAAAACCGATTTGGTCACGTGACAGGCTAGTAAAATACGAATTCGATTGTTTAGGGCTCGGGTTAGGGTTAGGGTTGTGGTAAGGGTTATGGTTAGCTTCGGGGTTATGGTTAGGGTTAGGGTTGGGATAAGGGTTTATGTAAAACCGTTTTGTACGGCTGCAATACCATAAAAACCAAAGTCACGTGAAATTTTTGGGCGAGCGAATTAGTAAGAGCCGTTCGTATTATCAGAAAGAAAAAAATTTTGTAGACTATTTTTACCTCAGATAATTAATTAATTGGATAATTATCAATTAGCTAATTAGCAAAAATAAAAAATTTTTTTATTGGCTCAAAATGATTGGAATAGCTTAAAACACGGAGAAAATTAGTTTTTAGAAAAAAATTTCCTCCAAAAGTTATCAAAGGCCCCTTCCAGCCATTGCCACCTGCCACCTAATTTGGCAGGTTTTACATTAAGACTGATAATCAATTTGAAGTCTTAAAATGATTCCTGCAAAATTAACCGAAAACCTGCCTATTTATCGTATTCGTGCAGAGATTTATCTCACGTAATTATTTAATCGAGTTGTTGATTTATAGAAAAGCCTGCAAAATTAACACAAAACCTGCCTCACCTTTCACCTACTCTCGGCAGGTTTGCTCTATTTTGGCAGGTTTTCCGTTAAATATAAAGTCGAATGCTGCAGATTTAACGCAAATCCTGCGTAAGTTGAGATAATTTGAATCAACTTGTGGCGTGATTAAACCTATATTGGCAGGGGTTTTGGATAATTTGAGTGTACAATGTGGAATACTGTAATGATCGTATAACCTTATTACTAGGTAGGGTGTAGGACTGAGACTTGGTTTGTGCAAAGCTACAGAAGTACAGAATGCTACATGCCTACATGGCTCTATAGTTTATACTTTTATACATGCAGTCACTAGTCAGTGGCGAAACGACCGCCCGACACTCCGGCAACCCCTGCTATGCGGAAGGGGATGGGGGGGGGGGGTGCAGCTGCGGCCTCTTAGGTACGTTTCGCCACTGCATATTATCCACTGTTACCAACACGGGGTCTATGATAAGTTTGAGTATAAAAGTACAGGGTGGGCCAAAAGTCAGTGTGTAAACGTTGGCCTTAATAGCTCAGTCACTGAGTGCCCAATTGAAATACTTCCTTCTGGTATGACTTAGTACCACCACTGGTTCGAGGAATTTGTCAACTCGAAAAATATTCGCGTTCATTTTTTTCAAATGGAGGTTCATTTTCACATTTTTTTGATAGTTTGGATAATCGGATCAAGCTAAATGTTATTGAATTGTGTTTGGCCATTCGAATTACGTTCGCCCTGAAAGAATGAGAGTTCTAGCTTCTCAGATGACCGAGATATGAAGCATAACAAGCTTGTTCATTACGTGTGATCAGGTGATTGGTTTACCTAATCACGTGATAAGGTGACCCCGTTAACTACCCCGTTAAACATTATGGGAATTGTTAAGGGTGCCCAATTAAGGTGTCGTGTCACGGTGTCACATAATCACCCAGTCAATTTGTTAACGAGATACACAAAATGCTTGTTAACTTCGTCATTTCTAATCCGTTTTGCCTCATTTTTTCAGATCATATGCAACATTTGATAATCTACCGTCTCTAAAAAAATTAGGCGTTCAGGATTTTCAGAGAAAACAATATAGGTGTTTTAATATTGAATGGGCGTGGTCTAAAATATTCGAATTTTCAAATTTTGACGACGGAATCCTCGAACCAGTAAGTACAGTATGCCATCTGCAAAGCAACAGCTCTCAAATATAAAACTCAGCGGAGGTATAAGACCCAACGTTTGCACACTGACTTTTGGCCCACCCTGTATAAAAACCGATTATTGGAAAATAACTGTTTGCTTAACTTCAGTTCTTAGGTTGCCATTTTTAGATTAGATTGCTATGTTCTTAAGTAGTGAGGACAGCACTTTTTCAGTTGCAGTGCCTCTACCTGTTCATTGTTCACATTGTAAGATTTAGTGAATGAAGTGATTCTGAAAGAATCTTCAATTACAATTAATATAATAGTTCTAAATATGCAGTTATTTTCAGATTATGAGATATTTGATCGGAAATTTGTCACACGTTAAAGTGACACTTAATAAGTTGGACCTTAATCGAAATTCGTATTCACGAATTGGAAATAGCTCGTACTATAATTTATAGGTTGACCTCCCACATATGCTCTAAGTGGGAGGTCAACCTATAACTCAAATTATTGCTATTTACCAATATTAATTGATCACTGATGTGGCACTTTCAGCGGAAAATTAGTAATAGAAAGCGGACAAACCAGTTTTGGTGAAGGATGTATATCTTATACTCTTATAGTAGTTGTACACTGTACAGCAATGCTAAGGTAATGAGGTAATGCTGTAATGGGACCACTGCGGACCCTCTACCGGCCAAACATATTATCTCATTATTGAAGGGTGTAGACTGTAATATAGATGTAAGAACTTGCTAAATTGGGAGGTGACTGTTTTAAAATGATCAGATGCTTGCTTACTAACTTATTAAGAATGAGAGGTGATAGTGATTTACTTTATCTTGACAGGACAGTTAAGTATTTAAGCTTAAGAAACCACGTGGAGCTAAACGGTGCAAGTGATATAATACTTGAAAATTGACCCCCCCCCCCCCCCGACAATTGACCAAACAAATATATTTATTATACTAACCCTAACAGTAACCCGATTGGGCGACATCTGTCCGACAGCGACATCTGTCCGACAGCCGAATTGGGGATTTCGGACAGATTTCGCTGTCGGACAGGAGTCGTTTTTGGCGACATCTGTCCGAATTTCGGATCATATTGTAATTTCGGTTCACATTCGTATTTCACAAACTCACGGGTAATTTCGTGACGTTGCTCCCATTGTTCGAATGCTGATTTGATCCATTGAGATCTGATCCATCGATACGTGATTGACTATTTAAGGACAGGATTGTGCTAGCCGTACACTAACAAGCTGTCGATCACATCACAGGACACAGCCTACATGAGTACATATAGGATAGCAGCCGTATGGAGATCAGTTATCGCAATCCACAATGGCAATCAATCTTCAGTAAACAGACCCAGATCTGCAGCAAACAGACCCGAGAGATCTGGAAACGCTATCCATTCCTGCAAACTAAATCCTCTCTACCGACAACAGTCCAATGATGCTCTGGGACTCTGGATGGGACGAACAGACTCGTCGATCATTCCTTTGGGGGACTCCTAAGAACGCAGATCATATGGTGGACGCGGAGCATTGCGTAGTCAACGCCCAACGGTACCTTCAAATCCGCACCTAATCTCTTCCATCAGCTCTTCACAGTCCACGGACTCTTCCCTGACGGCTGGCACCTCCCCCTCTTCTAAGGACTCATTCCTGGAAAATCGACGACCCTCTACCGCAACATGTTCGAGGAGATAGACACCTGGGCTTCTGAGGCCTTGGGGCTACCAACCACAATACATTCTCATGGACTACGAGCTCGCCATTCACAACGCAGTTGCTTCATGCCTGCCTGCCTAGGTCGAAAATAAACTAGTAGTACACTATGGCTCAGATCATATCTCAAATTGGCAATGTTACGTATTCAAATTAACAGTTCAGATCACGTCTCTAATTGGAAATGTGTTGTATTGAAATCAGATCACAATTTCGGACAAATGTCGTTTTTTCTGGTACCCTGAGTCGGACAGATGTCGCTGTCGGACAGATGTCGCTGACAGGAGTCGTGTTACCCAGTAACCCTAACCCTGACCCTAACCCTGACCCTGACCCTAACCCTAACCCTAACCCTGACCCTGACCCTAACCCTGACCCTAACCCTGACCCTAACCCTGACCCTAACCCTGACTCTAACCCTGACCCTAACCCTGACCCTAACCCTGACCCTAACCCTGACCCTAACCCTTACCCTAACCCTGAATTGACCCCAGTGTAATTACATGGGGGGTCAATTGTCGGGGGTAGATTGCATCAGGGGGTCATTTGTCGGAGGGGGGGGGGGGGGGGGGGGGGAGGGGGTCAATTGTTGCGGTACCGTACTATATAAGTATATAAGTATATAGCGTACTATACCTCTCATTTGGAGATTCAGTGCCATGGTTGTCAGCTTTTTATCAACTCCGGCCAATTTCTTGACTGCGCTAATCAACTCGGTTTTATTGACTTTTAGTTTTGGTGCCAAATAAGCAAAATTCCAAATAACTTAAGAACTTAAAAGAAAGATAAAAGAAACCTGCCAATTTATAAATTTAACGCTGCCATAATAAGATTATAGCATTATAATCTATTTGGCATGGATTGATAATTTTATAACAAATCCTGCAAAGTTAATGGAAAACCTGCCGATTTAACTTTATCACTGCCGTAATCTATCCGGCAAGGATTGATAATTTTATAAAAAATCCTGCCAAGTTAATGGAAAACCTGCCGATTTAACTTTATCACTGCCGTAATCCATCCGGAAAGGATTGATAATTTTATAGCAAATCCTGCCAAGTTAATAGAAAACCTGCCAAATAACAAATACCTGCGCTGTTGATGCAGGATCACTAGTTAATTAGGCAGGTTTTGACATAAAAAATTAAGAGAAAACCTGCGGATTTAGTGTAATATACTGCTGATCTGGACAGGGTAAATTAGATTACTAGGCAGGAGTGGTAATTTCGCAGTCTTCGCTATTAACTGGGCAGGTTTTAGGTTAAATTCGCAGTGGCAATGGCTGGAAGGGGCCTTATCAAATTGCATAAAACGTGGAGAAAAATGCTTTTAAAAAAACTTCGTGATTTTTTTTTCAAGAATACTAAAATCACCAGTATATTTAAAGTCACTATTGTGACTTAGGAATCCTAGAGCACATCCAGAGAATGGGGTTGGACAGCACTACGCATCTCTACATCCTAACCGAACCCCAGTTTTATCTTTTAAGTTACTTGATTTACAGAGTAAAACTGTTCGTAGAAAGATTGTAGAAGCGATGTATATATTGAGATTAAGTCCTGAAATGAATGATCGTTCTGAGTTGAGTTATTTGTACAAATATTTAGTCGATATTTAACTAGTAAGTAATGTATTGATAGGACTAGCTTGGATAGTAACCATGGCAACCGAGTTATCGTTGATTAAGTGCTGATTTTATCAATAGTTTTTTACACATGAATTGGGGATTTCTGAACAACCAGTTTTACGTTTACTAATTAGTATAGTATCATGAGTAGTACAGGATTTAGTTGTATTAGCTTACATTTCTTCTGTCGTATTTTTTGAAGTTTTGAATTTTTTGCAATTACATTTTTGGGTCATATTTCGTAAATTTTATTTCTCTGTTTTTGTTTTAATGTTATTTTAAATTTCTTTCCGTCGTTAATTTTACACATGTTTAACAATTTTATTACAGAACTGAAGAAGACGTAGTTACGTGGAATGATTATTTCAATTCAATAAAGTTTCTAGCCTAAAGTCTGTTTCTTCATTTTGTTCGCATCTTTAAGAGTCAAAAGATAACTTCTCCAAGCAAAATCAAGTTCAAATGCGACTCATAAATATAGCCCCCTTTAACTACTATTGTGACGGTACATTAGAACTAGACAGAAACAAAGTGTGAAGGGCCTGAACGGAACCCCTCGGTTCAGTTCCTTGTTTAACACTGCCGTACAGCAAGGACATCCACCTTTTCCAAGAGGGCAAACCAAACCCCCGTGGTTCACTTAATGTAGCAGACGGGTTACACACAATTGATACATCCAAAGTTAATGTGCCCACGTGCCTTGGACCTTGTTTGATCCCACGTGGTGACTTTGTTTGTGCCCACGTTGACCGCAGCAGCTATCTGATATATCTCCACATAAACAATGGCCTAATGCTTTTAGATAAGTTCAAACAGTGCCGACCCAGACTTAAAAGAACTTGGTGGAACCTTAAAGTCGACTGTACTGGCTTTAGCAGTGTCCCTTTTAATTATAATCAATCTGTGTTATCATGAATATCAAGCATATATCAAATATCAAAATATAAATGTTTAAAAATAATAAGCCATAGATATAAGCTTAAAAGGAGTCGAAAGTTTGTTTCTACAGGTTTTATCTCTTCCAAGGGGGTATGAGAACACAGACAATGAAACATGAAAGTTAATTACAAACCTGAAACTGGAGAATAACCAGGAAGCATCTTCTATAATTCATGTATCCTTAGTTTTTAAATTAGCAATTTTATATCATTAATTGTTTACTAATTTTAAACCTCCTATTTGAAGTGCTTATTCGTCCAGGAAAATTGTACTAATACACGCTACCTTTGGGAAAGGGCATCAAGTTCGCAAAGGATCGTTAACCAGACCGTCCAAAGTGAGAATAACTTAATAAAGGTGAGAAAAACATAATCTAGGTGAAGAATAACTTTAACCAAGCACTGAGAATATCCTAAACAATGCAACTGCTGGAGAATAACTTAATCAATGCACTGAGAAAATAACTTAATCAAGTGAAAAGAACATACTCAAGGTGAGGAATGACTTAATCCAAGTGTGAGAAGAACTTAATCTAGGTAAGAATAACTTAATCAAGGTGAGAATAAAAACTTTTAACAATGCAACTGAGAAATAACTTAATCACGGGTGAGAATGACTTAAATCAGGTGAGAATAAACAAATCAAGTGTGAAGAATAAACTTAATCAAGCTGAGAATAAATATAATCAAGTGAAAATAACTTAATCCAATGCACTGAAATAAACTTTTAATCAATGCACTGAAATAACTCAATCAAGGTGATAATGACTTAATCCAAACGTGAGAATGTGACTTATCAAGTGAAGAAATAACTTAGTCAAGGGTGGAATAACTAAATCAAGGTGAAGAATAACTTAATCAGCTGAAGAAAAATTTAATCCAAGGTGAAGAATAACTTAACAATGCACTGTAGAATAACATTAATCAAATGCACTGAGAATAACTTTAATCAATGCACTGAGATATTAACTTAATCAAGGTGAAATGACTTAATCAAGTGATAAATGACTTAATCCATGGTGAGAATAACATAATCACTGTGAGAATAACTTAATCAAAATGTGAAAAATACATAATCAAAAGGTGAGAATAACTTTAATTCAAGGTGAGAATGACTTTATCGCTGGTTCAAACCTTACAGTATAACGCACACTCCTGAGAGAGGTAAGCTTTCTTCGATTTTTTGATCGTATTGAGAAGGGGGCGAAAAGGCCAACTTTTGTTGGCCTCAAAATATTTGGCCTACCGGTCTAACTGCATCCAAACTGCACATAGTTCCGATGTTAAAAAATTCATATAACATTGCTGTTACTCTTCTTGTGCCGTGTTTCAGTATTTACAAGTAAATTAGCAAGGACAAAAATCCAGTTGTGGAGCAGCATGACACCAGAAATCGTGATAATTTATAGTACATAATATTCTGATAATACACGTCATGTATTCATCAGAAGTTTTCAGAACCTAGCGATTATAAAAATTCAGATAACAAATTGCTGGTTACTCCTTCTGTGCCGTGTTACCATATTTTTCAAGTAAATTATCAGGACAACTGGGACAGAAGGCAAGATCCATGTCATGACACTGAACAGAGGGCGGTTACTCCGTTAGCCGACTTGTAACTTGTTAGGTACCAACATTTTAACCAATTCGCTTGTTTTCAACAATCAAGGGAATGTTTGTGCCGCAATTTGGTTATAGAAACCGAACAGCAACTGAAAAGTGTCACTGGAAACAAGTTTTCGATAAAGATATCAAATTTTGATTTAACATCAAAATCTTGATCTTGATATTTCTTGAAAGTATCTTACTCAGGATTGGTAGGCATGCGCCGGATGAGGGGTGAGCGGGTAGATTCGGTGTAGTTCCTTCCAGATCGGTTAAATGAACTTCTGAGGAGTGATCGGCAATTAATTAACAATTCAGCTCATATTTTAAAGCTCTTAGAGACAGAAACTGGGGTTCAGATTTTAAACCAAATGCAGGAAAGGGCGTTTTATGCCGCAAGGACGCATTAATCAATTATTAAACATGCCCTACCTAACAGACAGGGGCTGATCGTGAGATCTATCAACTTTAGGGGGAGTGTATGGTCTCTCCTGCAGCTGAGGCGATGAGATCCTTCCTGGAGACGTTACCCGGCCTGAAGATGACATCATGTTTGGAGATGATATCCTGGTCTCTCCAGATACTATCCGGTCCTGAGGTCCGGGGTGGGAACGTGAGGGAGTAGTTGCACGTGGAGTTATGCTGCGCGCACGTGGTGTTGTGATTGTTGGCGCGTTGCCACGGATGGATGTCACACTTTCACGGATTAGCTGTTCGGCAAGGTCCGGGTTGAAGGGTGAGGCCGTTTCTGGGATGGGGTCGTCTACAGGTTCTATCAGCATGAAACCTTGGAGGTAAAAGGGGGTTAGGAAATGCTATTTATTCTGTTTGCGATATTTTAAGTGTTTATTTTCATGAAGAGCTTTATTCGATGGATCAGTTGCTTTAAAATAAGGGTGGGCATTTCACAGCTGTCCAAAAAAAAAACAAATACGTCTTGCTTCAGGCTCCTGCTGTAATCTACATAATATTGATTTTACACCTGTAAATAGCTTATTTAATGTAAAATTAAAAGAATTACCTCCTTATTAAAAGTAAGACTGATAAAGTTATAGATGTCAATGAAAATGTTGGCACTGACCGTTATGTTGGAAGATTCCAGCAGTAGTTGGGTTATCAGTGCCCCGCGGAGAATACTCCTCAATCTTCACCGTGGACAGAAGTGCTCTTCCCATCTGAAATATATCGTATCATTATATTATGGTATTATCAAACAGAGATATCAATAATTCATTATCCAATTCAATTAATATTTTATATTTGTGACTATTAAGAGTACGTCTTGGGAACATGAAGTTCACACAATTATTTACTATAAATAATTGTTATTTCAAAATTTATGGGGCAGCGTTTCGCTACATGACAAGTTAACGTCATTCAGTGAAGATTTACGTGTCCACCAATAAATATAATATGAAACAATTATAAACATACCATGCTTGTTCTATTATGATGGAAAGATAGTGACGATAGTATGGCTGACATTGGACAATATAAACTCCTCTAACGTTAAGAAAGTTCGCATTTTTCAGTTAATTTTGAAATGTAAATAACAAAAACATTTTGTAGAATTAAACGCGAGAACAAAAACGTATATTTTCATTATCCCGTTACGCTTATAATAAATTTCGTTAAAACAATCTTCCCGAAAAAGAGTTATTGTTAGCTTTTATAATGGGTTGGCTATCTGGCGCCAGGAACAAAACCACCATTGCCGCGAGAATAAAAGTAAAACCTCTAGCTGACAAAAACATAACTAAACAATTCATAACGTTAAAATTAAATAACGAAGGCACAATGAAAGGTTTTGTATTCATTGTTTAATAACTCAAACTTTCCAACTCAAATGAACAGTCAACAGACGCCAGTAAATAACACACTGACAGTAACGAAACCAAGCAGACCTATGTAAAGGAGGCTGGCCCAGTGCGATGCTCATTTCTTATCGCATCAAGATGAACTCAACAATAGTTTTATTGGCTTTGATCGGTATTCAGCTGGCTTATTGCCAAAAAAACCTCGCTTTGAGACGTCCCACTTCTCAGGTCAGTTAGAAGGTAATTTTTTAATGTTTATTGTTTAACAGGTAAAACTCAATTTCTTTCCTTTTTGACATTACCAAATGCTTATAATGTAGTAAAAAAGCGTCGAATAAGCTCAAACGAGCTTAAGATCTTTATTTTCAATGATTGATCTAGGCTCCTCATTCAATCAATCAGTTTATATATGCATATAGTTAATCAATTAATCAATTAATCAATTAATCAATTAATCAATTAATCAATTAATCAATTAATCAATTAATCAATTAATCAATTAATCAATTAATCAATTAGTGACTCAACCAATTAACAAATTAATAAATTAATCAATTCCAGAGTTCTACATACGGAGGATACATACGGCGCGGACAATGTCCGGGTCCAAAAGGGGAGAGCGACAAAGCAGTGGACGGGTTTACCAATGGAGACTGGGGAGACAACTCGTGTACACACACCAAATATGCTAAAGATAACTGGTGGCAGGTTTTTAAGACTTTGTTAACAAAATAACTTTTTTATTTTATTTTATTTTTTAATTGATTAACAAAAAATAACCTGATTAGTAAGATGAACATTTTTCATCTTAAACGAGTGTAGGACACTCAAAAAGGAATTTTTAATATTGATGTTACACTTCGACTCAAAAACAATATAAAACAATGGAATTTTTAAAACTTATTAATTTACATGCATCAAAATCAAACAAGAGTTTAGAAGAGTTAATTTGTGTTAAAACTGAGCGTAATTTTACTGTTCTTTTAGGTTACACTCGAAAAGGTCTACACAATTGAGGCGGTGAAGATTTTCAACAGAATAGATTGTGCTGGTTCTAGAATCATCGGCGCTAAAATCATGGTAGGAAAGGATGGAGCCTTTGAAGAATGTGCCACCGTTGAGGAATTAATTAAGGTAAGTGAAACATTCCAGTGTGCCCCAGGACTGGAGGGTGATGTCGTGAAGATTGTTCAGGATGAAGCTGTTTTGACACTTTGCGAGGTTCAGATATTTGGCAGTGAGTCAAGTGCGGATGAAGAGGAGGAAGAGGAGGAAGAGGAGGAAGAGGAGGAAGAGGAGGAAGAGGAAGAAGAGGACAAAAAGGAGAAGAAGAAGAAAGACAAAAAGGAGAAGAAAAAGGAGAAGAGAAAGGAGAAGAAAAAGAAGGACAAGAAGGACAAGAAGAAGAAAAAAGATGATGCTGAATAAAACATGATTAGTCAAATTGTCTAGAACAAAAAGTTTATGATTATTGTATAAGAATCTACAATTTGTTATAACTTAATTCAAAGCCATCTGTTTTATTTTTCAATATATGTATATGGTATCAATATCATGTGTTTTAAAAAATTAAAAAAATCTTACTGCCCGATGTTTATCAAACAGTTTCATCGTCAGAAATTATGTTTAGCCTGACATTAGCTCCATATTTATTAAAGTGAGGATTTTAAATTTAAGGTGCAAAGTGTCATAATGCGTTTAGTTTTTCTTCGCTTCGATTAGGAAAGTAAATGTTCTGGTTTTAATTGATGGTATCTACGAAGGATGTTTTTTTCCAGGCACGTACACGATTAGTAATACATATAAAGTCAAACCTATACCGGGCCTAACGAAAAGAGCACGGTATAGAAAAAAAGACACAGGCTAGCAATAAACACATCTATGGATATTCATTGACCTAGGGATATTCATTGACCTTACTGGGTCGCGCTCAGCCTGTCATTCCACCTAATCTCTATTCATAATTCATATGTTTATGAACATGATAGCCTGAGGTCCCCAGGTAAAACAATAATGATTAATGATTTGACAGAATTAAATTATTTGTCTAATTACTTTGATCACAAGTCTAAATTTTATTCATGCTGCTCCGAATGGCTAAATCTCGTTCAAACCAAAGAAAGAAACTCAGATATTGGTGACAATCACTATTCAGTGTCCCTTTTCTTCTTTTTCATCTCTTTCTTCTTTTCGTCTTTTGTCTTTCTTCTTTTTATCTTTTTCATCTTTTTTGTCTTTTTAAAATATTTTTTGTCTTTCTTGTCAATTTTGTACTCCTTCTCCTTCAATTGCACGTTTTGCATTTGGTATGAGCACAGTGCGCTCAGCGCACGTGTCGTTGCATCATTGATCGCTGGTTTATATCCCGTCCATTTCTCTGTCGCCTTCACCGTTAGTGGAACAAGTAGATTCCTTTGCTCGGTACATGTCTAATTCAGTAAAAAACAGCCAAAATCACCGATGTTATATCAGAGTTATTTCTACTTACAAGAAAGATATTATGGAATGCATTATAATTATTATATCAGCCTGCATCAATATTACCAATTTGGTAATTTAAAATTTTCGAGAAGGTCATCTATGTACAAATTGCTCAGAGTTTGGATTTAAGAAAGACTATGTAACTTGAACACCTATGGTATTAGGGGTACGGTACTTTACTTATGCTCTTATGGAATAGCTATTTGGCTAGCAAAAAGCAGGATGTTATGTTTAACAATGTATAACCAATAACCATCGGATACAATGAATGTGAAATTTGGTGTACCACAAGCCCACTAGGGTCAAATGGGCCATTAACCCTAGAATGTTCACTTATTAATACTATTGTTAGTCTGGTAGCTGGTGCTAAAAGTAAAATCTTTATAACTTTGAGCTTTTGAGGCAAGTAAGACCTGTAATTCATTTGCATGATAACAGTTTTGTCGCGTTGGGGTCTATAAACTATCAATTACCTTAAACGATCTGCTTTGATTGTCATGGAAGGTCGTAGAACGATGGGTCATATCCTGCTCCTGGATCAATATTGTTCATTCACTATTGTTAGTCTGGTGGCTGGTGCTAAGATCTGTATAACTCGGAGGCAAGTGAGACCTGTAATTCATCTGCATGATAACCATTTGAAGGAGCAGTTTTGTCGTTCGTGCTGTATGCTATTATCATTATTATAATTATTATCATTATGTGTCTATGATCAAATATTATTGTAATTGCTTCATTTATTATATTTTGGCGATCAACTGTCTTCCTTTGTCAATATAACCAATAACATGTTTGATTAATGATAAGCTGGTGCTAAGAATTAGATAATTTACATTTGGGGCAAGTGAGACCTGTAATTATTCTGCATGATAAACATAAAGGAGCAGTTTTGTCGCGTCGTTCGTGTTGGGGTCATAAACGATCAAACACCTTAGGGGTCGTTCACATATTATCAAGTAATCACTTTTTGGGTAATTTTCAACCCCCCTCCCCGTATTCGTAATCAGCTTTACAATTAAAAATAGCTATTGTGTCAAACTTACACTAGCGTAATACTAATAATTTAGGATTAGGAACCCCATCCCCCCTCGGGTTAATGGGCGAACCTTTATTATTATTACTATTCTTTTAGAGAGGCTGGGGCCTGGGCCACGAGAGGATAGCATGTGGATGCTTTGCTTACCTCTGGAGTATGGCAGTCCTATGGGAGGATGCCGGAGGAATGTGTAATGTAGGATGATGGTAAGTGTTGTAAGATGTGTCGTGTATGAACGCTTAAGTGGCAACTGGGTGTGGAAGAAAAAGTTGACTCTGACTTATGCTTTGATTGTCATGGAAGATCTGTATAATTTACGTTTGAGGCAAGTGAGACCTGTAATTCATTTGCATGATAACAGTTTTGTCGCGTTGGGGTATTGAACTATCAATTACCTTAAACGTTATGCTTTGATTGTCATGGAAGGTCGTAGAACAATGACCCGCTCCTGGATAAATGGACTGTTTCGAGCACATTACAAACATCTAGACACTAAGACACTCTCTCTCTCTAACTACGTATAGTAATCTGTGTTTAGTACCTAATCTGTGATCTCTGCGGTCTTCGTACGTGGTTTGCTGCTTCGTACGTGGTTTGCTGCTTCGTACGTGGTTTGCTGCTTCGTACGTGGTTTGCTGCATATTAGTTTACCAATATCTGTGTGTGAATTAAGGACATGGTAACACCTCCATATTGCCATCTCCGTTCTCACAATATAAGTGTTTTTAACTTAAAAGTTAAAATGCTCTGTCTCAGGCTTACTAAGAAGACATTTGTAGGCCGAAAGTCTTGACAGCTGCGAGTCAGATAGTTAGGACTCCACTGGCAGAACCAGGATCAACATTCAGTACATATTGATTGTGGACACAAATACATAATAAATCCTTGATACTTACTTATCTATACTATATTTTAAACTTGACGAACTCCCCCGGCAACGGGGAAATTTCATAAAAGACATTGAAAATCTACCTAAAAATGACCCTCTGGTGTCACCGATTTGAGCTTGCAAATGGAGTTGACACCTCGCCATTTTTAGCAGGGTTGTAAAAAAGGATAAGAATAGGATA
Organism: Bolinopsis microptera; assembly: GCF_026151205.1. Lineage (NCBI taxonomy): Eukaryota > Metazoa > Ctenophora > Tentaculata > Lobata > Bolinopsidae > Bolinopsis > Bolinopsis microptera. Next base: position 5,090,481 of record NC_087084.1, on the reverse strand, counting down.
TACTATAGTATTCTTAGAATTTTGATTAAGGCTTTAGATTTTCTATAATTAACGTCGGAAGTGAGGTAAAATGAACGTTAGAATAATTGTGTTATTTTAGCAAAGGTAAATGGCGCGTTGCCATGCTTTATCAATCAGTTAGAAATAACTAACAGATAAACAGGTTTACAAATACCGCTCGCCTCTAGTTTAGCTGCTGCCTGGTTTCTAGTTATAATATTCAACAAAAATATATACGTCTTCTCCGTCTATTGAGACAGCTGCAATAACAAGGTTTACTTGTCTTTTTGACTTTTTGAGTAGTGAGCTACTAGTTCAGTAGTTCACTAATCACTAATAATATTTTGACAGCTTGGTAATATTGACCCCAGGCAAAGACCTGCAACATATTCGCCCCACTCACCCAGCCTCATAACATGACCAAGTCAACTGGGGATCTAACCCTTTTTACTTTTTTAAGTGAGTGGGCTTACCTCAACTAATGGTATTGTAGTACTGTAGTAGTGAATAGCCTGTGAAAAGTGATCTGTATGCAGGATTAGAGAAGCAATGGTCATAGTATGCCCTTGTGGTCTTGGTGGCTCAACAGTTGTTGTTATTTTATAGCTTGCGGCTGGTGGCAGAAACCATTTTATTAAAAATTTAAAAACATCGTATTTCCGACCCAAGACGCGAGATCTGAACCATGGCAGGCCCTCACAAAGCATTAGAATACACGAGATCTGAGCCAAGTAATCTGAGCAAAGTAACCTGAACCACTTTATTGGCTGGTGCCCGAAGTGGTCTTACCAACGAGGAGGATACTTTGACTTCTTCTACCTTAGGGGTCGTTCACATATTAAGTAATCGTGTGACCCTTCCTTCCCCAGCAACTCGTTAGTCTTTAACTTCCAACAAATTAACACCAACTTCTCCCTCCGACCTAAGCCAGCAATTGTATAAATTGAGTTTTAACTATTCGACCGTTGTCCGCTGTAATTACAATTGTCGAGAGATCCTTCCAGCCGGGGATTCCACTCTTGTATCGTGTAAACTTCTAACACATCTCAGATCCTCCCTCTCTCCGCCATCAGAGTCCTCATTCCTGTAGATTCTGAACAGGACACTTAAATGCAGTTCTTTAAATATAATATTATTATGTATACCTGTATATAACTTTTTGTAAATTGGTCATTACGTATCTATATTCTCTAACATTTTTGTGAAATTCTGACCCGAACAACGTGAATTATTAAAGGGTTGCGTGTGGGTAGTTACATTTGGGCCACCCTGTATATATATTATTACTTTGGATAGATTCGTAGATTCCTCTACTGGGTAATCGAATAGTTTGACCGCCTTTGCAGCATCGCAAAGTCCATAAAAAGATAAAAGAATTTTTATTAGGGCGGCTGTGATTGCCGCCCTAATAAACTGCAAATTAACCCATTACTGCAAATGAATTACCATCAAACAGTGACTGTTTTTACCTGGGGATCCCAGGCTATTATGTTCTTTAACAATAGAGATTCGACCTTGATTCCATGTCTGCCAAATCACAGTTTAATTGATGTTACCAATCGCACGAAGAATTGGTCCTAGACTCTAGAGTCATTACCAAAACTTACGTACATAGTGTTTGTTATCATTTTGTTTAATTTTTTGGTCAAGTGTTTAACTGCAACCAATTAAGTATAGGTTTATACTATCTATTTTTATTATATATCTATTCAATCTCTCTATCTTAACTCAACTGTAACTAATTCAGTACCAGGTTTATGTTATTATTGTTGCTGATTCTTAGGACCTGGAAGTTCTCTCAATCTTCTAGCGTAACTGAATTTGTTGTGGATACAACAGAATATTCTACACCACTCCCACCGGCTGATGGGTCTGAATTCCAAGGTAATTTTCAAAATTCATATAAATATAAGGAAGCGTTCACATAATAAAACTCTCTATTTAGCGAGGGATCATGCGATTTTTTTTTCTTTACCGCGCACTTGTTTACAGAGGTCCATTAAAAACTATTAAAATTTGAAGTAGCGATTTAAATTGGGATTTCTGGGGCCCTATCATAAGCGCAATAAAAATCACGGCATCAATCGTCAACACCAAATATCTCACAGGGTGCAGTTTGAAAGAAGAACGAGGATTTCTGAAGTATGTTTGTGAATTAACTGAATATGATTATTATGACTATTTTGAAATCTGGGACACCTGAATCCAGCTCTACAAGTGCCACAACTCAAAGGAATATTACTTTACTTATTGGTTTCGCGGCCTCAACTCAGACATCTACAAAGAAGCAGGGCTGTGCTCCGAAGATCACCACCTTTACCAAGTCTGCGGAACGAGTACAATGCAAATGGGCAGGATAACAAATGATGAGACTCTATGTGGAAGCTATATCTGTGAATTGGACTCAGGGAGAATCTTTACCACCGTTGACATGGAAAACAGAGGCCTTCACTGCAACGGCCAACGAGACTGTGTGAATACCGATCTAGATGAGACAGGGTGTTCAGATGCTGATTATTCAATGAAATGGACAACCCTGCTAAGTAGAAAAAGAATATCATCCAAACATGTCTGTAATGGGATGTGCGAGCTTTGGAACTGTGAAGTGTGAGGACGAGGCTGATTGTGGAGGATACACTACGGTATCAGTTGTAACTACTTGGGTATAGGGAATTATCACTTACCAAAAAGCTGGATATGTGATGGTGTTAAGGATTGCAATGGCGGAGAAGACGAAAAGAACTGTGCTGTTACCAACGAGACACAGTACACTTGTGAACATTCTGAGGCAGGAGGAATAGTTCCTGTTTTAAATATCACACGATGTCATCAGATGGAGTTTGCTTCTGGGCCATCTCTGGAGGAAAACCCCGAACCTCAAGGAGATTTATTGTACTGCAAGAATTATGCGCCATATCAAACAAACTGCACTGACACCACCAAGATTGGAGGATATTGTCTTATGAACGGATACAAGTCCTCTTTTTCCAAATTTATGATATGTCGGGGAGAAAAGGCGTGTGACGATAATATCGAGAACCAGTGTCTTAGCACCTCCACCTCCTGCTCCATTCACAAACACTCACTGTGTGATGGTAAACAGGATTGTAACGATAAGAGCGACGAAACAAATCTTGACTGCACCTCGAAGACAGAACAGAAATGTAAAAGACGGATTGGAAATGCAGGGGAATTATCAATACCCCTGTCCTGGCTGAAAGACGGAGTAGTGGATTGCATTGGCGGCGCAGATGAAGAAGATATTTGGCCCACCTGTGGGTTCCAACAATCGTTAAGATTTGTTACCAGCAATGACCAAACATGTGAAAACGTTTATCTTTGCCAATGGGGCGATCCTGGATACGTGGAGTTCGGTCAACTCTGTGATGGAGTTGAAACTTGTGGGAATGAGAACAAAGTTTGCTCCGAGTCTAGTAGTTCACCAACAGTATCCACAACTGTTCTCACAACCGATAGAACCTTGACTAAGCATCTTTCACACTGCATTAAGGGGATCAAGAATACTCAAAACTTCAATGACACTTGCAAAACAGATGTCTCTTTCATCTTTCCGAATCATTACTTTTTTGGAGTGGAAAGCAGAACTACAGTGATCCTTCCAAAGAAACCTCAAACTTGTGACCACATGTTTGGAGAGCTGTATGTGTACACTAGTTGTACCGGTGAGTGTACCGACTCTACTTGTCCATTGAGAAATATTCCCAGATATGAAGTTTGTCCAGGACAATATCGCAACAGAATTGGCACCATTGCCAACAATGAATATTTGGCCTTCTTTATTAAGTCATTTGATATTATCTATACCAACAGATACTTTGTCTGTGATAACAAAGTAAAGTGCATCGACTTCTCAAAAGTATGCAACCTAGCTGATGACTGTGGGGATGGTTCTGACGAGGAAAGCTGCTCTAACCATTTTAAATGCAAACAAAGTGGTCTTTACATACCAAAGACTAGCAAATGTGATGGGTCGTTCGACTGCATGGATTTGTCCGACGAATGCAATGCTCAGTGTTCTACAACGATTCTTGAGGGCACAGTATTAAAGGTTCTCTCCTGGGTGATCGGGTTTCTAGCTATCCTTGCAAACTTAGTCATCATTGTCAAAAATGCAGGACCTCTGAAGAACTGTAAAACCACAGTGGCCCTGTTGAATAGATCTCTCATCATGATCATATCTTCAGGAGATCTTCTAGTGGGTGGATATCTATTTTGCATCTCAATCTACGATGGAATAATCTTTAAAGAAGATTACTGTACTCAGCAGATCAGTTGGATTACAAGCACCAACTGTTCAGTAATTGGTGTCCTCAGCACCATAGGCTCCCAAATTACTCTATTTGCAATGTGTGCATTGAGCCTTACCAGAATCTATGGAATATACAATTCCATGAGTATACCAGGAGAGGTAACGTGGAAGAAATCGCTGCAAGTTGCAGCAGGTTTGCTTATGATGACCCTAGCATCCATCACCATTGCTGTTATCCCAATCGTTAGCAGATTTGAGGATTTATTCGTCAATGGGGTGAAATACGCAGATCAACTGAAGGTTTTTATTGGAACACCTAATAAACAGAGGCTGCTTGCCATCTTTCGAGCATATTTTGGCAGAATGAAGGATACAACACTCGATTGGAAATTGATAAACAAAATGGTGTATGAGATGTATTCTCATGATAATGGCTATGAGGACCATACGACAGAGATTTCAAAAGTTGACTTCTATGGGAACGACGGGGTCTGCCTATTTAAGTATTTTGTCAAAGCAGAAGATCCTCAGAGGAACTTTGTATGGACAATCCTTGCATTGAACTTTGTCTGCTTCATTTTAATTACAATTTCCTATTTGGTAATAGGCATTATTTCTTACAGATCATCCAAAAGCTTGACAAAGACAGGAGGCAACGAACAGATTTCACGACGGAATAGAAAAATGAACATGAGAATCTCAATCATCATCACTACAGATTTTCTTTGCTAGATTCCATTCATAGTGATTTGTGTATTGCATTCCTTTGATGTCCTTGATGCAACACCCTGGTACAGCTTGTTCTCCATGATCATCCTCCCAATTAACTCTGTAATCAATCCATTGATCTACGATGATACTGTGACACACCTCCTCAGCCTTCCTGTTCAGAGATTTAGATCCTCCACGGCCAACTCAAGAACAATCAGGGACTTCAGAGAAAGAATAAGGAGACCAATACCACGTGAAACTATTGAGCTGGATGGTGTAGAGGTACAAGGTGGAGAAAAGCCTGTCACAGAAGCGCAAGCTGGAGAAGGAAACAATAAGAACCAAGTAGGAGATACCAACGTAGAGCTGACTGGAGAAGGAAACAACAAGAACCAAGTAGGAGATACCAACCTGGAGCTGACTGGAGATGGAAGCAACAATAACCAAGTAGGAGATACCAACCTGGAGCTGACTGGAGAAGAAAACAACAATAGCCAAGTAGGAGATACCAACCTGGAGCTGACTGGAGAAGGAAACAACAATAACCAAGTAGGAGATTCCAACCTGGAGCTGACTGGAGAAGGAAACAACAAGAACCAAGTAAGGGATACTAACCTGGAGCTGACTGGAGAAGGAAACAACAAGAACCAAGTAAGGGATACCAACCTGGAGCTGACTGGAGAAGGAAACAACAATAACCAAGTAGAATATATCAACCTAGAGCTGGCTGGAGAAGGAGACAACATGAACCAACAAAAACTATCAACCTTGATACGGTAGACGGACCCTTAGTTGCAGGAGCTATGGCAATACGAGTGTCAACTGTCAGTGCCCAAAAAGAATTGAAATTACGGTTAATTGAATCTGGAAATAGCATCAGAGCTAATGAAACAATTGAGGGAGCTGGAAAAATGTTAATGCTTAAGATAAAAAGAGATAAACAATACTCAAGAGATAGACAATGAAGTTGAATCCACTCTGTGATTACTCGCAGTTTTTTATGTACGCTATTATGTATCTATGGTAAAATATTATTGTTACTGCTGTATTTATTATATTTTGGCGATCAAAGTTGTCTTCTTTTGTGATTTGGATATTGATAAATTGTAGAAAACAATCATAATTCCTGATATAAGAGTAGGATTGTCCGGAATCAATTAACAGTAATGGTTTGACAGAATAAAATTATTTGTCTAATTACTAATCTAATTACTTTGATCACAAGTCTTAATTTTCTTCGTGCTGCTTTAAATGTTCAAAACCACAGAACGAATCTCGGAAATTGGTAACTCAGACGATCATTATTCAGCGTTCTTTTCCTTCTTTTTGTATTTTTTTTGTCTTTCTTCTTTTTGTCTTTTCTGTATTTTTTCTTCTTGTCCTTTATCTCCTTATTGTCTTCATCTTTGTCACCAGGTTCACCTCCAAATACTTGAACGTCGCAAAGTGTCAAGATATTCTTATCCTGAACTATTTTCACGACGTTACCCTTCAAACTTTTCTTGCACTCGAACCTCTCACTCTCGGTTATTTTTACCGTTATGGTGGCACATTCCTCAAATATTCCATCTTTTCCAACCATGATTTGAGCTCCAATTATCCTCTCACCACAACAGTCCATCCTGTTGAAGATCTTCACTGCATCAATTCTATAAACCTTCTCCAGTTTAACCTGTCACCATTTGCCCGTGTTGTATTTGGTGTGAGTGCACGTGTCGTCGCGCCATTGTCCACTGGTCTGCCCGTCCACTGCTCTGTCGCTTTGTCCGTTAGGTCGACATGGACATCTTCCGTATGTGGAGCTTTGGATGCAATTAATTATAGATAAATGAATTCTTGATAAACTGATTAATTGAACGGGGATTCATATTTATTTAAATGAGTGAAAGAAATATTTCATTGTTCGGCATTTTTCTGTCGTTAGTCTATTATATTATGTTGTCATCTGTTGTTGAAAGGAGGTCTGATTAGACAATAAGTTTACTTTATTACCATAATAGCAGTCCACAACTTTATTAGTTAACACCTTGTGGTTTGCCAGTTTTTATTAATAAATAACTTATAGTTACTTACTTTGGTATTATTATTATAATTAGTTGTACGTCTTTTGTATATAAATATACAAAAGGTGACTCCCTGTTTAATTATAACGATGCTATGTTTAACTCTATAATAGGGACAACTATAATTTGGGTAGGGTCTGTATAGTGTTAACTTGTCAACAATACCCACAATTGGTTCGTTTACTGCCTAGGATATGACTGGAATTATAATGTTCATGAAACTGCCGGAATTTATCAAACTTGTAATTTCAGTGTAAATGGATATTAACCCTTTTGAATGGTGGACATGTTATTGTATTCACTTAGAGTTTTTGTGTACTAGAGTCTTACTGAAAGAGTTAAGACTACAAACTTCTAATAAGTAAACACGGTAACTTTCATCCTCTTAATAAGTTTATTAGACAAACTAAGGTTGGAATATAGATCGTACCCTCTTCACTGAGTCTATTCAGAAACAATCAGAAATTTTAATGAAAGAAGCTTTTAAGTTAATATTTCGATTTCCCGAGTCCCGAAATAATATGATGCTTACTAAAAAGTAAACATGACACAAGTAAATAAATAAATTCTGTGGTTTCAAACATTTAACTAATTGTATGAAATAATTAATATTGAACATTTATTAAATTTAGGAGGGTCCAGTAACCAGTTCTTACTTCATTTCTTATCGCATCAAGATGAACTCAACAATAGTTTTATTGGCTTTGATCGGTATTCAGCTGGCTTATTGCCAGACAAACCTCGCTTTGAAACGTCCAACTTCTCAGGTCAGTTAGAAAGAAATTTATAATATTCGAAACCTTTTTAAAATTACTTTCCCTAATGTAAGCTTGTTCACTGCTAATTCTAAGTCGAAAGTTCGAACGGGCTTAAAATTTTAAATTTCAATGATTGATCTAGCCGTATGAATCTTTATCTAATCAATTTATTCAAAATCATTCATTTAAATAATTAATTAACTCCAGAGTTCTACATACGGAGGATGTACGTGTGTGAGAGGAGAAAGCGACCGAGCAGTGGACGGGAAGACCAGCGGCAACTGGGAGGACGACACGTGCACTCACACTAAATCATACACGACGGGCAATTGGTGGCAGGTTACACTGGAGAAGGTTTATAGAATTGATGTAGTGAAGATCTTCAACAGGATGGACTGTTGTGGTGAGAGGATAATTGGAGCTCAAATCTGGGTAGGAAAAGATGGAGTATTTAAGGAATGTGCTACCGTACAGGCCACGAGAGGTTCTCCCGTTGCAGAGAGGTACGACTGCAAGAAAGGGTTGGAGGGTAATGTCGTGAAGATAACTCAGGAAATGAAGATTTTGACACTGTGTGAAGTCCAGGTTTTTGGGGAAGAAATACCAGGTGGGGATCATGATGGTAAAGACGGTATGTTTAAGAAATGCACGACCATCATGCAGAAGATAGCTGAGAGTGGGAGCCTTGAGTGTACGTCAACGTTTGAAGAGTACACTGTGAAGGTAACTAAAGAGGAGGATATCGTTACATATTGCCAGCTCTATTCAATTGACAGAGGACCTGTTGAGAAATATGATGAAGATCAGTTTATTCGTCCGATTGAAGAATCAGTTTTACCTTCAGAAGGAGACTACCTCAAACGTGAAGAGGGCAAAAAGGACAAGATGAAAAAAGGACACAAAGAGAAGAAAAACAAATCAAGTAAAAGGAAGGGATACAAAGCAGACGAGATAAAGAGAAGAAGGGAAAGAAGAAGAAAAAGTTGATAAATTCGTATTTAATAAATTCGTGGTTGATAAATTCGTAGTTGATAAATTCGTGGTTGATAAATTCGTAATTGATAAATTCGTAGTTGATAAATTCCTAGATGATAAATTCGTAGTTCTGGCTATCGCGAATCGTGACTAAAGAACCCGCCCAGAATATATTCCCTGAAAATGCGATTTTCTTGGTCTCAAATAATGAAAAAATTGTTCTACCATTAAGATATTTTTGTATATTTTACCTTTTAAGATATAAAATTATATGATAATCAATGGTAATATCAGGTAGATAATATAGATGTATCAATCAATCTAATTTAACTTTTCGAAGTTACCTGTTTCTCTAACATAATGATGTCATGATTCATAAAAAAGGAGGAATCTTACAGCCCAGTTCTTACCTTCATTTGAACTCTAACATCATCCTCATCGTCAGAGCAAACTGGCGACTCTTCAACTACACAACTTGATATCTCTTCTAAATACCCTGTTCAATAGCCAAAATTTAACTTTTAAAATGTGATTACAAAAAAATTTAACAAAACAATGTAACTTTAAAAAATTAAACTATACAAACAACCCATTACCATGATAATTGTTGAGAATTAAAACTGTAAAAGCTTTTCATAAGTAACTAGGCGTGTTTACTGTTTAGATGATTGATACTTATAATTTGGAAGTGTGGCAAAACGTTGTAGTAAAAATATTGTGGTAAAAACTGTAGTAAAATGCAGTAAACAATTACCAATGTCGTAGAGTGAATAATCAAATAATATGTGGTATAGAATAAAGAATGTGAATATTTACCAATGTTGGAATTAACTTCCACAATTTCAATAGTACTCTCTGGTCGTTCAGCCTCCATCCTAGATTTGCGATCTTCTTCAATGTTGTGAGCCAACAGATCTGAAATTAAAATCGTATACATATCTGATTGGATCCAGTATAATAAAACGCTTACGTCTTACGCTTTCCGTGATTATACTTTGTGCTTTTGAGGGGCAGTAGGAGCGTTATTCCTTTACACTTTCAAGCATAGATTTTTATATTTTTATAACAATTCGTAACAAAATGACTCATGTTATCTTTACCTCTACAAAAGTCGAGTTGTGACACAGTTATCTCTCCTGCACTGTATTCACTTTTAGCTTCACTGTCAATAATGTCATCTTCTACTGTCTCTTTCTGTTTCTTCAACAGCATCCGCTCAAAGTATGACACGTTCTGAAATTATCTCATCAATAATAGTATCGATAATAATGAATATCAAAATACTCTAATTATATGCTTTCGCCTTTAATGGATCAATTCTTCATAGATCATAGAGATATATAATTGCAATAATTACGGAATGGTTTCGAAATTTGGCTGATAAAAGAATAAATACCTCGTTTTCTGAGAAGTTTATATCAGGAATAGCGCCCTTGGCTGTTTGTGAACCGTCCGTAGTCTTCCCAGCAACACCGGTTTGTTGGTTGCCTAAACACATAACAAAATAATTGAAGCACGTGAAATATCGTTCTATTGTAATGCATAGCAAATCGATCATTAAATTCGCATTTTCGAAACACTGACTGGTTGCGCGAAAACGTTTCAACACAAAATAAGTGTTCGGCGTACGCGCGTTCCATTTGTTTACTGGCCGCGGGTTAGCAGATTTCAAAATGTGTCAAAATGCGATTATATTCTCAAATTACCAGTACTATTTGTTGTTACTTCTTCGCCCCGCCATGCTTTGACTGCGTCCATAAATCCTGCAGCTGATGCATCTTCATCATAATCTCCCCAGAGAGAATTTTCTTGTATCGGCTCTTCACTGAAAATATTGGCTATATTAATTCGTGATTCGTGACTGAAGGCCCATGGAAATCACGTACAGAAATTGTCAAGCACTTTCACAGTTGAACAGCAGTGGCATGCAAACGTTTTCTTAAGCACAAAATTAGGCTTCCAAATCGATATTAACTCATAGAAGCTATATCATGTAAGCTGACTCAAAACCAATCTCAAACCAATCTCAATTCTCAATTCAATCTCAATAAATTGAGCCTAATATTGACTCTCAAAAACATATTAACAAAGAATTTACATTTTGACTTGTCTTGCAGGACCACTGTTTAAAGCCAAGTTGGCTTGTCTAGTAAGAGGTCGGGAGGTATGTGATTTTAGGGCTCCTTTTTTGTGGAACATTGCAAAACATTCCGTGCAGTATTTCTCACCACATTCCATGCAATTCTGAAAAAAATCAGTTATCTGAAAAATGAGCTTCACATAATATTTGCAATTCAATCGAGATGCATGCAAGCTGAAAACATATCCATCTGAACTACCATCTAAGATTTAAATATAAATACCAACTTTAACCTAGGTTACCACCGAAACTAAAACACGTACCATCTGAGCGCCGTTTAGCTCACACTGACCACACACTGGTCCCACAATGCTAGCTTGTCTCTGTAACCCCTCCATCTCCCCCACTTCACTCCACGCCATGCTCTCACGGGGCATTCTCTGCATCTCAAAACTGTGTGTTTCTGTGTGAGGCGCATCTGCGTGCAGCGCTTCAGAGTGCGGTGCTTCAGAGCGCTGAGATTCAGCGGGACCTTGGTGGGATGTTTGTGGTTCTGCCCAAGATGAGCCAGCTGTGGTGCTAGAGTTGTGGGGTGTGGAGACACGTGGGGCTGCTTTACGCTGTTTCTCTCGGGATTCTCCTGGAAATTGGAATGTAAGGGTACACTATAACTGGGCTGCATGATTGTGGTGATTTGTAAAACCCTACCACCTTTTATCTTAATATATGCATTATGCATGTGTTCTACCAATTTGCAATGCCTTTTCATTTCGTTCCAATTTTGATAAATTCCCCCGATCAGTATTAATATTTTATTAAGTTAAGCCAAGGAAGGCCAAGGCTATAAAAAATACAATTATTTCTCATACTTTAACGTCAATAAACTCTCACCTTTCTCTACCACAGGAGTAAGAAATTTAACTTTAATCTTCTTATCACCGAGTTTAATACCAGCACTCTTGTTCTTACTGCTGTGCTCTTTTGCGAAATTAGTAATAGCTCCCGTCTGTCCTGATTTCCACAGGCTAGTACAGTTACTGGGGTGGCAACCAATTAGAACACAGTATCCCTAACATGTGACACAAATAAAACAATTAGAACACAATGTCTGTAACATGGGACATAAATCAACCAAATATAACACAGTTACTATACCACGTGACAAATATTCACCAATAAATACAGATAACAAGTTGTGTACAAACCTCCTCTCCTCAAGTCATTAAGTGATTAGCTAACTAACTAAATGATTAGTTAATCAATTAATTAATTAGTTAATTGATTATTTGTACTAACCTCCTCTCCTCCTTCTCCTTCTCTATTGTTTTCCTCAGAGTTCTCAGTCTCTCCTCCATCTTCGCGTTCTCCATTTCCAGTCTCTCTGCGTTACTCAGCTTCTTAAGAGTCCTGTTAACAAGCATTAATTAATTAACAAGTAATCAACAATTCATTAACAAGTCATTAACAAGTCATTAACATGTCATTAACATGTCATTAACAAGTCATTAACAAGTCATTAACTAGTCATTAACAAAACCTTTAACAAGTCATTAACAAGTCATTAACATGTCATTAACAAGTCATTAACAAGTCATTAACTAGTCATTAACAAGTCATTAACAAGTCATTAACAAGTCATAAATAAGTCATTAACAAGTCATTAACAAGTCATTAACAAATCTAAATAAGCCATTGGCATTTTAAAGTGATTATTTGATCTTTTACAGAGATCAGCTTTCCAACTTTCCAAGACTCAAATTTCATTGTTTGTTTTGACTGAATTTTTCTTGAATGACCATCTAGCAAGGTCACTGAGGATGTCACAAGACACGATTGAGGTACTGAAATTATCATTCCCAAAGAAAGCTTGCTAGATTTAGACATCGAAGTATCTCCTGCTTCTTGACCCTTAACAGGGACAGCTCGAGCTGGGTTGGTTATCTGACATGGTAACTCCTGCTGTCATCCTCCTGACATTCCCTAACAAGCATTAAGTTTATTAGCTAAGTAATTAAGTGATTAGCTAATTTAATTAAGTATTAGCTAATTAATAAGTAATTAGTTAATTCATTAAGTAAGTAAATAGTTAATTTGATTATTTGAATAATTAATTTAAGTTATCACCTTAATATCTGAAGCCTGCAAAAGACTAACTTGGGTAACTTTAAAGATGATAGGACAACATTTTTTTTTTTTCGTTAAAATTTTATTAAGAAGTAACCGCTTTAAACCAGGCCATATAATTTATATAATATGTTTTTATCAAAAATATATCACACAGTTTTTACCAATCAAATAATTTTAAATTTACAAATAAAGCATGCAAAAATCCAGCCATTCTCTGTTCAAAGAGTCAAAATAATTTTAGAATTATATTATCAGGTTCGGTCATAAGGTTCAGTCAAAGCTCATATTCATGTATCGTGTAGCAGTTATCAATAAGTTTAACATGCAGAATCCTTAGGAGTCAGTCCAAAATTTGAAAATATGATAATAGTAATTATGTATTTCACAGTAAAAAACCGCCATGAAATTATGCCGAGCTCTTACATAAGTTAAAACTTTACATACACTATGAAAATTCCGACACAATTACCAAAACCTTACCAAGAACCCTGTTTCAAAAACCTCCCAATATCCTCAAACCCGTATCTAAGGCATAACTCAGCGCAATCATAGCGTGATAAATAATCATCAAATCATATCACAACATCTGTGCCAGCTCACGTGAAAAGATAAAACCACCAGGCTTTCAGCCTCTGCACGTCTTAAGAATGTCGTGACGTGTAAAAACAGTAACCAATCACTAGTCCCCATGTTAAAGGTACTGAACTATTAACCCACTGGTGTTAAACCAGTCCGACCTATGGTGGAACGCCTCCTCCGCCGGATGGTCTCAGCTCCTCTTACATCTTCCTGACGGGAGTCAGAACTCCCCACTCAGTGTATCAGTTCCCGCGCTAGCTCCGGTGTTTGTCACGTGGGCTGGTGCGCGCAACTTGGCCTTCAGGATCCTGACCAGCTGTTGTTGTAGTAAGCTACGTCACGTTTCCATCAGGGCATGGCGGGGTTGGTGTGGTGGGGGTTGTGGCGACTCTGGCTACCGTGATTGGAAGGTTGGGTGAGCTTAAACTGTAAAATCTTATAAAGGTATAAGCTTAAATCAGGGTAACTAGTGAATCAGTTGTGCTGAAAACTCAAACGGTCATTCACCTGCGAATATGAAATGTGTAGCAGAGTTTGAATTCGCCATTTCATAAATTAAAATATTCGACCAGGAACGTTAGATTTTAAAACGTAACACGTTTGTATAGTATCTATGGATTACGATTAAATGCCCGAGTCCTTAACATCAGACGGCAAATCATTCTCAGAAGCGTGAAAAAAATAATAACATAAAAAATCTGGAACATTTACCGAGAAATGTAATTTCGGATGGACTTGTTTATTTTGTTTGTATTTTTGTACCGAGAAAAGTAGAAAGCGTGTTAAAATTATACAAAATTAAATTCACAAAATCATTAAAATCACAAAATTTTTTTTGTACCGAGAGATGGTTGAAAGAAGAGTTTATTAAGGAGTTGAGTTCTGAAGTTCTGTTCTCCATTTCTATCTTCAGCTAAAGGGGTTTGGGGGGGTCTGTTGTAACACGGTGTTGTTCTCCTGCGTGTTACTATCGTTTGTTGACGTGTATCTGTTACTGCCTGTTGTAAATATTATAGGAAATCAAAGAACAAGTATTTTGGATCGGAGATGGACGTCTTGGACGACGGACGTAAACTATTTAAAGTGGTTCACAATAGAAAGCGCTTTCAGTCCATTATAATGTGCATTCTTAGTTCGACATAGCTACTTGAACAAGGAGTTAAATTGTGACATCATTCGGTCATCACTCATCATGTCATTAACTTATGACGTCATACTAACAAAACCACAAGGGATTCTCACTGTGTGGAAGGTAGCTGAGAGGCAGTATCAGACCACCATTCTCGGTATCTGCATTAGTGCGGTACTCTATTGCAGCTCCGTTATCTCTAGTGCTTCATTGAGATCTCGGTACTCTGGTGGTCTCTCGTCGTCAATAACTCACTGTTTGGGGGACAGAATATTGTAAATATCGAAAATATTATATCCAATGCAAGATTTGAATAGATCTCAGCACATTGGAATGAGACAGCTAAAATACTACGTACATTCGAACTGTGGAAAGGTATGGAAGCCAAAATTAATTAATTTTTAATTTTATAAAATATGGAACTTGTCATTGAAATGATTGGTGAATCAGCGGAACCAAACTGAAAACGTCGTTCGTTTTACAAACATTTTAACAACTTTCACAACATTTTTCATTTAAAAATTGAAACTCACCCAGGTTAACTCACACCCTTTTATTGAGAGACTCACTTTTCCAGTAATTTCAGCTCTCTTCCTCTGAAGATCCATATCTTGCCTCTAATCCAACTGATTTGAAAGTGTTTTGCGTCCCCCTTACTTACACCCAAGGATTTGTTTGCTATTCTCAGTATCTAACTTGTCAATTTCATTGCATCCGTAGTAAATCCTTTGAAACAACCTGAATGTTAACACGATTTAGTAATGATGGAGATAATTATCTATAGGAGGTTTAATGCAGGAGACAAAAGAAAAATCGCGATTGTTTGCCTAAAATCGCGATTATAACAGACTATACATAAAGAATAATATAAGACTATATTAGGGATTTCAAAAACTATGTTAACGAAATCTGTCACGGGTGAAAAATTTCAACTTCTACGGAGCTTCTCATTTGGTGGATAAACTCAATTTGTGATTAAACTTTTTTCAGCAGAGGATTTGCGATAGTTCAATTTTACAAAAAGAATAATGTTTACTATGTCTATGAGCAGAGATAACGCATTTAAATAGGGCTTATAATGGTGGATTACTTTCAGAGGGGTTTCGGTGGATAAATCATTTGTTGGCCTGTAACTTTACGTGTGGTTAATTTATGGTCCTTATTAAAGATTAGAATTGTAGCATCGGGGGGAATTTTATTGCCTCTTGATAAAAGCGAAAATTAGGGAAAGGATTTCAATTTTAAGGCTCGATTTGGTGGATAAAAACGAGAAATAAAATTCAATACGAAAATTTTCAACTGAAAAAATTATATTGGTCAACAAGTTCACCAGCTTTACTCAGTGAACGGATCAGGTTGGAAATCGTTTCAAGTTTATGATAGCATAGAAGATTTAATTTTTAGGCCATTTTTGGTGGATATATTGGAGCTTCAAGATTGATTTAATTTTAAGTCAATTTCTGAGTCAATAATGCAGGTTATCCATTGTTAGACCCCAATTATCTCGTCTAGAAGCTGAAAATGTATACAATTATTGCTCTAGGGCCATAATGAATGGATATAGTTTCATACGAACTTAACAAACTGTTTCCTTCCAGCCTTTAGAGCTGTTTTTGGTGGATAAAAGTACTAAAACGGGAAAATTTGCTTTTGTATCCACTATTTTTGGCCCTAGATGTGTTCTATCATGAAACTACAACTGTTTCTAGATAGAAAATCCCCTTTGCTGAGTCAGTTCAAAAGAATTTTCAGTCCAAGACGACTTTTAAGGTTAAAATTGGTGGATATTAAATGTGAATAACCTACCTCAGTGATTGAAATAACGATTTCTTGACTGATAACGTATGTGATCCACTTTCAACGCCCAATAATTATATCTTAAGGTCGAAAGAGCTGAAAATCATTGCTCTGAGGTCGAAAAGAAGGGCTATAGTTTCAAGTAAACGTTCCAAACATTCTCCATTTAGGGCCGTTTTTGGTGGATAAATGCCTAAGAAATTAGCTTAAAAACGGTTAAATTTGCTTTTTTATCCACTATTTCTGGCCTTAGATTTGCTCGATTATGAAATCATACACTGATATTGGTTTGTTTAGACCTTTTTCTTGTTCAGCACAAAATGTGATAAGCTCAAGCCGACTTTTAAGGCCAAAATTGATGGATATCAAAATATCCAGGTCGATATTTTAAGTATTTTTGGGTTAATTATCCACCAAATTGGCCCTGAATGCTTAAAATGCCATAGTACCTTATGCATAAATGTTCAACATCTTATATTTCATTTTTTCAACTGTTTCTAATCATGATGATGTCTTATTTATTGATATTTTGGTAACATTTACGTGTTTAACTAATTAATATTGACTTATATCCACCAAAAATAGCCTTTTAACTTGAATCTTGTACTTCATAGTTGATGCCATAGATTTAACATTGCCTTTGCATCATTTTAAGACCAGTAAATTGATGTTAGCTAACAAATAACAGTCTTAAAAAAGAGGTAAAAAAATATATCCACCAAATTTGGCCCTTAAGAAAAATCCCGGCCCTACTTATGAAATTATGAAGTTATAACGATTATTGTTAAGTCTCAATCATATTTTAGGAGTTTAGATGGAATTAAATATTTTTAAAGGCCACCTGAAGTGGATTGGTCTGTTTCACTTTTATCCACCAGATTTAGCCCTAAATCGAAACAAAAAGTGGCAGATAGTAAAGGTTAGGGTATAGCACACCATATCCTGGAGTTTTATCCCGTTCCAAAAATTATCCACCAAATTATGCCACAAAAACTGATTTTTGGCAAATTTTAACATTTTTTCCGTGACAGATGTTTTTGAAAGTTAACACGATTTAGTAATGATGAGATAATATCTATAGGAGGTTCATGCAGGGACAAAAGAAAATCGCGATTTGTTTTACCCAAAAATCGCGATTTTAACAGACTATACATAAAATAATAATATAAGACTATACATATAAAATTTGTCGCAAATAATGGGAAAAATCGCGATTCCGCACATGCCGTGATCTCCTTTTGTCCCTGGGTTCATGTAATATGGCGTTTTAAAGACAAATGTTACTGGAAAGCTGCAATAAGGCGGATAAGGATGATTTTAGATTAAAAAAGAAAGGAATTGATCAGAATATCAGGAATAGAATTCAAACTTAGCATACCTGACTGGCTCTAACTTCTTTACTCCTCAACTTCTTGATTTCACTCTCTATAGCCTCCTTTTCTTTCAGCGCCTGTTCTCTTAGCTTAATCTCTTCCTCCCTGACACGGAGTCGTTGTCTTTCTTCCATTATCTTTTCTAGTGTTTCTTCGATTTCCTTATCATCTGCAAAGAGGGAATGTTAAAGGATAGGTGTGGGATTGTTTTAGCTTTTTAGTACGTTTATAAACGGACTTAAAAGTTAAGAATTCTTATAAAATAAGAATTCTTAAAACATTCCTTAAATTAGCAGCTTATTGAACACATGAAACACAAGCAGCAGAAAATTAAAACAATCAAAGTTTATTTTTGAGTAATTATTTTCATACGGTAACAAATCATTCAAACCGTTATTGTGAGGTGGAACAAATGAAGACTGGGAGGTATTTACAGCCGTTTCCGACATCCTCTTCCCAATTTTATCCCTGCCGAGGGATACCAACTTTTCTTTTTTGTTTTTAGCTTGCAGCTTTGATAAGTCTTTCTCTGCATCTTTCAATCTGAAGACATGGGATGTATTGATATAAAATAACTCTCAATATTCCAAGAGTTTAATTTCTCAGCTTTTTTACAGCAAATAGTGATTAAAATCCAAAAAGTTCAACGAAGAATAATAGTCTACTACTAAAGTAAAAGTTTTTGAAATGGAATAATTACCGTTTTTCTAAGTCACTCTTCTGCTTCCTAATCGTTGAAATATTCTTCTCCAAATGCTTCTTTGTTTCGTGCACATTCACAGTAGTGTCTTTCATCTGATTCACTTCGTTAGCCAAACTCTCATTCTTTTTAACCAAATCTTCCATCCTACTTTCCAAGTTACAGTGGTCTTTGATCGTACATTTGCTGGGTTGGGGAACTGTGAACGTCTCCAACATCTCTGATTTAGCTCTTGGTTTTGTATTTTCCAAGCAATTCTTGATGTTTTTCTCGAAGATTACGAAAGTTTTCTTTCTCATTATTTCTTCGATTTCTTCAAATGTGCAAGGTTTGGTACGGGTGATCTTGATGCTTTTCTTTTTGAGGGTTGTGTTCAGATTCTCGTCAACTCCTTCTCTCATTTTGTCGATCTCTATTTTTAGGCTGTGTATTTCATCCTCGTAGCGTGACATCTTCTCATTTAACTCTGATTTTACCTGATTCAAACAACGCTTTCAATTACTGAATACTGATTCATAATATTATTAGTTTAACTCGAAAAGCCTCCCTATGATTTAACAATTAACCGTCATAAAAAACACAATTTCCTTAAAATATAGTATAAATAAAATATGTGTGACCTGCTCAAAGTCTAACTGCTGATCAGCAAATATCTTCTCATCATTCAACAAATCCTCCCTACACTTCTTAAGTTCGCCCCGCAGCTGTGACACCACATCACTATCCTCATCAAACACACCATCTGAAATATCACTGGAACTTCCACCCTGTTTTGTATCACGTGATTTGATCTTTTCCAGAAGTTTGGCTAGACCAGCGGTGGATTTCTTGGATATGCACCGTTCCACGTCTGATCGACATGATCTCACGAATTGTTTGTATGAGTCGAGCTGGATAAATAGTTGCTGAACTTTATGTTAATATCAAAGATTATTCAAAATCATAATAACCTGACCATGAGTTTGATTATTGGAGTTAATTGAGTGCCACATGTACCAAATTAGTTTTATCTGTCATTATAAGATCATAGCAATGTCATCAGTAAGTATATTCAGAAAAAATCAGAAATTTTCTTTGAAGAATTATCAAATCAATTAGTAAACTTTCAAAATTTCACCCACCTCACTCTCCAAATGTGATTTCTCCTCCTGAAGACTCTCAATATCACTTCCAGACACCTCAGAAGAACTATTCTCCCGTGTCTTTAACTGCTGTCTCAACTGCAATATCTCTGATTCCATTCTCTGCATTTCCAACTCGATCACATCCTTGTTTACAATAGGTCTGTTCTGAATGTCTCTGGCGCGTTTAGCGTATTTAAGTGCGTTGAGCGTCTCCTCGAAGGAGTCACTGGACGGTGACACGCATGTTATCATGAGGGTCCTGCTGTTCCCTCCCAGAGAGTCCTTCAAAAGCCTTGTTATCTTAGAGGCCCTGTAAGGTACGTGACCTGATTTCCGTTTCGAGTCACTGAGAGCGCTTATGACGTTTCCAAGTGCTAGCAGTCCACTGTTGATGTGAACGGACTCTTTGAAGCGCTCGCCAATGTTTCCTGTTCGGTGTGCCCGCTCTGAACCAGCCAGATCAACGAAGTGAAACTTTGCTGATGTTACCTGTAGGATTTTGTAATGCATGAGATATATCTCATATATAATAATATATATGATATTATATATCCTATATAAACATCTATAGAAACATCTATATATGGATGTTGGAGAACCAACGGTGAATGTCCTTGCTGTACGGCAGTGTTAAACAAGGAACTGAAACCGAGGGGTTCTGTTCAGGCCCTTCACATTTTGTTTCTGTCTGGTTCTAATGTACCGTCACAATAGTGACTTTAATTCATAGATGTTTCTTAGAATTTGGAATACAGTCTAAGAGGCTGAAACTGGTAAATCATAACCGATATGATTTCAAAATTCTATTATCTGATCTGAGGGCAAGCCAGAGGTTTAAAAAATTTTCATTAAAAAATCATCAGACCAACCTCAATGTTCCTCACAGACTTTGGAGACTGCTTGTTGATGTGAATGGTAAGAATGGCATGTGAACGTGACGACTGCTCGTTCATTTGAGTAGCTCCGGTTGTTCTAACTGCCATTCCATACCTCATTATCTTTTGCAACTCGTCACTACTTGTAACGGGCACCTCTTTCAAACCTTGGTGAAGTTTTGTCAGGTTTCAATTTCAGCGAAACATTTTGATCATACTTTCGTTCACAACAATGAATAAACAAGACACAGGCAACTTGTACGAACACCGATGGGACAGTAAGACAACATTAAGACAACATTAAGACAACAATAAGACAACATTAAGACAACATTAAGACAACAATAAGACAACGTTAACGCAACAAACACCAATAAGACAACAAACGATAAGACTCCTCATCAAGTTGTCAACCATAGTCGAGGATTTGTGGACCCGGTCACTGGTGTTCACACCAACAGCTGCGAAGGGATGTGGTTCCACGCTAAGAACCACATGCGAAGAGGAACCGGTCGTACCCGAACGGATTCAGCAGCCATGACTGTAGCCTTGTCAGAATTTATGTGGTGTAAGCGATACGGACTGACAAGAGACAACGCCTCCGTGAGGAAAGCCTTCAACCAAGATATCCCAGCCCTATTCAGAAGAATTTTTGATTAATTTATTGCTCTGTAGATTTGTATTACCTGATAAATAATGAGACCTAATTATTTCATTTTCAGAGTTTAAGTCACAATTTCGTATTACTCTAACTCAGTTGATGAAGTAAAATATAATTTGACAAAGTAAAATATATTCGAAGAAATAGTGTTATACTGTTATACATAATTTGTTGTCTTAAACGAATTTGTTGCTTTAATGTTGTCTTAATGTTGCCTTAATGATGCCTTAATGTTGTCTTAATGTTGTTTTATCGTTTGTTGTCTTATTGGTGTTTGTTGCGTTAATGTTGTCTTAATGTTGTCTTATTGGTGTCTTAATGTTGTCTTAATGTTGTCTTATCGTTTGTTGTCTTATTGGTGTTTGTTGCGTTAATGTTGTCTTAATGTTGTCTTATTGGTGTCTTAATGTTGTCTTATTTTTGTGTTAATGTGTCTTATTGGTGTCTTAATGTTGTCTTATTGTTGTCTTAATGTGTCTTAATGTTGTCTTACTGTCCCATCGGTGTTCGTACAAGTTGCCAAGACACATTTAAAGTATCAAGACGACTAAACAGATCAAACAAAAACCTTGAATAACTGTGTTCCCTCTATCATCCTCCCTGATGTGAATCTCCTCTGCAGTGTTCGACAGAAGATCCCTCACTTCGTCCAAATATATCTCAAGATAGGACACTTTTAGCTGAAGGTGGAGATTTAATTCAACTATTCGTTTTATAGTTTCATACATAACATGGGAAATTCGAGTAATACCTCAGGTGCTATACTGAGTTTCTAGAAAAGTTTATCATTTGAAAGAAGAAAATTTTGATTTCAGTTTCATTTTTAGAATCCACTCGCTCATTATCTTACCACAAAGGTGTCCTTATCACTATCAGATGTATCAATAAGATTGAAGAAATCTGCAGCTGCACGAGGAATAATACCCTGTAGATCTGGATCTGAATCAACACCTTCTATTGTGTAGGTCTTTCCGCTCCCTGAATTTTAAAGGTATGATCACAACATCGAGGAAGGCCTAATTTTCCGTTTATATTATTTAAGTAAAAGAAACTTTAAAATGGGTTAGAAAATCTTAAGTTGGAGAAAATGAGCTAAACAAAGTCACCTCATACCTGTCTGTCCATAAGCAAAAACAGTGGCATTATAACCATCCAGACATGACAGGACCAGGGGTTTTACAGTCTCGCAATATAAATTGTCCTGACTGATGGATTCCTCGAACACATGGTCGAAAGTGAAGTTTTGGTCTTTGCCTAGTGCCAACTGGCTTTTATTTGGAAGTACTATCAGACATTCTTTACATCTTTTTATCCTCTCCCTGTGATATGGATATTGGGTAGGTTGTGGAAAATAATCATCACATTGTTCATGGCAATGTCTGCTATTGCAGTAAAGTTCTTTTGAAAAAAAATATTATCGTTGAATAAACTGTTTCTATAGGTACTCTTGGAATCTGTATACATGGCTACATGCTAACAACTGTAAGGTAACACTGAACTCACCTCTCAAGTAAGGGTCGAACCCTGATAGCAACTTTGACAGATGTACATTCACGTTCTGACATCAGGCTATGAAATAAAGATGATTTGTGTCAGTTGTTGCAAAAATTTCAATGATGATGATGATGATGAAAATCTAAAATATATGGCTACAATCAGTAAGTGGGATACTCCACCCCAAATGGAATGCTCCACCCCAAATGGAATGCTCCACCCCAAATGGAATGCTCCACCCCAAGTAGAATATTGCTCCATCCCTGGAGGAATGACGAGGAATATACGCAATACATTAATATGTATTCAGTTAAACAAAAATTCAGTTAAACAAAAATTCAATTTTATGCCATTTATTACAGAGTAAACAAGCTTACAATAAATCAATTTGATATTTAAAGGAATCCTAATTCAATGTGTAGTATGGTTGTCACTCTTTAAATAGATTAGATATAGGTTGACGGGGCAAAGGAGTGTGCGTGCTGTTCGCTATTGCTCACACCAAACGGCAACCTAGTAAATGTTTTGTATGGACACCGGTCTCCATCACGATACAAAATTAGGATTGTAGAATTTATTGTATAACTTTTAGTGCAGTGGAGGAAGCGGTGTGGTGCATTAATAGAGTGACAGCCTACTGATTTAGAGTTGTTTTTAAGTGAGCATAATGGGTATATTTTTGGACCTAAAGGCTTTACTATGGCAACTTTAAAATTGGTTCTTTTAATCATTTATTAAATATCAATTAAAAAATATATAAATCTGGAATCTGTTCACACTGTGAACCAGTCCTATAAAAAAAACCTCTTAAATCAAATATTTAAAACGTCTCAATAATGGAAAAAGTCATACAATTAAGAAATTTACCAAATTTTTAATATCTACCTTAAGAGAAAAATACCTACCTAAGTCAATTCTACCTGTAAAACACTAAATATTAGGCTAAATACATAGGTGGTGGAGTCAGCACACATTTACCAAAATCAAAATTTTTAAATTTAGGAGGAACCTGTGGGCCGAGAACACTGGATTAAATTTGTTGAAGGGGATTGTTTTCAAATGGCAGCTGCATTATGTCATAATCGCTTGAAGTCCATGCTGAATCATTATAAGCATGTTGCAGCTTTAGAAGTGCCTTTTTCAGGCGACTTTTAGCAAGGCTAATCTTGTAGGAGTAGTCAAAAAGCTTAAGTTTAGGTGCAATTGTGCTCCAAATTTTTGTGGATCTTGATATGAAGTCATTAGATGGGAGTTGTGAAATGAGAGTGGTTTCTTTTCTAGAAGATGGCTAATAATGCTGTTGCAGTGATGCTGGGCACCTTAATTTCAGTATTTTAAAAACTTCCATAAAAGTGTGATATGTATATAAATTTTTGAAAGCCAGGATGTTTTGTTGCTTGAAAAGTGGTTTACAGTGCTCTAGTTGGAAGAATGTATGGTCAAGTGCCTGGTTGTCAAACTCTCTTGTTCTTGTACATGTTAGGAACTTGTTTAGGTATGCCTCTTTATTATGCTAGTCTGTGTCAGGAAGTCTCCTATATTTGTATGTTTTGGCAAGGTGCGAAATTCCCATTCGATCTCTGCAGTGTGTACTGCAATCTGTACATATATAGATATATAATATAATGCTTAAGACCTTCAATAATACATGAAACTGATTGAGCTTTTAGGTTTAAAAATATGAACAGTATAAATCGAGCTTTTTCAAAAATTTAATAATATTGAACAAAATTATATAATACAATGCATCGTTCAAGCTTGGCATTTCCTAGCACACTTTACAAATAATTCTTAAAGCTAGTAATATTATGCAAATAACAACTTTAATACAGTTTAAATATAGATTTGCGCAGTACCCGGTAGGAAAAAAGTCTCCCCTTGCATCAGTTTAGGGATTAAAGGGAACTATAAAAGGGTGAGCATAACAGTATAATTTCACTATAATATTGTAATTGTTCTGCTTGTGTTTTACAGGAAGAGAGATTCAACTTGTTTAGCCACCGTTTGAAACTTTGAAGATGAAGGTGTTCTTGCTTTTCTTGGTCATTGCAGCTGTTCTCTACTGCACTGCTGCAGCCGAAGGTAATGAAACACCAATCATAGATTTTTCTAATTCAATTGGAACCAGTGTTGCAAAGTAAAAATTGTATATTTTTTGAACATATTGTGGTGTAAATTAATTTATTAATTTATCACTTGTACACATATCACATATTATTCTATTATAATAAAACCAATTCTGTGAAATGGTGATTTTGACTTTGAATACTTGAACTAAATATGAATTGATTGTGGGTATAAAATAAAATTTTGTTTTATCAAAATTTTGTTATTACTGTGAATCAAATCTGATCAGTATCAGCTCATACTATGATAACTCTGTCTTCGATAATGATCATTGTATGGCACAAATAATTTCAAAATTCACATTTAATTTCAGAAGAAAAAGCGACAGCTACTGAAGTTGGGGCTAGTTCTGAAGCTGACCGACACGGGCGTCATCACAAAAGGGCTCACCGCCGACACGGGCGTAAACACCGAAGGGCTCACCGCCGACACGGGCGTAAACACCGAAGGGCTCACCGCCGACACGGGCGTAAACACCGAAGGGCTCACCGACGACACGGGCGTAAACACCGAAGGGCTCACCGTCAACACGGGCGTAAACACCGAAGGGCTCACCGCCGACACGGGCGTAAACACCGAAGGGCTCACCGCCGACACGGGCGTAAACACCGAAGGGCTCACCGCCGACACGGGCGTAAACACCGAAGGGCTCACCGTCGACACGGGCGTAAACATCGAAGGGCTCACCGCGGACACAGGCATAGACACCGAAGGGCTCACCACGGACACGGGCGTTAAGCACCACAGGCATAACCACCGCAGAGGAGACTAGGACTTGGAATGATAGGACACTTACACTTACACTTTCTGTAACAATTTTTGTGTGTTTACAATTATTATAGTTTGAATTTGTGCAATAAGGTGTTCAAACATTATGCATTGAATTTCATGTGTTTTATTTGTCGATCTCACCCTCATCACAGTAGTGCATATCGAATAGTAGCAAACAAATCTTCTTAAATTTTCTGAATAATGAAACACCCAGTAATTACAATTACAATTATCAAAATTTGTTGAGCCCAGCAGCTTGCTTTCCTCTCTTCCGCCGTGTTCTGGAATGTGTAATTTTTGTTAAGGAGGTCGGGGGGAAGGTCTTCATCAAAATTCTCTCAAAATTTACTTTATAGTTGTTTCTGATAGAGGGTAGTAATATCTTGTATCACGTGGTGACCCCCACGGTCGCTTCACTATAGTGTAGTAGGGGGTCTGTAGGGGGTCTGTAGGGGGTCTGTAGGGGGTCTGTAGGGGGTCTGTAGGGGGTCTGTAGGGGGTCTGTAGGGGGTCTGTAGGGGGTCTGTAGCGTCTTCGACGCTACAGGGGGAGCCGCGCACTTCGTGCGCGGCGGGTCATACAACGTATGACAAGTAATATCTACCGTACCAGCTGCTTTGGAAAAAATATTGTTTCTAGCCGAAATTATCGCTGGTTTAAGGTCAGTGCTTATGTGGTAAGTTATAAACCTACAATAAAATAAAGAATAAAATTTTAAATTTCAAATTTGTTTTTAACAGGTGGTACTCGTAAAATATTTGTTCCAAATATTATGACCGTTGACGTGTCCAACTCGGCGCGCGTCCTGGTAGGTTGTAAACCTACAAATTTGTTCCACTAAACAAATTTTTTACTGAAAAATTTGTTTTACTAAAAAATTTGTTTTACTTTTTAGTCCAGTACTGTTTCATTTTTGGTTTTAGAACATGTATTGCTCTAACCAGAGCCCTTTCGCTTGCAGTAGCGCGCGACCGCCAAAGGCGGCAAAGGATATATTCTACTTGTGAAACAAGCGCGTCACGCAGTATGCGTATACACATGGCTATGTGAAGAACATGTATATTGCGCAACAAAAATTTTGTTATGCCAACGCGTGGAATTATTTGTAACACGTCGTAACCCCCTGTCATTGTACAAAGTGGTGTTGTGGTGAAAGCCACAAATGATGAAGCCGCGCACTCTTGCGCGGCAGGGCTACAACGTGAAACAAAACACTATAGACTATTTATTTATGAATTTTAAACATTTAGAAAACAAGTCAGTTGTAAGTTTACAACCTACCAGGACGCGCGCCGAGTTGGACTCGTCGACGGTCCAATATATGGAACAGATATTTTACGAGTATCACCCGTTAACAAGTCAGTTGAGGGAATATTTTTTAAATAACGTTCACTTCTGCTTTAGAATTTGTATTCAATTTCGAATTGCGGTGATAAAAATGTATGATCGAGACGAATTTTCAAGCAGGATATAATATAGTAAAAAGTGTATTTTACATTTTATGAGCATATTATGTCTAATATCCATGAGTTTATTATCGGATGTTCAAGTTTAATTATGTTTGTAGGTTTATTACCTACCAGTACGTGCGCCGAGTTGGACTCGTCGACGCGGTTTTGGTTACTGGGCCGCGCTCAGCCTGTCATTCCGCCGAATCTTTATGTTTATTACTGGGCCGCGCTCAGCCGGTCATTCCGCCTAATCTCTATTTTATGTTTAACAACATTAAAGCCTGGGGTCCTCAGGTAATATGTTTATTAACATGATAGCCTGAGGTCCCCAGGTAAGGTCTTGGAACAAATATTTATACGGTCCTTGAAACAAATATTTTACGAGTATCACCCGTTAAAATTATGTTTATTATATTATATTATTATTCATTGTAATACTAATATGACAATAAAATTTAAATTTTATTTTACTTTAATTTTGTTTTACTTTAATTCTGATTTACTTATTGTTTAAAATGTTACGGACAAAATGATCCAATGGGGATACTTGCTGTGAGGTGTCTCAGCTACGAGGGTTGGGGTTCCCCCTCTTTCCCCCCTTTTTTGTCTTGATTGTAACATGTAGGGATGCATGTTCATAGTAAATTTCATTGTAATAAACTTTTTTACTATCGATTACAGTACACTGCAATGCATTTAGACGTAACAGTTGTTAAGAGATACAATAGCTGAACTCCTAACCACTGTTTGCAAAGACGTTGAAACAGAACCCCAGCTTCTCTCCGTTCCTCACACACTTGAACTATCTAATGGAACAAATAGACAGGATGGTGCAAGACTGGACATCAGTGCGAGATCGTTTTGGTCGCCGCTGGACAGGGCATTCACAGATGTAAGGGTACTTCACCCTCAAGCCCAGTCCAACAGTGACAAGAGCATCTCACAGATGTACCAATCTCACGAGAAAAGCAAAAAACGTGAGTACAATGACAGAGTCCTCAATGTTGAAAAGGCTACCTTCACGCCACTGGTGTTCAGTACTACAGGAGGAATGGCAACTGAGGCTTCACAGTTTCTAAAACATCTCGCTGAAAAGATCAGCCTAAAGAAAGGCCAACGGTATTGTGATGTGATGTCATTTGTCAGACGCAGACTGCGTTTTGATCTACTCAGAACCTGTATAATCTCTATCAGGGGGCACAGAGGTACCAGAACCCTTCCACCCACGGCAATAAGTGATTTGGACCTTAACCTGATCAACACTCTTAAACCCTAAAAGGTCATGGAGTGCTCTAGTTGGATGGGGTCTAAACTGCTTTTTGTTGTGATGTGATTTAGTGGATTTTATATATATTATTACAAAGGGTTTTATTTTTATTTTTACCTCAGTTTTTAAATTTGTACCATTTTTACAGAATTTTATATAGGGTCGGGTCATTGCTATATTATGTGTATTATATTGTTTAAATATTTTATTATATATAATACTATAATTTAGACGTAACAAAGGGTCCCCTTACAAGATATTGAATCTTTTGGTAAGCCCTTGGCCTTCCTTATTTAACCCTCAATATTGGTTTTCACTACAGTATCTGAAAGTCAACCGGGGAGTTCCGACACGGATGTGATATGTTGCGCAGTGGCGTAACGAAGGGCCATCTTAGGGGGGGTGCAAAATCGTCGTTTGAATGTGGGACGATTTTGAAAAAATTAACTGAGGTACTTGCAAAACTGCATGGTTTGCTCTATAAACACAGTTTTTTAGAACGGATCTATTTTAAACGGATCTGTACATGATAGTCATTTTTGGTATGTTTCGGACAAAGTATTAGGAAAGATTGAGGGATTAAATTATGCTACTAATAAAGAGAAGCACAGTAAAACAAAATTTTTAGTAAAACAAAATTTTTATTTACCACAAAACAATCAATACATATTTAATATTATTATACATTTACAAATAAATCTAAATTTAAATTCAGCTATATACACAATACACAGCCCGCCGCGCAGACAGCCACACATTGCTGAGAGATTCTCAGGTGCAGATGTAAGCGCCACGCGCGAGGTTTGTTATCTCACAATTACATGTCACGATATATTATTAATTATCAGAGAATTTTAGAAGCAAAATAATAATTGCATATTGGGAAAATTTCGGTTGTTAACGCAGTACAGGGCGTGGACACTGCAATGCTAATAACGGAAAGTTTTGAGGCACGAGTTTCCAACATTGCGCAACTGTAAACTGCAAAATGTTAACGTCGATTATCACTAAATCACATCTCGCAAGTTACTAATTCTTTGCACTATATATGTTACGTCACTCTCTCTCTCTCTCTGGTTTGGTCAACGGTTTCTGGCCTCCTAGTGAAGAGGGAGGCCTTCTCGCCGTGCCCACAGAGTGTGACTCCTGCTAGCCACACTCCAGGACTCCCTAAGTATATACAAAAGCATAGAATAATAGATATCAACGCAACAGACCTCTGGAGTCTCGAAGCTGTTACTACCTTGCTCAGAGCAAACCCACTTCAGATGTTCTTCTTCGGCGGGCAGGCGAGGGACTTCTGAGCATGGTCCACTGGATATGTGTCACTATCTGAGATAGTCCTGTGTGGATCTAATGTATGATTGTTTATGAGCCTTGGTGTATGTCCTAGGTGCTTATCCAAATAGATCGTCTCTGTCAAACCTTGATGACTTTTCCACAAATTTGATAATGTGGTCGAGTTTACTATTGATGAGTTCCTCAATTGTTAGGATGGGTTTACCAAATATCCTCAGTCTAGTTGTCATCAGCTGGATGCATTCACATAGGAAGTGTTGTGATGTTTCTGCTTCCCCTGGGCAGTGTTCACAGTCTTGTGTTTCGAATTTGGCGTTGTTTGCTACCGTCTGGAAGTATGCTAGTGGGCTGTGTCCTGATAGTAGCCATGTTAGCCATCTGATGTGAGTACCTGTGATGTTGATTATCTTGTACCTGTTTTTGTTGAGGAAAAATGTTAGTGGGGTTTTTCCTTTGTCACTGAGTGCCACCTGTTTATACTTCTTGATATGGAGATTGAAGAGGTAATCTTTTATGTGGGTGTTGATTATGCCTTCCGAGAGTGGGAGGAAGGGTTCAGGTCCAATGGGGGTGCTGCTGGATCCCTCCCTTGCTAGTTCGTCAGCTAGTTCATTACCGTGTACTCCTTCATGTCCAGGAACCCACCTGAGTTCTACTTTGTGGGATGTACCTAATGTGTTAAGTTGGTCAGCAATGTCCAGCACTAGTCTGGAGCTGATGCTGGTGCTGGTTAACGCTAGGAGTGAGGCCTGGGAATCTGAGAAGAGATTTATGATTGATGGTGTACCTATATTTTCTTTGATCCAAATACTAGCCATGTGGAGAGCAAATAGCTCGCATTGGTAAACTGTTGCTAGTTTACCAAGTTGATAACTGACTCTGTGGAATTCCTGTGTTCCTTTGATGACACAGAATCCCGCACCTGTATTACCGCTTGCTTTCGATCCATCTGTGAAGATCTGCCAGATGTTAGGTGAGATTTCTTCGATGTAGCTAATCGCAGTTTTCCTGTCCTGGATAATTACCTTGAAGCGTCTGTCCAGCATGATAACCTTGGGAATGCTGTCAAGTAATACGCACCCTGTGTAATTAATGTTAGCTAGCATTTTCTCCGCGTTGTGGGCGTGAGATTTACAAAGTCCTATCTGGTTGTAGTTGTACTGTTTATTCCAGGTTCCTTGTAATTTAAGCCTCAAGGCAGATTTGATTGCTAAGGATTTAAGTTTAAAACTGATAGGCTGGAGACTAGCCATAATTTCTAGGTTGGGAGTTGGAGTGCTTTTCAGTCCTCTAGTGATCATGAGGGCTGCTTGTCGTTGTACTGTCTCCATTCTAACCGTGATGTAGCTTCTGTCAGTTGAGTGTTGCCAAACAACCGCTGCATACCCTAGTGAAGGAATGATGACTTGGTTAAATATCCATCGGGGGGGGGGCCAATGACTACTTTTGGGGACTTGGGGAATTACGTCAACGATTTTACCCCGAGTCCCCATGATTTTTAGTCCCCATTAGTCCCCAAAAGTCTCCATTAGTCCCCATTTAGATTTCAAAAAATCTGGCTTCTCCAGACCAGATCGTAAACTTCTCAAGACTGAAGTCTAGAATATTTATAAATGGTCACTGGACATTCCTGACTTCTTGGGAGCTACTTGAGGGCTGTTAGAGTACCTCAGGTAAATTAAGGGAGGGGGCGGGGGCGACTACCAATGACAACATTGAGGAGACATATTTAGTCCAGTCATTAAAGGAATTCTACCTGCAAATCTTCAGATACTCACGAAACTTAGTACAAACCTTCCCAAAGGTATGAACTAACGATTTTCGGTTGGAGACATATTTTTTACCATGGGGAAAACCCAGGAGGGCCACGCCCATATTGACCCAACAACGCGACTGACCCTTTGCTTCTGAAGGTCGTAGAGACTTCAAAATAGGCTTAAACGAAGCCGCATATGCATGTTTATATAAGAGTTATTGATCAACATATGGCTTAAAATGCTTACTTTTCGAGAAATTCGTCAAAACCCATTTTGGGCGTGGCACTGAGCCCATTTAGCTAACTTTTGATATGATCATGATACAGTCTTCGGATAGGGTGCAAAAGAACTGCAAAATTTGTCTTATTTATATATGACTTACGAAGAAACATATGCCTTAAAGTGCTTACTTTTTCAGTTATTGGCGAAAAACATATTTTGGGTTCCAGAAATCATGGGTATCTGGTAAATTGGCTATGAAGGTCCTATAGATTTTTAAATGATTGCAAATTGTGCAGAATGGCCATGTTTATATACAATGCAATGTATGAATCAACATATACCCTAAAATGCTCACCTTTCGAGTTATTAGGAGAAAAACCAGAGAAAATTTACACAAAATAGAGCAAAATAGGCTAAATCAGCTATTTTTGCCTTCCGTTCTATGTTGATAACTCGAAAAGTAAGCATTTCAGGGTACTTGTTGCTTCATAAGTTGATATAAATATGGCCATTCTGAACAGGTAGCACCTATTTTAAAATCTCTAGGACCTTCATAGCCCAATTTACCAGATACCCATATTTTTGCGTGATTTCTGAAACCAAAAATCGGTTTTTCGCCAATAACTGAAAAAGTAAGCACTTTAAGGCATATGTTTCTTCGTAAGTCATATATAAATAAGACAATTGTGGTTCTTTTGCACCCTATTCGAAGACTGTATCATGATCCTATCAAAAGTGAGCTAAATGGGCTCAGTGACGCGCCCAAAATGGGTTTTGGCGAATTTCTCGAAAAGTAAGCATTTTAGGCCATATGTTGATCAATAACTCTTATATATACATGCATGTGCGGCTTCGTTTAAGTCTATTTTGAAGTCTCTACGACCTTCAGAAGCAAAGGGTCAGTTGCGTCGGTGGGTCAATATGGGCGTGGCCCTCCTGGGTTTTCCCGGCCCCATGATTAAAAAAATGTCTCCAACCGAAAATCATTAGTTCATACCTTTAGGAAGGTCTGTGCAAAGTTTCGTGAGTATCTGAAAATTTGCAGGTTCATTTCCATAAATGTCAATAAATGACTGGACTATATTGCATATATACGCTTATTTTATCAGATTGATCTAGTAACACGAGTTGTAGCTGATGGGTCAAAAGATTCAAGAGTTCAGCGAGTCGGCTACTTCTACCTTCACGAGAGCTAAACTTCAATTTACCTCAATCTGAACTGACTTGTACAGTGGTAGAACACATTACAACCGGGCTTATCATTTTTCTTTTAAGCCAGATTTATCTTACTCTTATCTTGGACAAAACATCTCGATCGTATCGTTATTAAACTAACTTAAAAACCATAAATAACTGTCAAAAATTCTGGGGACTTATGGGGACAAATGGTGAATTACGTCAACGAGTTGACCTCTAGTCCCCATGATTTTTAGTCCCCATTAGTCCCCAAAAGTCTCCATTGGTAGTCATTGGCCCCCCCCCCTATCCATCTCACCCCAGCTGGCGAGATGCCCCATAATTTTCCTACCGCTTGTTTGCAAGCGTGGAGTTGTCCTATGGCCTTATCACATTTTTTTAGGATGTGAGGACCCCAGTTTAGTTTCTGGTCAAAGGTAACACCTAGATAGACTGTACTATTAACCGTGGGGACTGTAATACCATCAACAACTAGCGGGGAGTCTAGGGTATTGTCCCGTTTTGTAGTAAACAGGATTGCCGTACTCTTGGTACCACTGAGTTTTAGGCCTTTGCTCGTACACCAACTGCTGATGTTACTGAGTTGTTGTTGGGCTATATCTTTGACTGTAACTTTACATATTCCTCGAATGAGAATTACCAGAACGTCTGCAAAAGCCTGGACGAAGTTGCTGCGGATACCTAGGCTGCTAAGAAAGGTGTTAAGTGTTAGATTCCATAAAAGTGGAGACAGTACTCCTCCTTGTGGGCTACCTTTAGTAGCCTGTTTTGTGATACTGTAATCACAGTAGGTTAGAGTAATGTACCTGTTGCTAATCATAAAGAAAATCCACTGAGCTATAGTAGGGGGGATGTTGGCTTCCAGCAAGGCTTCTCTAATTGCTGTGAAGCTAACTGCATCAAAAGCCTGTTCGATGTCTAGGAAAACACCTAGGGCGTAATGACCTGTTGCCATCGCATCTTCGATCCTGCGGGTTAGTAGATGAATCGCTGATTCCGTTGATTTACCTTTCCTGAATCCATGTTGGTTTTTGGTGAGTTTAGCTGGTATTTTGAGGTCCAGTTCGAGGTGCCAGAGTATAAGCCTTTCTAGCAGTTTTTGAAAGCTAGAGGTTAGAGAAATAATCCTGAAGGCTCTAGGGTTAGTGTAATCTGACTTGAGAGGTTTTGGAATAATACAACCTGTGGTGTGGTGCCATGGTTCTGGCGTGATTCCTAGTGCCAATGAGTTGTGAAATATCATGCGGACCGGATCTTTGATGAGATCCCAGGCATTGATTATCATCTCGTTCCTAATTTGGTCAGGACCAGCTGCTTTCTTGAGCTGTAGTTCGCGTACTGCTCTATCAACCCTGTTGGGAGCTGTAATCTGGATAATGGTTAGTGGATCTCCTCCATGATACGGAGTTTGATCTATCACTGCTCCGTCGCTAGGGATGAGTGTGTCACTAAGTACTGTTAGTGTTTCCTGTGGCGTCTCCGTTAGTGTACCGTCCGGTTTCCTTACGCTGTTGAGGTTGCCCTGTGATGATTTGTTAAAGCTGAGAATTTTGTGTACCCTAGCTAGGGTTGAGGTCCCTTTTAGGTTGTCGCAGAATTGTTTCCAGTTTGTACGTTTAGCCTGGGTTAGAAGTTTTTTATATGTCCTGTTTGCCTCCCTGGAAAGTTCCCAGTTTTGATTATTCCTGGTTCGGTTAGCTTTGCGTCTCAGTGCTTTAGCAGTCTGCTTGGCTGTGGTGAGTTCAGCTGTCCACCAGGGTACTGAAGATCGCAGGGTTCCCCGTGTGATGGGGCAGGCGGAGTCGAAGCTTCTTCGCAGTATATCCGAGAGAAAATGTTGCCGAGAGTTGAGGTCAGTTGCTGTGCTGACTGATGAGAACCAGAAAGGATGTCTGTCCAACTCTGATGCAACAAGCTGGTTGTATAGTACCCAGTCGCATTTGGATGTGGATCTGGTGGCAAAGCTAACACGGTCCCCTAATCCTAGCTTAAAAGAAATCGCCTCGTGATCGGAAAGGGATTTACCTTTGTCCACTTTCCAATCTCTAATAAGGTTAAGTGCTAGTTGATTACAAAGTGTGAGATCTATAACAGAATGGCCTTGTTTACCTACAAAAGTTGGGGTTTTACCTGTATTGCAGATAGCAAGGTTGTTGGAGCTGATTGACTGTAGAAGTGATCTGCCCCTTGTGTTTGTTACGTCACTATAGCATATGTCATTCATATTGTACGTTATATAAGATAAAAATAAACATTTTATAATTGTTTCAATGTTCAACACTGCTAAAAAACAAATACCTACTTGCCCATCGATTAAGCAGTCGCCAAAACAAGGCTCAAAGTTAATTTACCTTCACACCTCGTTTTGGAGACTGAAGGATGTCAATAAATAAATAATGGATAACATTAATACTGAATATGATGGATAATCAGTAATATCAATAAAATCCACAATCACTAATCATGTTTTCGATGGGCAAGCACTCGCAACTGGATGCTGAAACAAACGGCGCAAGTCTTGCACCGTTCATGCAGCATACATCGCGAGATATCATGAGCTCCGCTAACTCTGCGATTCTAACGGATGAATTAGGCTACCCCGACAGAAACACAGGTAACAGGGGGTTGTGGAAGGACACGAACACTGTTCGTTAACTCGTACCCCCTATATAGATCTATGTCCCGCCGGAGAGAGCCCACCACCAGTCATATCGAAAGCAGCTTTTAATTCTGAATTATAAATATCAGTTATCACGTCGTCATAATATGTATCTTGTGTGTAATCCTCATGTTGCTAAAAAACGCTTTATCAACTTATATAGAAAGGGAAAGTATGTAAATTAGATTCATTTTAACTTGGTTGTTTAGGCCAATAGATTTAAGATAATTTTAAAACTTTAGTAGATATATTTTTGATGATGTGTGATGATGTCTGTGTCATTATATTTTGATTTGATTTGATTTGATTTTTTGATTAGATTTGAGATTTTACCGGGGTATCCTCTAAAATCACCTAATTTGTCCAATTTTAGGGAGGGGTGCCAAAAGGTGAGGGAGTGCATTTTCGGGGGGGGGGGGGGGGGGGGGGGGGGGTGCCAACAGGCAACGTTACGCCACTGATGTTGCATAGATTCAACAGAATCCTTATATACACTGGAATTTGTTTGTGAGACGGAAGTACTAATAATTTGGCCACCTAGCCGAATATTCACACTGCAAAGCTATAGTACAGCTATAAAGGACTCCTAATCAGAAGACCTGCTTGTGCCATTTATCCACAGGGGGGTGTAGAGTCCTCCTAGTCAATCTGTGATTGAGAGTGATTTGAGGAGGGACCTTGCAAAAAAGATTTAGAATCTTCTAAGAGTATCATGCTCTACTCTGGAAACCATAGTGCTTTACAAGCAAACCTATTTTATGATCTTTCGATTATGATCAGTTTCACACATTTAGTATTCTTTTCAACCAATTTGTAGCTGAATGAAAGTGTACACAAAGTCATTAAATGCCTAACTTTCTTAATTAAAGCAGTGGAAGTTTAATGGAGTATGTAAAATGAGTGATAAATGGATAGCTGATTATTCCAATTTCAAATGGACAAACTCCGAACAGAGTCTATTTGTTATTTTGAACAACAATACCTTCACTCTTTACTCTATTCCTGATGTAAGTTTCAATTTTGTTGCATCCATTTTTCAATTTAGCTGTTTAATTTCCATTGAATCACCATTGGTAGATGAATTAATTGCTGAATTCGATTACATACATCAACTTTAGGAATTGAACATTGCATACTGTTACATATAATATTATATTGATATTAATTGTGGTAATTTTCAGAGTCAAAATTGTGGTCTTAGAAAGCAAGATGTTGAACTTTCAGAATCATATGGCACTCTTGTTCAGAAGGCGATATACCCATGTGACACCCACCACAGGAAAATATATAAGAATTTCATCGTCCATCCCTCTAAAGTTGGAGAGATAATAACCTCTTGCCAGCAAAAGCTGTATCAGATTGATATTGATAAAGGTACACATCTTAAATCACTACTCTTGCTCTATTAGAATTAGAAATAATAAAAATCAAATTTACACAGGAAATTTCACAATGATTTTACTATTATGATTTTCTGGTGTTTATTAATAATAATTTTTACTTCAGGAGAATCAAAGGATATTCTTAACTTAAGCACTGACAGGAGGCAAGCCGTGAAAAGAATCAATCTTTTGGACTGGAACAAAAAGTGTATAGAGAACATTGCATTATCTATTGAGAAATTCAGAACAGCAAAGAGTATCCTCATAACTGATATAAACAAAGCAACTGTTATTCAAGAGTTTGGTAAGCATTATATAAGTTCAAAGTGTAAATTATATCCAAGTATGATGGCAAAATTCAAGTATGTCAATGCACAGTGCTAGATTGAAATTAGTAATCAGTAATTAGCCTCTTGGTGTTCAAAGTATTATATTAATTATTTTACATTAGCAAACTTGCAGGTAGTGAAGGTGAAGGAGTTCAGTCAATGGCTTGGTCTCCTCATAGTGCAGATATTCTAGTAGCAGGAACCAGCAAAAAGAGACTAGAACTATTCGACATGAGAGGAAAATCAAAAGATTCCGGCAGAAGAACCAACAATGACATACAGGAAATAGACGGGGCTTGCTTCTCCCCTAGATACGAGCACATTCTAGCCTCACACTCTGACGAATATGTTAAGATATGGGACAGCCGGTATTTAAAGACAGCAAGCCCGGTTTACAGTGTAAAAAGTCCAACAGCCGACATCTGTAAAATAGAATGGAGCCCCACTCACCCCACTCGACTGAGCTACATAACAAAAGGTGGAAAACACATTCAAATAAGAGATTTCCCAGCCAATACTCTGGAGAAATCAGATGGCGAGCAAGCTGAGTTTACTGGGGTTCATGATCAGGAACCTCAACACAAACAAAAAGGAGCTCCTGAAATGCTGAGTT
This sequence comes from Bolinopsis microptera, assembly GCF_026151205.1. NCBI lineage: Eukaryota > Metazoa > Ctenophora > Tentaculata > Lobata > Bolinopsidae > Bolinopsis > Bolinopsis microptera. Next base: position 5,052,691 of record NC_087084.1, on the reverse strand, counting down.
CGACGATTTCCAACTTTTCTTGGCATCCTAAAGTTTCTAATAGGATTTTGTGCTGCAAGAAAACCAATGATGATGCTGGTGTCCCTATATGTAAGTTTATTCTTGGTATTTTGATGATACTTTAGGCTGCATATTATTGTATGAATAATTAATAACCATTGGTCCGATATTAATTTCAGCAGGTTTATATTAGTAAGTAGTAGACTATGACAAAAATGACAGTTTTACGATGTATCTTTATTTTAAGTGAACATTTTTGGATTACCTCACCATTATTAACCTCTCCCCAGACAAACTCTACGACATAGCGCTGTACGAGCCAATAATCGCCAAATTCTCTCCCTCTGATAACCTAGTTTGGGGTTGTTCAGGCACGCTAGCGGACTGTTCTGTTGGTAGTCAGGATATATCAGATATTATGAAACAGAGAATATTTTATGGATACGGTTTTGATCCTACATTGTGAGTATATGATATCAGGTAAAACGATGAGATTAATGTTTTGATTATGATAAACTTAATGTTGATAATCTTAATATTTATGCTGGTACCGTACCGTACCTGGTCATTTTTTGACTATATTGCAGGAACAAGAAGATAGTTGGCAGTGGAAGTTTGTACGCGTTTTGGTCGTTCTTCGAGGGAGTAACACAACTGGAAGACACGCGAGAAGACAGTGAATTGAGGTTTAAGAACGGTGTCCTGTCCTTACTGGGTTCAGGTTTAAGGTTATTTTAGATGTAAATTAGATGATCCTGATTAGTAAATAGTCAATTAGTAAATTATTAATTAAAGTAATATTAGTAATTAGTAAAATCATTAGAGGGAATCAATGTTTCGGGTATAGGTAGTTGGAAGACTAGTGCTGAAATTTCAATCTGCCAACTTTAAGAACTGCAATTATTCTTGAATAAGAATCAGCATGAAATGCTTGGATTCTCCTAATTTCATTATATTCCACAGAATCTCATGAGTCGCGTCAAGAGCAGATGGGCGCGCGGCCGGCACCATACGTGTACGTGAGCGCTGAGCGCAGCAAATGTCAGGAGATATGCAGGTGGCCTAATTCCCGTCCTGGGCGGTATGATGATGGGTGTGATGCTATTGTCAAGAAACTTGTCTCTTCAGGTGGGATATTTTTATATGATAATATTATGATAATTAATGATCATTAACCAAACTTTAATTATTAAGTTCCTTCTATTGGTTAAGAAACGCATGTTTCGTATCGTAATCGCTTCCATTTCTCCTTTCGAACCAACGTAATTGTTTCCACTAAAGTGACTATAACTCTATTAAATCAATTGATAATGTAAAACTAGCTTAATTATTTGTTCACTCAAATAATTATTATAACTTAATAATTAATTAATTAATTATAATTAATAATGTAAATTAACACAGTTAATGATCAGGACAGCTGGACAAGGCAGTGGCAATGACCTTGTTCTACCGTGGTATTGATCCTGCTATTAGTCAACTGCAAAACATCATTAACGTGAGTAAATCAATAACTTCATGATCAGATTGCAAGTATAATTATTGCAGAAAGGGTACTAGAATCGCCATCATATATTATATTTGAAATGTAACATAATTATTGAGTATTTCTAGAACACTATCGGGTTGCCCAATACCGTTTCCGTCTTTATGATAGTTTCTCAATTATTATCAGTGTTTTCTTACGTTACAGCTAACGTTATTTGCAGGATTTGCCTCCTGAGAATGATGAGAAGCGTATTCTGCTGTTAGCACTGTCCGGTTTCAATGGTAAGTACTAATTGTTAACTACTAATTACAATAGTTTATTTATAGTTTATTTTCATTTAAATAATTATATTCATAATCATTTTCATTATAGTTAATCACAAATCTATGGGCCGGTTATCCGAGTATATTGTTACTGTATCAAATATCACCCCGATTTATTCCCAGTTCTTTACATAGCTGGAAATGTATAAAACTGACCCAACTCTAACATAGTTTTGTTTTCAAGTACAGAACTTTAGCTTGACTTGTTCTGTGTTTCAGCTGAGAAGTGGATACAGAACATTAAGGCACTAGGGAAGACTGTTTCAAATGCTTACCAGAGGGCAATGTTCACTTTTCTCTCAACTGAGGTAGTTATTTGCGGGTTCTCACAATATTAAATTGTACTAATTGTACTAATTGTGCTAATCGTGCAGGATCTCACATGTATATTGTACACTGATTGCAGCAACCAAACATTTACTTTCTGATGAGCTGTGTTACAATGAACAGTCTCAACTCTCACTCCAGTGCTACTACCGGGTGCTACCAGTGCTAACCTACTACCTTACCTGTCCTTACCTAGCTTAGTACGTCATAGTAATATTATTGGCAATGCAACATGTCTTTAGTATTGACGATATATTTTCAAGCATAATTTACTTTTCTTAACTTAGTAAATTCCTGTTATTTTCTGGGATGACTAGTTTAAACACTGCTGCGTATAAGTTTCATCTTAAAAGCGGTGTTATTAAATTTCGATTTGATATTATCATTATGTCCGCTGATAAATATTGGAGCCAAATCGCTCCATAAGGGTACTATGTGAATCTTGACTTTACGAATTGGAGCCTTGCAAAAGTAATTTAGATGTAAAGATATAACACGCATCTCAAGGTACTTATACTTTAGCTAATGTACATTGTACAATGTACATTGCACAATGTACATTGTACAATGTACATTGCACAATGTACATGTAAAGTAATCAATAATGTACATTGTACAATGTACAGGCTCCTAGAACATTTCCTAGCTTAACACGTCATTATGATTGCAAACTTGCCTCTTTAATCTTAATTAAACTAATCACCCGTGTCATACAATTTACTGGATACAATTTCATCCCAATTCTCAATGTCAACAAGTCTCCGAATAAATCTGTCCAGTTTTGTATTTCTTGTCGTATCTCAACTCCATAGCTCATGGCAGTAAGAGTCTTACTTCAATGGTAATACTGAAGAGAAGCTGCAAACTATAATGTCCTAGTAACCTGAACTATTAAAACAATGTTTACATGATAAAGTGCGATATAAACCAAAGTTTTCATGTGGTAAATTGTTCTACAGCTAACACTGCAGGGTACTTTACAGTATACACTTACATTTAACAAAACCTTATATTACATAACAGCCATAACATAATTATAACATAGCTCATAATTATTACAAATTACATAATTATCATTATCTACACTTTCATAACTCAAACCGTAAGGGCTGCAATCACCTTTGAATTGCAGGTTGCATGTCTAGGTTCTTTCTTTTATGTCAAGGCAGAAAAGGTGCAGGAGACCACCTACTCCACGATGGCATCTGATACAATACAATAACTCAAACCCCCCTCTCACTAGCCGGGACGCCAGGACGCGTACAGTGAGATCCTGTACGACAGAGAACTCCTGCTAGAAGACAGAGTAGGGTTCGCATGCAGGTTCCTCTCGGACTCTCGTCTCAAGAAGTTTGTGGATGGTCAGTGTAGTGAGGAGGTAGCTGCAGGAAATATACGCGCTGTAGTGCTTACTGGTGGGTGGAGCTAATTAATTAGTTAGGTAATTAGCTAATTAGTTAATTAGTTAGTTAATTAATTAATTAGTTATTCTAGCTCTTTCTTAGTTTTGAGTATGGAATCGGAGAAGTTAAAGAAGGTACATATTGTTTCCATTGGTCGAAATATTATGTTATGTTTTATTTTATGGAAAAGCAAATTCTCATAATATGTCAATATCAATGTTGAGTATGGAGTTATTGGAGTTGTGCCAGATTAAATGCTATTTAGCCAAGCTAGACGTTAGGAAAGGTTAAGAATCAGTATACTATTAAGTTATATTAGATGTTGGAAAATTACGTTAAAATGTTCTTCTTCCCAGGATTGAAATACCAGCTACGAGAGCTAATGCAGAGTTACCTGGACAACACCTCCGACGTGCAAACAGTGTGTCTAGCTCTGACCATGGCTAAACGTTATGAGCCCAGTATGGAAACTATTAGTGATACAGATCCTACTGATTTTAGTAATGTGGTGATGGAGAATTATCTGAGATATTTCGGTGGGTGTAAGAAATAAGTGGTAGTTTCACTGCCATTTTGTTTGGGTATGTAATTTGATAATGTTGCCGTGGGAATGGCAGTAAAAGTTAATATTGCTTGAGAATGTTCAAATACTTATTTGATAATTTAATGATCTGTAACTTCGATAAGATATTATTCGACACTTAAGTACGTGGGGGGGGGGGGGGGGGGGGGGGGGGGGGGGGGGGTCAACCTCATTTTACCTCATGAGGCCAGCCAAAAAAGGCAAAATTGGGATGAGGTAAAATGAGGTAAAATGAGGTAAATAAATCTAGTTTTCTAAGCCTTTTTTTAGAGACAAAAAAGGTTTATTCGAAGTCATTATACTATAATTCGAGGCTGTGCATGGTCTCCCATGATATTTAATTTGGTTTATTAGGGGTGATGTGGTCCCTGGGAAGGGGCATTCCCAATTTAACCTACTTACTCTCCAAACTTGGGGTAAATAAAACTTCGCATTATAATTATTATTTATGAAAAGAAAATTGAACATTTCAATTTCCATGATCCATTAGAAAATTGTTAATAGCACTTGCTAAGTTTTGTAAAGGAATTAGCAATAACTTTAGTGTCACTTTGGCAGTTGCCAATTTATGGGGATATTTCCGCATTGCATGACATGGACCATTTAAATAATATCTTAGTTTGATTATATTGCGATTATCGAGTCACTCTGAAACAAATTGTGTCTAACTAGACCAAATGTAAACAACAGTTGTGCATGGAACTGGATTGGATATCTACAATCTACATGAATTTAGTCGAAATTGCATAGTGAAAGGTCATTTCATAATAAATTACTAGATGAATATAAACTCATACTTCATACAATTCTTAGTTCTTATGTACATGTTCAATGTTCATGATTCGCTGTAGAATAAAGGGCGGTTCACAAAACCACTTTTCGTTCAAATAATTAGATATCACCTCTAATTAGTTGCTCTATAGGATCAGGAACGGCTACCGGACAACTGACCCCAATTTGGACTTTTCCTAGACAGGGTAGCTTGGGAAAATAATTTTAAACCCAATCAGTATGCCTAATTAACTTTGAAACGACAACTGAACCCAATCGTCACTAGAAATAACTAACAGATTCGGAGTGGTTGGCAACAGACTTTGTTGCTCGTGATCTTTGGACAATTCTTGCGAGGGACTCTAGTTTTGGTAGATCCACGTTGATTTCGGGTGGGCATTTCGGTGAGGAGGTTTTATGTCGCTGAGAGGTGTTGGTCGGCAGCTTTCCGCTTTCTCAGCTACTATGTTGTCAGGGTCTTGGGAATGAGGTTTGGCTCCGCTGGCCAAGGACTGATCTCCTTGGTCAAGGATTACATGAGCAGGACATTTCTTGATTCTGTACTTCTGGCATCTCGATGGGGAGGTAGTAGGGTATCCCGAACCTTTCTCCGGGTGTAGAGGAAACCGTCTGTGTCCAGAAGTAGTTGAGCTCCCCTTTGTCCGTTGATGTACTTGCTCAGGACAACCATGATTCGATACTGTGACCACCATGATTCGATACTGTGACCACCATCTCTCTTCCTTATGTATTGATCCGATCTGTATAATACAAGCGTACTAATAGATGACAAAGTCTCAGGTACCTTTCGATCGCGATATCTGATCTAACAAGCTTACCTGTTCGGCTGTTCACGAAGCGTGCCAAAAAGGATACGATCCACTGCTCCTCAAGCATCGAGATCCAACCATGACAGGCCCTCCCAAAGCATCAGATGACACAAGATCTGAGCCAAGTAACCTGACAGGTAACGAAAATGCTCCAATGCTCTAAATTACAGTGGTCATGATCTATCCTATAGTGATAATGACCACAGTCCCCTGCGAAGAAGGATAACCTGATAATCCGATTGTTGGGTTCAGTTGTCGTATTTCCGATTTCGGTGCAGTTGTGATATGACCTGGGTTCAGTTGTCGTTTTGGGATTTAAGCTGATTGGTCACCCAATTAAGCTGATTGGGTCTCTGTTAACTGCGTGGGAACTAGGTTCAATTGGGTTCAGTTGTCGGTCACCCTCAGGAACAACCAAACAATTTTTTGTGTCTACGGTTTCTATTCGTATAATACTGACTTGGGCCACGTCCATATTTTTCACCAATCTTTAACAGGTAAAATTATCTAAATCGTCAATTTAGTCACGAAGGAGTTTGGAAGGAGTTCTAAATGTGTGCTCCTCTAATATAAACAGTAGGAAATGGTTAACTTTAGTCGAGGTTTCAGGTCTCTACAATGTCGGGAAGATTCACTGCGCCAAAAGCGAAGGTCGTAGAGACATGAGACCTTGACTAAAGTTAACCATTTCATACCATTGCTATCAGAGTATGCCACTTTCAGAGTCCTGAACACACTCCTACAGCTCTTAATCGTCAATTATATGAATTTTACCTGTTAAAATATATCATCTTTAACTGATATCAATTTAGTTTATAACACTGTTAGTTTTAAAAAAGAACATATTACTTCACACCAAACTAACACACAATATGATAATATAAAAAAGGAAGGTTTTCCTTGGATTCTTCATTTATTTCTTCATAACTCGTCACTGACAGTCCGGACAGGATGAGCATTGACGAGATCCACTGATTACTTCATAGCTTCATTGATAGGATCAGTATTAAATGAGGTCGAATGATTACTTCATAGCTCGTCACTAACTGGATCAGCATAACATGACTAACAACTAACGAGGTGCCAGTGATCTCTTGCTGATACGTCAAAACAAGATCAGTAAATAGCTATAAATATCGAAAAAAAAATTAACTTAGAAATTACAGAGTACAATTAATGCCTTCTTCACAACTAACTCTTTGGCCTCATCTTTTTAAATCACTCATTCCCTCTGAAACAAGATAATGCTTAGGCTGAAAC